>NW_024870679.1:600000-977500 GCF_019054845.1 Dipodomys spectabilis | reverse complement strand
CCCAGGCTATAAAAAAATTCCAAGGGTCATTCAACACCCAGGAGCCAGGAAACCAGACTGAGAACAGAGATAAGTCAAAAAATAATAAACAATTTTTCTTTTAAAAAAACTATGGATGTGTAAAACAGTTGAACTGGGAAGATCTGGCATCAAGTGGTTAAGAATTTCCTTCAAAGGTTCCTGGAAATCCATCACAAGGATCTTTTATATGTGCAACCAATCATGCTGTGACATCTACCTCCAGTGTGTCCAGTGTGACATCTACCTCCAGCTAGCATGGGAGATCATGAGAGCCATAGGAGTCTCTCACACTCTTCTCTGCTTGTATCTTGAAGGACATACTTTTTCTGTTTAACCCCTAATGAACATGAGAGGGAACCCATGCACAATGAGTTGGATGACTTTAAGGAGTTCAGAAGCACATATACAAGGTGCCAGTGGCTCATGCCTATCATCCTAGCTATTCAGGAGGCTGAGATCTGAAGATCGCAGCTCAAAGCCAGCTCCGGCAGGAAAGTCTCTGAGACTCTTATCTCCAACTAACCATCAGAAAACCAGAAGTGGTACTGTAGCTCAAAATGGTAGAATGCTAGCCTTGAGCAAAAGAGCTCAGGGACAGTATCCAGGCCTGGAGTTCAAGCCCCATGACCACCACCAACAAAATGTCCATGCACATTATCTGGACAAATAAACAAAAGTAGCTAATTACCTTTGGTTATTTAATGCAATTCTGCCCTGTTTGCTAACTAAAGATTTTTCTCACCAGGAAACTCAACAAAACATTTATTGAGCACTTCGTATATAGTATAGCAGATACAGGGGTGGGTGGGGAACATTCAGCCTACAGGCTACATAAGACCTGTGGAATCATTTGGTACCTGACAGGACAGACACATAATGCTTCTTGGTGTCTGCTGCAGCCCATCTGCCTGTATTGATAATTTTCTATGACTCATAATAATATTATAAATATCCAGATGGCCTTTGGTAGAAAAAAGCTTTCCTGCCTAAGCTTGGTAACAAGCTCCAAAGTTGCAGCTAATGACAACATAGAAGCTGGCTTCTTTCTCATGGGACAACCAGGGAAAGATGTTGAGTTTCCCACAATCACCCAAGATGGCACATCAGCCTCCTCAGTCACCCTGGCTCTTACTATTCCTTTTGGCCAATGTCTGCAATAATGCAGGTGAAAACAGAATGGGATCGTGGAGAAGGGCGTACTCACTGCCCAGAAGAGTGAAGGGACATATTCCAACAGGAACATGACTTCCTCATGGAGGGAAGCAGGGAGATGAGGCTCCTACTCCAGACTTCTCACTGTCCCATCAGATCTGCTAATGAAACACACTCAGTCACCATGAGTAAAGGTACAGCCCAACATGCATCATGAGCAGCCCATCCCTCTCCAAGCCAGTTCCTGGGCTCAGTCCTCTGTCTTGGCCACTTCCTTTGCCACAGTTACCAATGTTCCTGTTCTGCTCACCCCCAAATTACTCCCTTTGTCATTCAATCAATAAATCCTAATCGTATTAATTTTGTATATATGCCAGGCATGGGACTAGGTGCTTGGATATAATGATGTGCTAGTCATCCATGGACAATGACACATGGAACTGACATTTTTGTATAGAGGAAAAAACAGATGAAGGAAATCAATCAATCATTAAACAAATGATTTCCAAGAGCAATAAAATTTTGGAAGGACATGATCATGTAAATGAAGGTCTAGGGTAGACAAGTAGGAAGACTACTCAGAGGTCTGAGAGTAGACAAGAACAAGTCATAGAAACAGCAAGGAAAGATTATCAGAAAGCAAGCCCTCGTGGCAAAAAGGAATTTGGCATAGCTGGGTATCTACCTTCTGGTAGATAGCATAGTTATGGCCTATAGGAAGGGGATTAGCCTAAGATGAGATGGGAGTCATTGGAGGGGCTACATCCCAATGATGAGCCACAGTAGGAGGGTCATTCACTGACTCAAAAACTGTTTAGGCAGAACCAATAATGAGCGCAGACTGAGGATGCAACAGGGAAGAAACAAGTCCCTGCCCTTGTGAAACTTATTCTACTAGGAAGACATAAAGCCAACAAATAAATGAGTGCTTAAGTGATATCACATCAGGCCCTGGTAGGTCATATGAAGGAATTAAAATGGGATACAGAAGTTGCCTGATGAGGCTGCTCTTGTAGTTGGACAGAAAGATAAGGCTTCTGAGGAGGTGGACAGAGACCTAGAGGAAGTAAGGGAGCAATTGTGGGTGTGGAGAGCAGCCTTCCCCAGAGTGCTGGAGGTTACTGGACACTATATAGGATCCATTTGAAATTTAGGTAAAGGAGTATTGCATGAGGCATGCTTATTCTAAGAATTATGTCTTGCTTATCTGAAATTCAATTTTAACTGGGTGTCCTGTGTTTTCATGTGCTAAATCTGGCAACCATAAGAGAGAGAGGGAAGAAAAAGTGTGAAGACCTGGGGGCGGGAGCATGTGTGGTTTGTTCAAAGCACAGTACAGAGGCTACTGTTAGGAAGTAAGGCTGGAAATGGAGCAGAGGCTCAAGCACACAGAGCCTCATGGGTCATGTGAGCATGTTCAACCTTATTCTAAGTAGCATGGCAAGACTTGCAAGCTTCAGATGATCGTTGTGAGAGACAATGGCAGAACACATTGAGTTGTTACCCTAGCCACACCCCTCCAGAAAGATCAGAAGCAGAAGATCAAGTTTATTTTAGAACCAAATGTGCTGCTAAATTACATGTGAAGCTAGAGATAGGAGGTTGAGAGTTTCAGGACTGCCAACATAAATGGGAGCATCATTCCATGGACAGAGACCCAGGGGCACCTCTCCCAAATTCCCCTCTCTAATTCTGCTGTAGATCTGCCTGAATCAGCTAGGACCAAAGGGTTAATCAGGGTGTTCCCTACTTTCTCAGATACTAGAGTAAAGTATGCTTGATGTTTCTGTCCACAGGCTCCTGGGCAGCATCCAGGAACCAACTGGCAGCTACCTCCATGCCCCCACTCACTCCACTGCTTCTTTCCTTCCAAACCAGAGAAGAGACCATGCAGAAGTTTGCATTTAGTCACTCTCCTCTCCTCTTGACCTGATTGTTCTTCTGTGAGGTATAGAGTGGAAAGAACAGTCTAGATTTCTCTTGGTCCAACCACTGCTCTCAATTTCCCCCTCTATGGCTACTGCCTGGGCTTCCTCCTGGTACTTCAGCTGTCAGCTTTAATCAACAGCAAGAATAAATACAGACAGACGCTGGCCATTCCCAAGATGATCCACAAAGCTTCTCTCACGCTGCTTGAAAAAGAATACTTTCTGGGATTGATCCAAGACATGTGGCCCAAGAAGCCTCCAGACTCCAGCCAAAGGGACAAGGACAAAGCTTTTCCTCAAAAATATGGAGGAAGGGGGTTTGTTTTTGAGGTTAAGGAAGCTCTAGACCTCAGCTTCCAATGACATTATCTGATTACAATTTCAGTGTCTGACTGGTCCTAACCATAGGGTATTGACTGCAAGGATTGATGTAAGAGTCATAGATTCTACTTAGAAGAGGCTCTCCAGTGATTTGTCTCCACCCTCAGCTTTGTCTTGTAAAACATCTACTTTAGCAGTTTGAATACAACCATAATATTCCAGTGTGTAGATGACTGAAAACTAGGACATAGTGTGATGTAAGGAGCCACTGAGCCATCTGAGGAACTTTAGGCAATGTGCTCAACCTCTCTGAGCCATCATTTCCCACTGTGTAAAATAGAAACAGTGTCATCTCTCCTCAAGTTGCCCTGAGGACTAACCTAGATGCTCTATTCCAAGTTCCTAGCCCAATGTGTGGCACAAATGACTCGCTCAACAGGTAGTAATTCCGTTTAGTGTTATCAACTGTAAAATTGTGACAGTAGAAGCAGGAATGCCATTAGAACCTGAAAACAAATTGACTCTATTAAAAAAAGACTTAATTGCTGGAGAACCACCAATGCACTAGAAAAATAGATCAAAATTAAGATAATGAACATTAATAAGCCATGCAATTAAAAACTAGTAATAGCCCAGAGAATAAATAGGAGCTTGATAACACATCCAATGAAAAGACCCAGGGGTTTGAATTAGCCATAAGCTCAGTTTGAAGCAAGAATGAGACACAATTGCCATGAGAAGTTGATGCAATCATAGATTACATAATAACAATAATAATTAACATATACTGAACACATGTGTCCCAAGTGATGCTTTGAGTACTGTACTTTATTTAATGCCCTTAACAATCCGATGAAATGTTACTTTTATCACCAGTTTATAGATGGCAAAACTGGGGTTGTAAATTGCCTGTGGTCACAGAGTTTGCTAATAGCAGAGCTGGGACAATATAATTTCACTCTGCACACATTCGATCAGAAATTACTGGGTTAGTTCTGAGCATAGCCATGTTTCACTACCCTGATGCCACTCCAGCCTTTAGCTGTTTCATATCTACAGGCTGAGGGAGGGTTAGTCACGGCATGGCTTAGAATTAAGGCTCCTGACTGGGCCCAGGTTCTGAAAGTCAATATTTGACCTCAAAATGCTCACACTGAGCAGGGAGGGCATTGGTGGCTCTCACCTGTAGTTATAGCTACGCAGGAGATTGAGAGCTGAGGATCATTAGTTTAAGGCAGCCCCTACAGGAAAATTGTGAGACTCATTTCCAATTAATCAACAAAAAGTCAAAAATGGAACTGTAGCTCAAGTGGTAGAGCACTATCCTTGAGCAAAAAGCTCAGGGACAGCACCCACGCCTTAAATTCAAGCCCCAGGATTGCTTTCACCCACAAAAAACAAACAAACAAACAACGCTCACATTTCCCAGCACACCATACCATAGCTTATTGGATAAAGAAATTCCTCTGGATGCCCTATTCTCCTAAATTATCACCCATCTCTTAATACCTCCTCCCATTTAACTCATTCAATTAAGCCTCCACAAGTGAATGGCTATGTGCCAATACAAATGATGGTCCATGCCAGGTGTTGAGGCTCACATCTAAAAACCTCAGCCACTTAGACGGTGAAGACTGAGAGGATTGCAGTTGGAGGCCAATACAGACAATAATTTAGTGAGACCTCTATCTTCACAAACAAGTTGGATATGGTCTCATGTCTGTATTCCTAACTATGCAGGAGACATAGGTAGGAGGATTGTAGTTCAAGGTTGTGCTGGGGGTAACAGGGTAGAGTGAGACACTATCTGAAAAATATTCTAAAGCAAAAATGGCTAGAGGCATGGCTCAAAGGGGTACAGTGCTTGCCTAGGAAGCACAAGACCATGAGTTCAAACCTCAGCATGACCACCAAATTTAAAAAGTACAGCCAAATGCAGGAGCCAGTGGCTCACACCTATAATCTCAGCTACTTGGGAGGCTAAGATCTGAGGATCATGCTCAAAGCCAGCCCAAGCAGAAAAAGTCACCATGAGACTCTTATTTCCAGTTAACCACTCAAAAACTGTAAGTGGGGCTATGGGTCAAAGTGGTAGAGAACTAGCCTTGAACAAAAGAGCTCAGGGACAGCACCTCGGCCCTGCGTTCACATCCCACAACCAATAACGACAACAACAACAACAAAAGAAGTACAGCCAATGATGGTTGTGTACATTGATTATATCAGCACTTACTGAGGTAGGAGGATCCTGAGTTTAAGGTCATCCTGGAGTATAGAGGAAGTTTGAGACCAATCTGGGCACCATAGCCAAGACCTTGCCTCAAAAAAGCAAATTAATTACTTAATTAAATTGAAAGGGAGAAGAAGCAAAAGAATGCAACAAGTTTAATATGTCATTGAAGTCTTGTATCTTCTGAAAAATCATGCCAATTTGTACTCTATTCTTTACTATATCTGGGTTTGTTTTAGTATAAAAATAGTATTTCAAGTGACTTACCACTGAGTAAAATTGATGTTCCAGGGAGGTGAAGCATGGTTGTCCTGCTAGTTCATCAAATATCTGATACACTGCTACGTGTCCCCAATTTGAAAAGCTCAGAACTACAGATGCATATTTCATTACATGGAGTAATGTCCAGGGCATATCATTAAGAGATAAAAGCAGGTTACCAAACAGTATGATTCTATTTCTGTACACTGTCTGAAATTCTATCTATATATGTATATTGAAATGTTAACAGAGATTATCTCTGGGCTGCAGGAATGTGAGTGAGGTTTAGTTTGCTCTTTTTGCTGTGCATTGCATACTATTTTCCTACAACAAAAAAATGCATATATTAATTGTAGTGAGTTTCTTTGGAGAGGAATGATTAAGTTCTTCTTTTTAAGATTTAAAAGTTAAAGTTGAGTGTCTGTGGCTCACACCTATAATCCTAGCAACTCAGGAGGCTGAGATCTGGAGAACTGTGGTTCAAGGCCAGCTTGGGCAGAAAAGTCTGTGACACTCAACCACTCAACCTTCAAGATAACTAGCAATGGCCATGCCAGGGAAGGAAGGGAGGGGAGGGGAGGAGAGGGAGAGGAACAGTAGAGGAGAGAGGAGGAAAGGGAGAGGGAGAGAGAAAAGGAGAGAGAGAGACAGAGACAGAGAGACAGAGAGAGAGAGGGAAGGGGAGAGGGAGAGGGAGAGGAAAAGAGGGATACCTGGATTTTTCAGATACTTGCTTCAGCAGTCTAGTCCTTTCAGTCTCTGGACCATTGCCCTCTGACTTAGGAGCCCAAGCGGCAAGAAAACACCATACACAAGAATTGCACCAGGCATTCTTCCTGGCTCCCTTGTTACCTTGTCACTTTAATTCTGTCAGCTGTGACATCAAATCATTGGGCCACTTGCACAGATCCCTCTTACTTTCAGGGTGTGCTTTGAGATACCTCAGTGGCCAAACTCCAATGATGTTGAGTGAAAACAGAAGCTTTCTGTGTCCTGCCACACCCGCCCAGCCTTCTGCTCCAGATGTGGCCCATGCCTTCTCATGTCCAGTCTTAATGACAGAAGATCTTACACTGCAGGCCAAGAAAATCCCCACATTAGACTGGCCTTCTCAGTAGATGCTGTCAGAACTTAGCACAAATCACTGCACATTTGGAATTTGTGGTCTCTGCCTCATGTCAAGTTTAGTCTCCCATTTTTTGTTTCTGCCTACTACCAGGGTTTCAACTTGCATCCTGCTCTTATTTCATTCTTAATGTCATTGCTCATAATTAGTTATTTATTGTCCAATTGTTCTGTGGCAAGCATATGCTGAGCGTTTTAACTTCATTGCCTTCTAATGCCCATGGAAATCCTTTTATAGTCTTCATTTCACAGATCAGGAGACTGAGGCTCTGGTAACTTGAGTGAATCACAGTTCAGATCATCTTGTGCTGCATACTGAATCACTCCCAAACTTAGCAGTTTAAAACAACTCTTCCTTTTTGGTACACCTGCCAGTACTGAGAACCTCATACTCTCACTTGCCATATTCCCATCAAGCCTGTTGCTCTTCCAACTTCAGACATAGCTGCACTTTCAATTCTTTGCTAGCCAGTTGGCCATAAGAGCCTTTCTTGCCTGGGCTGGCTTCAAATGTTGATCCTCATATCTCAGCCTCTTGTGTAACTACAATTACAGGCATGAGCTAGCTACCATCACTCAGCTTTAAACAACTCTACTATTCTGAGGTTGACTGGGTTGAGTTGGAGAATTCTTACCTGAGGTCACTTTGCAGGTGGATGGTGGATAGGAGTCAGTCATCTCAGGAACTGGATGCTGTAGCATCTACTAGCATTCCAAAGACGTTCAGCTTTTGAGAGAGGTGCCATTATGTTTCTCACACTGGCATCAAATTCATAATCCTCTTGGCTCCTAAGAGCTGGGATAACAGATGTGTGACACCACACTCAGCTTTCAAAGAAATTCAAATGTTCATGATATTCAACAAAAACAAGTACACAAATTACCAGCTCCTCTGGGACACAGCAAAGGCAGTACTCAGGGGCAAGTTTATAGCTCTGAGTTCCTACATCAACAAATTGGAGAGATCTGAAACCAGCAATTTAATGAGACGTCTGAGCCTCCTTGAAAAAGAACAACAAGATAAACTCCAATCCAGTAGACAGAAAGAAATAATTAAAATTAAATAGAATTAAATGAATTAGAATCCAAAAACCAATAGAAAGAATCAACAAAACAAAGAGTTGTTCTTTGAAAAAATTAACAAAATTGACAGACCCTTAGCAAATCTTATCAGAAAAAGAAGAGAACACACCCAAATAAATCAGAGATGAGAATGGAAGCATCACCACAGAAACAACCAAGATTCAGAACATTATAAGGAAATACTTCTCAAACCTTTAGGCTAATAAGTTTGAGAACTTGGCAGAAATGGACCTTTTCCTAGCAAATATGGACATGCCAAAACTAAACCAAGATGAGTTAAACCATCTTAACTGGCCCATATCAAGCAGTGAAATAGAAACAGCAATAAGAGACCTCCAATCTAAGAAAAACCCAGGACCAGATGGCTTTACAGCGGAATTCTACAAGGCCTTCAATGCAGAGCTCACACTAATACTCCTCCAACTCTTCAATGAAATTGAAAGAGAAAGTTCACTACCGAACTCATTCTATGAAGCCATTATAACCCTCATCCCAAAACCAGGCAGGGACTCATCAAAGAAAGAGAACTACAGAACCATTTCTTTGATGAACATTGATGCAAAACTTCTCAACAAAATTCTGGCCAATCTACTTCAACAATTCATCCAAAAAATCATACACCACAATCAAACAGGATTCATTTCAGGGATGCAAAGCTGCACAATATACGCAAATCAATTAATATAATTCATCACATCAACAGGAGCAAGGATAAGAACCACATGGTTATCTCAATAGATGCAGAAAAAGCATTTGACAAGAACCAATACCCCTTTATGATGAAGGTTCTGGAAAAATTAGGAATCCATGGAACTTTCCTCAATACAATAAAAGCTGTATATGACAAACCTACAGCCAGCATTATACTTAATGGTGAAAAACTAGAGCCATTTCCTCTTAACTCAGGAACAAGACAAGGATGTCCATTCTCTCCACTCTGTTCAATCTAGTATTAGAATGCCTAGCTACAGCAATAAGACAAGATGCAACCATAAAGGAGATCCAAATAGGGAAAGAAGAAGTAAAACTCTCCCTCTTTGCAGATGACATGATCTTGTTTTTAAAGAATCCCATAGACTCCACTCCCAAATTACTAAAGCTGATTCAAAACTTTGGCAAAGTAGCAGAGTATAAAATTAACCCTCAAAAATCAACGGCTTTTCTGTATGCCAACAATGAGAAAAGTGTGGCTGAAATTAGGAAAGCAACTCCATTCGTTATAGCCCCAGAAAAAATAAAATACCTAGGAATTAACTTAACCAAAGAAGTGAAGGACTTCTCTGATGAAAACTTCAAAAACTTGAAAAAGGAAATCAAAACAGAACTTAGAAAGTGGCGAAACCTCCCATGCTCCTGGATTGGAAAGATCAACATCGAGAAAATGGCAATACTTCCCAAGGCTATCTACAAATTCAATGCGATACCTATCAATATTCCAACCTCATTCTTCAAGGAAATAGAAGCAGCAATCCAAAAATAAAAGACCCCAATAAAAGACCCAAATCCGACAATAAAAGACCCCGAATAGCAAAAACGATCCTCAACAGAAAGAACAGCGCTGGAGGAATATCAATACCAAATTTCAAACTCTACTATAAAGCCACAGTAATCAAAACAGCTTGGTACTGGCACAAGAACAGACCTCAGGACCAATGGAATAGAATTGAAAACCCAGAAATGAACTCACAGACCTAGAGCCACCTAATCTTCAATAAGGGAGCTAAAAAAATAGAATGGAAGAAAGACAGCCTCTTCAATAAATGGTGCCGGCAAAATTGGTTAACTACTTGTAGAAAACTAAAGCTAGATCCTTACATATCACCTTGCACCAGAATCAACTCCAAATGGATCAAAGACCTTGGAGTCAAAGCAGACACTCTGAAAACATTACAGGATGGAATAGGAGAAACCCTAGGTCTCCTTGGCACAGGCCAAAATTTTCTCAATAGAGACCCAGAAACACAACAAATCAAAGAAAGGTTTGGACAAATGGGATTGCATGAAATTGCAGAGCTTCTGCATGGCAAAGGACATAGCTGGCAAGATCAATAGAAAGCCCACAGATTGGGAGAAGATCTTCACTAGCCATATAACAGACAAGGGTCTCATATCTAAAATATGCCTGGGCAAACAAATCCAGGAGACTCTATGTCCAATCAATTAGCAAAAGGCCCAAAGTGGAGGTGTGGCTCAAGTGTTAAGTGCCAGCCTTGAGAAAAAAAAAAAAAAAAACACGAGAAAGAGCATGAGATTCTGAGTTCAAGCCCCAGCGCTGGCACAAAGACAGATAGAGACAGAGATAGATAGATAGATAGATAGATAGATAGATAGATAGATAGATAGATAGATAGATAGATAGATAGATAGATAGATAGATGTTATTTCCAGATACTTGGCTCTTTCTGCTCTTTATTGTTACCTTTCCATTCCTCTACTATGTTGTGATACCACCAGACAGTAGCACCACCCTATTTGTCCTTTCCAAACACCAGAGTCTTTTCTTTGTATACTTCAGGTATTCTGTTTCAGAAACACAAAATAGACTAGGACACCATCCACAGTATAAGGAGTGACCTGCTCTTGGAAATCACACTCATTACTTCACAAACATCTGCCCATGTTTATCTGGAAGAGACATGGATTTCATCATGTGATGAGAGGAGCATTGTTAGGCTGAGTTCAAGTAATAGTATTGGCACTAGGAAAGGAAAGAAAGGAAAAACATGTATTTTGTAGCCAAGATTTAAGGTATTTGTGTGTTTGTTAAAATATATATATTGCTTATAAAAAAGAAAGGGAAGGAAAGGCAAAGAAAAGGAAGGTAAAGAAAGACAAAGAAAGGAGAAAGGTAAGACCAAACAAGACCAGAAAATCAAACTCCATCATATAGCTAGCCAATGGGCAGAGGCAGGATTTGAACACAGATTGACATAATTGCTAAGGCTTTGTTCGTTCATTTGTTTGCTTGTTTGTTAAGACAAGGTCTTGCCGTGTAGCCCAGTTGATCTCAAACTCATCATTCTCCTGCCTCAGACAGCCAAGTACTTGCAGACACCTGCCCCCACCCCCAGCATGCCTGTGCTCTTTATACCATGGCAGCACACTGCCAATGAGACTCAGCCACACTAGTCTATGATATAGAACACAGCACATCAGAGAATCATTTACCAACAAGAACATCCTGTAAAGGGAGACCAAAATGCTGAGATGCTTGGAAACAGTGTCCTATAATTTAACAAACAGTTGAGATAGAAAGCCTAAGGAAAACAGAACTTTAAAGTAGCATGACAGCCTTTTTCAAATACCTTAGAGTGAACACAGAAAAGAAGAAACAGAATGTGTCTTGTAGCCTTCAGTGGATAAAAGAGACATACAAGCAGGTTCCGGGCCATGGCAGAAGTTTGGTGCAGACAGCAGAATACAAGCTTTCAATGCAGACAAAACAAGCTCACCTACTGGTTGCAGCCTTAAGCAAATTACTTATCCTCTCCAGGCCTAAGGCTCCACATCTTCAAAATGAAGATGACAAGATTTCTCTTGCCATCAAAAATGTGGTCGCCAAGAGGTATTTGTATATCCATGTTGAGAGTGGCATTATTTAAGATGGCGTAAATGTAGATGCAACTTAGTTGTTCATCAACTGATGAACTAATAAATGAAACATGTTAATACATACAATGGAATATAATTCAGTCTTATGAAGTGTTTCTGTCCCATAGTACCATACTATTTAAATGGAGTATGCCAGTTACACAGCGATAAAACAAACATTGTGATTTCACTTTGACAATGTATTTTTAATAAATTCATTGGGATAGTAAGTAGAATAGTGATTTTCAGGGATGAAGAGAGGGAGAAATAGGAAATTATTTCATGAGTACAGAGAAAAGAACAGAGTTCTAGAATTGGGTAGTGGTTACACAACAAAATAAATATGCTCATCATCATCAAATTGTATATTTAAAATCAGTATGATACGGCTAGGAGTGCAGCTCAGTGATCAAACGTGCTTAGCAAGCAGGGAGATGTGAGTTCAATTCCTAATGCCAAAAAAATGGTTAAGATAGTAACTTTTATATTATGTGCCTCCTAGCACAATAAAAAAAATTGAACATCTGAGAAGAGTGAAGATGATGAATTAGAAACACCCAGCCCTTTCTGACACCTCCGCACATCTGAGACAAAACATCAGACGTGTTGCTACAGGTAGAGGTGATTGGTGTGAAAAGGCAAGGAAGGGCAACAGCAAACAGTAGACAAAATCCAGATATAGTGACCTGTAGATTTATAAAAGAAACATTGTTCCTAACACACAGTGCTACACAATGGTAAGGAAGAGAGAATCCTCCCGACTCCCTATTGGACTGAAAGCAAAAGAGAAAAGGAAAGACTCAGGGATATCTACAGGGGAAAATCTGGCACTCTGCAAAAACATAGTTTAAGATGAGAGATCCGCCGGGCATCGGTGGCTCACACCTGTCATCCTAGCTACTCAGGAGACTGAGATCTGAGGATCAAGGTTCAAAGCCAGCCTGGGCAAAAAGTCCATGAGACTCTTATCTCCAATTAACCACCAACAAACCAGAAGTGGCGCTGTGGCTTAAGTGGTAGAGCGCTAGCCTTGAGCTGAAGATCTGAAGGACAGCGCCCAGACCCAGAGTCCAAGCCCCACGACCGACCAAAAGAAAAAGACGAGAGATCTGCTTCCTGTGCAGGAAGCAGATGCTGGATAAAGGACACCCTGTTAGTATACTCCCCGGTGCAATGCAGGGGGCCATCTTCTGAGTCATCCTACAGTCAATCCTCTCTGCTAAGAAGAAGGAAAGACACAGCATTTGTATATCTCCAAACTCTAAAGGCCTCTTTCTACTGGCTAAGTAAGCACAATCAGTGTGGACCCAGAAAAGTGGGGTGACTTGGACTCCAATTTATTTTTTTTATTATTTTTTATTGTGAAAATACTGTACAGAGGGGTTACAATTACATGGGCAAGATAATGAGTACATTTCTTTTTTTTTTTTTTTGGGGGGGGGGGTCCGGTCGTGGGGCCTGAACTCTGGGCCTGGGTGCTGTCCCTCAGCTCTTCAGCTCAAGAATAGCACTCTACCACTTGAGCCACAGAGCCACTTCTGGCTTTTTTCTTTTTGCTTATGTGGTGCTGAGGAATCGAACCCAGGGCCTCGAGCATGCAAGGCAAGTGCTCTACCACTGAGCCACCTTCCCAGCCCTAATGAGTACATTTCTTATCAAGCATTGTAGCCTCCTCCTTTGTTTCCCCTTCCCATCCCTTTCCATCCTCCTCCCGCCCCCCCCCCCACCCAATCCTCCCCACCCTCCCCCCTGCATGAAAGTTGTAAGGTTTATTTTCGACATAACAACTTGTACATCTCATTGTTGCAATAGGTCCACCTGTATCCCTATTTAAACTATTTGTTTTTCCCCCTTCCCCTCCACAAATTATACCAACATCAAATACAGTGAAAGCAGGAGTTATACTGTGGGGAAGGGACATACAAAGCAACAAGAAATAATCTTATAAATATGTTAGAAACAATCGCATGAAAGAAAAAAAAACATTTGAATACATATCTTAGGGTTAATTTCCCTAACATCACCTTATCTGACCTTTTCTGCTTGACTCAGACATATACTAGATATTGCAAATAAGGGAAACCATGGGACCTATGTTTCTTTGGGCCTGGCTTACTTCACTTAATATAATTTTTTCCAAGCCTTTCCATTTCCTAACAAATGGGGCAATGTCATTCTCTCTGATGGAGGCATAGAATTCCATTGTGTATATATACCACATTTCCTTGATCCATTCCTCTACTGAGGGGCATCTGGCTTGGTTCCAGATCTTAGCTATAGTAAATTTATAAACAGAGATCTACTTGATTGGAAAGTGCAAGGCACACTAAAGAGGGAAACTGAGGACAAGCACATGAGCAGAGCTGTCACTCTAAATCTGGTAAGGGTGAGACAGCTATGTACTACAAGCAGGAGTACTGGGGCAGAGAACTTCCAGGCCACAGCACACAGCACCAGTCAGAAGTCTCTCCCACACCCACGCAGTGTACATTGCTACGTGCACTTTCAGAGGGCCAGGGAGATGGATGGAAGGCACCTGCCATTCAGAAGTGTCCTATCCCAAACCACACAGGCAGAGGCTTCTAACATGAACAGGCTTGGTGGTGTGGTTCCTTAGGACCAGATAGCAAGAGCAGTTTGGGAATGGCTCCTGCCATCACATTAGCTGGCCTACATTGGAAAAATATTGACAGAAATAAGTCCACTAGGGAAGGTAGAGTGTGGTTTCCTCTCCAGATAGTCCTTTCTGGTCTAACTTGTTTGGATTTTAAGGAGGAAAATATAGCTTCCATACACACAAAGTAACTGCAAATGTCAAGTGTGAGGAGAAAACAAGACAAAAAAAGCAAGATAAAACAGGACCAAAAAATCTTATCTTCTCAGCAGGCAAAAAATACTAACTGGTGATTTTCTTCTTTTTTTTCAAGGGAGCTTAATCATGTTATCTTCCTCTGTACTTAGTTTATTATGCTTTCCCTTATGAAGTTTTCTTATACTTGTCTCCCACAAATATTTCCTAACTTTCCTATCTGCTTGCTTCTCTTTTCCTTTTCCCAACCTGTCTTTTTTTTTATTACTTAATCATTGATACCTTTAGTTTCAATAATCTTTAAACTCCAAGTTTCTCCTGTAAGTATTACTTTTTCCTAACATTAATGGGGGATTTTGTTGATATTTCCTGCTGGTTTTTTTTTTTTTACTATGTTCTAAATACCTAATTTGCTTCTGAATTGTCATTTTTATTACTGCTACCTTCTTTCTGTCCTTTGGGTGGTAGCAAGGACTATAACCCCCCAAAAAATCTGTCACCTAAGATGTGTCCCTCCCCATAAAATTAAAAATTAAAAAATTAAAACCTGAAATGTAGAAACTGTAATGTAGAAACACAAGAAATATGAAAAAGAAAGGCAATATGACTCCACTAAAAACTAATAACTTGTCAATAGCCAAATTTAAGGATAGTAAAATGCCAAAGAATTCAAAAGCCTAGTTTTTTAAAAATCAATAATTTTAAAGAGGACTCAAACAAACAAATAGATGAAACAAGTAAGTCAATTTAAGACCTGTTTTAATAAAGTGAGAATGAATGAAAAATTCATCAAGGAATTGAAATTCTGAAAAATATACAAATACATAAATATTAGAAGTGAAAAACTTACCAGGCATTGGTGGCTCATGCCTGTAATCCTCAGAAGGCTGAGATCTCAGGATCAAGATTCAAAGCCAGCCTGGGCAGGAAAGTCTTGAGACTCTTATCTCCAATTAACCATCATAAAGCCACAAGCAGAGTTGTGGCTCAAGTTGTAGAGCTCAAACTTGAGTGGAAAACCTCAGGGAGTGCTCAGGCCCTGAGTTTAAGCCTCAGAGTTAACATACACACACACACACACACACACACATACACACACACACACACACACACACATACACACACACACACACACACGTTAAAAACAATGAACCAAATAATATACAGTGAAAATCATTGCCGATAGACTATATCAAACAGAAGAAAGAATATCAGAGTGGAAAGTGTTCAAATAAACATTATATTCAGGTAAAAAATAAGGAAAAAGGTAATACACAAGCATGACCACAACTTTCAAAAACTCTGGAACATGACCAAAAGATCAAACTTGGGGCCTGCATGTCAGCAGTTAAGAAACAGAATATGACTTGGAACTCAAAAAATTAAACCACCCAACAACAAATCCTCAAAGAAACAACTGCCCAATAAATAAGTGGGTGAAAGACTTAAAGAGAAACTTCTCTGAAGAAGAAAGAAGGATGGCCAATAGACACATGAAGAAATGTTCAACATCCCTAGCCATAAAAGAAATGCAAATCAAAACAACATTGAGATATCACCTCACTCCAGTTATAACGGCAAAAATCAAGAACTCTAACAACAACAGATGCTGGAGGGGATGTGGACAGAAAGGAACCTTACTTCATTGTTGGTGGGAATGTAAACTTGTTCAACCACTTTGGAAAGCAGTATGGAGGTTCCTCAAAAGACTTCACATAGAACTCCCTATGACCCAGCAATCCCACTTTTGGGCATTTACCCAAATGTTTACAAACAAGACCACACTAAAGCTACCAGCACAACTATGTTTATTGCAGCATTATTTACCATAGCTAAGATATGGAACCAACCCAGATGCCCCTCAGTAGATGAATGGATCAAGAAAATGTGGTATATATACACAATGGAATTCTATGCGTCCATCAGAAAGAATGACATTGCCCCATTTGTTAGGAAATGGAAAAACTTGGAAAAAATTATATTAAGTGAAGTAAGCCAGGCCCGAAGAAACATAGGTCCCATGGTTTCCCTTATTTGTAATATCTAGTATATGTATGAGTCAAGCGGAAAAGGTCAGATAATGTGAGGTCAGGAAAATGAACCCTTAGATTTGTATTTTAATGTTTTTTTCTTTCATGCATGTGTTTCTAACGCATTTATAAGATTATCTCTTTATTGCTTTGTATGTCCCTCCCCCACAGTATAACCCCTGTTTTCACTATATTTGATGTCAGTATAACTTGTGGAGGAGATGGGGAAAAACCAGTTGTTTAAGGATACAGCTGGACCTGTTGCAACAATGAGAAGTACAAGTTGTCATGTCCAAAACGAGCTTTACAACGTTGGGGGGGGGGGGGGGAAGGGGGGGAAGGAGAAGGATTGGGATTGGGGGGGGAGGGGGGAGGCTGGGAAGGGAGGTGAAGGGTAAACAAAGGAGGAGGCTGCAATGCTTGGTAAGAAATGTACTCATTATCCTGCCCATGTAATTGTAACCCCTCTGTACAGTATGTTCACAAATAAAATAAAATTAAATTTAAAAAAAAAAAAGAAAAGAAACAGAATATGTCACAGACAGTGAGGCCAGGAGGGAACAAAGCACTGGTCTCCAATAAACCTCCAGCACTCCTACCCCTTCTCCTCTAAGACCAAACTAACTGATACATTCTGCTTTGTTATACATGGGCCCCCCAGATTTTAATGGAAGTCAGTAATTCCAAAATTGAGTAGAGGATAACAAAGAGCTTGGATTGTCATTTCAATAATGAAAGCCTGACTGTTTCATTTCAGATGCTGTCAAACAGGATTTGGAATCAAGGGCAAACCTTCGTCTAGGAATCCAGTCAAGACTGATACATGTTTGATAGATAGCAGGCCTTAGAGCCCCCAGTCACCCACTACTGATCAGCACAGGAGTTTTGACCTGCTCTGTTTCTGGGCTGGTTCACTCCTCTTAAGGCAACCTCACTAGGTCCCCTACTCCTGGGAAGTCATCCCAAACGTAGTACTGACATAGGACTGGCATCATGCACTGCAGCCAAGAACTTCCAGGCTCAAGTGATCCTCCAGCTTCAGCTTTCTGAGCAGCTGGGATTACAGGCACATGCCACCATGCACAGCCTGTTACCCACTATTAACTTGATTCTACCCAGTTTCCAAAATGAGTAACACCCAACTTGTGCTTTTTTCATCAGTAGAAGCTTGAAGGAGGAGATATAAACTTTTTTTTTCCCAAGGGAAAAAAACAGTTTTTATTTTCTTTCTAGGAGAAAAGGCTAAGATACCTGAGCAAATGTAAGGATTCGGGGAAATGTAAGACCATTCCCAGTCTTTCTACTCATTCCCAAGAGTTCAGCCACTCTTAATACAGCAGCTACTTTTTATGGGAGTATACTTTTTAAGGTTTTGTAATTCCAGAATCCAGTGTGGTTGCCAGAGTCTCAGACTTCTGAGCCAGAATTTGCCCAGCATCTTTAGAGTTTGATGTGAGTCTCAGAGAAAAACTTTGGACTTGAACTTTCAAGCAACTCTAGAAGTGTACATTTGTGAGGACCCTTCTTGAAATATGCTGGATACATTCTGCACTAAAATAAAGATGAGCCTTCGGTAGGGACAAGGATCAAATGAGATGTGTTTGGGGACATAGTTGACAGCATTGTAATGGTATTCTTACCACATTGATTGATTTGAGAAGTGGCTGGAAGATTAGGAAATCATATCTCTGGGTATGTCTACAAAAGCACTTCCAATGAGTAGTAACTAAGCTAGGAAAACCTGTCCCAAACAGGATTGCCACCATCCCATAGATTGGGGCTCAGATGAAATAAAAGAGGAAAAGCCAGTAAGAATTTCCTCACATTCCTCTCTCCTCTCTCATCTTCTTTCTCTCTCTGTCCTCTTTTCTCTCCTCTCTCCTCTCTTCTGGGTCCCCCTTTCGCTGCCATAATTGACTAAAACTGTGAGCAAGATTGAAGTTTACCTCCCTTAAGATGTTTCCTCAGCTATATATCACAGCAATGAAAAATGGGTAAGCACAGTTTCTATACTTCATCTTCACACAAACTTCTATGCCTTTCTCTAGCTAAATAAAGCCCTACTACACATGAAGTTTTCTATAAAGTCTTATTTCTCAACATTCGCTAGTATGCTTTGGTTTGTTAATGTTGCTCCACTACAACTACACCCTCATACTCACTGATGCCCCAGCCTGTCTCTCCTCACCCCTGCATCCCATCATCCCTATATATTCTCCCACAGTAGCTACTCATTCACTCTTATTGCTCAGGCAACTTTTTCATTTTAAAATTATAACCACAAGCAGATTTTATTTGTTTTTATTAATATATTTTTGAACAACTGAGCCCATCTTTCACAACAAATATGAAAGGTATGCAGCTTGATCGATGTCTTTGGATTTCTGTATCTACCCACACATGATTTTTTGGTGTGATGTTTGAATTACTTTGTTTGGGGCACTGATCTCTGTTATGTTCCCATTCAATATTTGATGCTGAGCTCCCTGTGATTAAAATTCCTTGATTCCACTTCTCCTGCAAGTATTCGCTTTGCTTTATTTACAAAAGCAGCCTCTTGTTACCTCTAACTTGTGACATTGCCAAGTCTGTTTTTAAAATATATTCCATGGAAGTTCATCTTCATTTTTACACAAATCAATATGAGACTAGTAGGCTGTCTCCCCTGGTGGTTGAATTTGTGTGACAAGTTCCCTCACTTGGCAATGTCACCACATCTAGTTTAGTTACTTGCCTTTCTAAAAATGCCTTTTGTTGTATGAATTGGCTATGTGCCTCCCATTCCCTGGCAGTGTTTTCAGTTTCAGTATTTCTCCTGGCCTGTAAGGCCATAGTTTGCATCCTGTTTCTCTTCTAGTGGTAAAAGATGCCTAGGTGCTTCCAACTGCCACTCCCATTACAGATGAGTCTTCCTGTCCACCTGTAGCTGTTGTTGATGGTCAGTATATTCACTGGTGTTTGTGTGGGGGGGATTATTCTTCTTTTTGATCTCTCTCCTCATCATCATAAACTTTCTCTTGGTTCTTTTGGTCTTGCTGGGTTTTTTTTTTTTTTAATTCATTTCTTTTTTTTTTTTTTTTTGTCGGTCATGAGGCTTGAACTCTGGGTCTGGGCGCTTTCCCTCAGCTCTTCAGCTCAAGGTGAGTGCTCTACCACTTGAGCCACAGTGTCACGTCTGGTTTTCTGGTCATTAATTGGAGATAAAAGTCTCACGGACTTTTGTGCCCTGGCTGGCTTTGAACTGCAATCCTCAGATTTCAGCCTCCTGAGTAGGTAGGATTACAGGTGTGAGCCACCAGTGCCCAGCTTTAAAATCTATTTCTGAAGGGATCTGTTTTCAACCTCCATGTACAACTTTTGTCTCTCTACATGATGGGTTTGGGATTCTCCTTTGTGTGCGATTGCCTTCTTTAGTGCTTTCACTTTCTTAGCTCTGACATTAGCTTCCAGTTTGGGTAACTACTGTGGCTGGGAACATATTTATTTTAAAACTGATTTTAGGGGTGGGAAGGTGGCTCAGTGGTAGAGCGCTTGCCTTGCATGCATGAGGCCCTGGGTTCAATTCCTCAGCACCACATAAGCAGAAAAAAAAGCCAGAAGTGGCATTGTGGCTCAAGTGGTAGAGCGCTAGCCTTGAGCTGAAGAGCTGAGGGACAGCGCCAAGGCCGAGTTCAGGCCCACGACTGGACCCAAAAAATAAATAAATAAATAAATAATAAAACTGATTTTATTCACTCTGATCAATGTGGTTACAAAGGTCTTGCAAATATATTCTTCAAGAACATCTAACTAGATTCTCCAGGTCACAGGTCTAGTAAGTATCTGAACTAGAGCAAGAGGTTCTTCAGGTTCTTTTTGCAAAGTTCTGGATCTTCTAAATAACCTCCTCTATTGGTATAATAACACAAGCTTAGCATAGCAGTCTTATTTTTGTACTATCTATCTACTTAAATATATCTACTATCAATTTATCTATCTATATGTGTTGTCAAAACATATACTTCAAAAAAGTTTTTTAACAAATCAAAGTTAAGAATCCATATGGTAAAAGAAGCTTCAATATGAAATGAAAGCAGTACTCATAGCACTCACCTGTAATCCCAACTTTGAAGCCAGGCTGGGATATAGAACAAGACCCTGTCTCAAACAAACAAAAAAAACCTATAGACCATAATGCTAGCTACTTGAGGGCTGAGAACATAGCGATCATGGTTTAAGACCAGCCTGGGCTTGTCCAATCACATAGCTAGCACTGAGGCATGCTTTGTCATCCTAAACTGTGTGAGAGGCTAAGATTGTGAGGACTGCAGTGCCCAGCCAGCCTGGGAAAAGTCTGTAATATTGAACTGCCACAAGGGAAGTAGATGTCATGATGTACACTTATGATGTTAACTAAGATAGAAGCCTAAAAGGAGGCAAATGACAGCTCAGGTGAGCTACTAGACAAAAAAAGAAATACTATTCTAAACATAATCAGTGTAAAGAGGGTCAGAGGCATGGTTTAGCATTATCACCTAGCCTAGTAAGTGCCAGGCCCTGGGTTCAAAGTCCCTGTACCACAAAAGAAAAAAGGGAAGGGAAGGGAAAGGAAAGGAAAAGAAGGAGGGAGGGAGGGAGAACACATGAAGAAGGGAAGGAGGGAAGAGGAGGGAATGAAGATAAAAGAAGAAAACTATCCAATAAAATAGCAGAAAAATTCCCCAAGCCTAGGTAGGGAAAGATATGAACATCCAAATACAGGAGGCATTTAGAACCACAAATAGACATGACCAGAAAAGAAACAGTCCATGTCACATTATACTTAAAATGTCAAGGCTGCAGAGCAAAGAAAGGATATTGAAAGCTGCAAGAGAAAAATGCCAACTTATTTACGAAGGCAAATGAATCAGAATTACATCAGCAGAAACCCTAAAAGCTAGGAAAACATGGAATGATGTAAGTACTGAGAGTAAGTAATTATCAACCAAGATTACTAAATCCAGTAAAGTTCTCTAATAAAATCAGTAGTAAAATAAAAACCTTCCAAGATAAGCACAAATTAAAGCAATTTATAACTACTGAGCCAAAATTGCAGAAGATGCTTAAAGGAATTCTATGCACAAATTAGGAAGAAAGACAAGAAAGAATAAATCTCATGAGAGGAATGAAAAAGCAAATTAAAATTAGGAAAGAATTAAATATGATCAACTCAGTAAACCAGTAAATGGTGAATAAGGGGAAAAGAAAAGAATAACCAGAACTGGAATCAACCAAAAAATAAAATAAAATAATAAGAATTAATATAGACCTCTCCATAATAACTCTAAATGTAAATGGTCTCAACTCTCCCATTAAAAGATGCAGAGTAGCGGGCACCGGTGGCTCATGCCTATAATCCTCGCTACTCAGGAGGCTGAGATCTGAGGATCACTGTTCAAAGCCAGCCCAGGAAAGAAAGTCCATGAGACTCTTATGTCCAATAAACCACCAGAAAACCAGAAGTGGCGCTGTGGCTCAAGTGGTAGAGCACTAGCCTTGAGCTGAAGAGCTAAGGGACAGAGTCCAGGCCCAGAGCACAAGCCCCACAACCAAAAAAAAAAAAAAAAGACTGAGCCAGGTGCCAGTGGCTCATGCCTGTAATCATAGTTACTCAGGAGGCTAGGATCTGAGAATCACTGTTTAAAGACAGACTTGGACAGGAAAGTCCATGAGTTTCTTATCTCCAATTGATTATCAAAAAGCTGGAAGTACAGCTGTGACTCAGAGTGGTAGAGCACTAGTCTTGAGCACAAAATCTGTGACAGAGTCGAGGCCCTGAATTCAAGACCCAAGACCAACACACACACACACACACACACACATAGATGCAGACTGGATGAATGGATTTAAAAGAAAGTTCCAACTGTTTACTGTCTCCAAGAAGCATATCTGACTGACAAAGACACAGAATAAATGTGAAAGTATAAAAAATAGTACCCTAAGCAAATAAAACTGAAACAGGAATATTTATACTCATATCTGATAAAGTAGATGTCAAGCCAAAACTAGTCAGAGGAGATAAAGAAATCTCTTTATACTACTAAAGGGAATAAGCCATTAAAAAGGTATAACAATTATAAGTTATATATGCACTGAACATTGTTGCACCCAATTTCACCAAAAAAAAACAAACTACCATACATGAAGAGACAAGTCCATATACAATAATAGTGGGTGATTAAATACCCACTCTCATCAACAACTAGATGATCCAAACCCTCTGAAAACCAATAAATGAAGGAACTCCAGAGTTAAACTGAATCATCTATCAAATAAACTTAATAGACACTGTCAGAATATTCCATCCAACAGCTTCAGAATGCACATTTTTCTCAGTGATCCATGGAATTTTACCCAAAATAGATCATATTTTAAGACATAAAGCTAATCTTAAAAATAAAAAGAAAATAACTTGTTTTATCAAATTATAATGGATTATAACTAGAAATCAAGAACAAGAAAAATGACAGAAACCATAAAAACATATGAAGATTGAATAATATATTTTTGAACAATCAATCAGTCATTTTAGAAGTCTTAAGATCACTAGCTATTCGGAGGCTGAGATCTGAGAACTGAAGTTCAAAGCCAGCCCAAGCGGGAGAGTACATGAGATTCTTACCTCCAAATAATTACCCAAAACCTGAGAGGGAGGTATGGCTAAGTGGTAAAGCATCAGCCTTGAGTAAGGAACACCAACAACCAGGTGTTGAATTGAAGCCCCAATACTGACATGAAAATGAAAATATGGCATACTACAATCTTTGCAAAAGTAGTGTTTAGATGAAAGTTATATCTTTTTTTTGCCAGTCCTAAGGCTTGAACTCTGGGCCTGGGTGCTGTCCTTGGCCTCCTTTTACTCACAGCCAGCACTCTACTACTTGAGCCACAGCATCACTTCTGGATTTTTCTGTGATTAATTGGAGATAAGAGTATCATGGACTTTCCTGCTTGGGCTGGCTTCAAACTGCAATCCTCAGATCTCAGCCTCCTGAGTAGCTAGGATTTACAGGCATAAGCCACTAGCACCAAGCAAAAGTTATATCTTTTAGTACCTAGATTTGAAAAGCAGAGATATCTCAAATATATAACTTAGCAATGCATCTCAAGGTCTTAGAATAACAAGAGCAAGCCAAATTCAAAATTAGTTGTTGTTAGAAAGAAATAGTAAAGATCTGGACAGACATTAAGAAAGTAGAGACTTGGGCTGGGAAGGTGGCTAAGTGGTAAAGCGCTTGCCTTGTGTGCATGAGGCCCTGGGTTCGATTCCTCAGCACCACATAAGCAAAAAGAAAAAAGCCGGAAGTGGTGCTGTGGCTCAAGTGGTAGAGTGCTAGCCTTGAGCTGAAGAGCTGAGGGACAGCGCACAGGCCCAGAGTTCAGGCCCCATGACCGGACCCCCCAAAAAAAACAACAACAAGAAAGTAGAGACTAAAAGAGCAATAGAAAAAAAGTCAATAAAAAAACAAAATAGTTCTTTGAAAAACTCTTAGCCAAACTTTCCAAAAGAAACAGAGAGAAAATACAATTAGCAAAATTAGAGATAAAAATATGCTATTACACCAGATACCAAAGAAATCCAGAGGATTATTAAGAAATATTTTAGAAACTTTAATTTGAATAGAAGAAATGAATCAATTTCTAGGTGCATATGACCTACCAAAACAGACTTATACAGACCTAAACAGACCTATAACAAGCAAGAAGATTGAAGCAATAAAGAATCTTCCAACAAATAAAAGCCAGGGCTCCAGGGCTGGATGAAATTACTGCTGATTTATTGTTAGATCTTTAAAGAAGAAGTAACACCACTGTGCCTTAAAGTAGCCCATAAATTAGAAAGGGAATGAACACTAACAAACTCATTTTATGAAGCCAATATTACCCATACCAAAACTGGACAAGGACACAATAAATATATATAGAGAGAGATCAATTCCTTTGATGAACACACAGGTACAAACCCTCAGTATAAGACTCACAAACCAAATTCAACAGCACATTAGAAAGATCATAAACCTTAAGATAGTTTTATTACAGGAATGCAAGGATGGCTCAATATGTGCAAATCAATAAGCATAATACAACACACAACCAATGGCAATCATTGCTATCAATGGCATCTAGTGACATTACCAACAGATGCATAAAGCCTTTGAAAAAATTCATGCCTTCATGATAAAAAAAAAAGCCCTGAAGAAACCAAGAATAAATAGAAGAACCATACTACAACATGATAAAGAATGTATACAACAAAACTACAGCCAACATTTTACTAAATAGAGAAAAAACAAAAGCACTTCCTCTAAAATTGCCAGCAAAAAATGTTCCTCCTCTCTCTCTTATTAATTATAGTAGCTGAATTCTTAGCTAGAGCAGAAAGACAAGGGAAAGAAATAAAATGGATACAAATAGAAAGGGAAGAAGTTAAAGTATCCCTATTTGCAGATTATATAATTTTATACTCAAAAGACTCTAAATACTGTATCAGAGAACTATGAGATCTGATAATACTTCCAACAAAATAGCAGAATATAAAGTGAACATCTGGGCTGGGAAGGTGGCTCGGTGGTAGAGCACTTGCCTTGCATGCTCGAGGCCCTGGGTTCAATTCTGCAGCACCACATAAGAAAAAAGCCGGAAGTGGTGCTGTGGGTCAAGTGGTAGAGTGCTAGCCTTGAGCTGAAGAGCTGAGGGACAGTGCCCAGGCCCAGAGTTCAGGCCCCACAACCGGACCCAAAAAAAAAAAAAAAGAATATAAAGTGAACATCTAAAAATCAGTAGCTTTTCTATATACCACTAATGAACATATTGAGAAAGAAATCAAGAAAACATATGCCTTATACAATAGTCTCAAAAAAGAAAGAAACTAAAAATAAGCCCAACATAGGAGGTAAAAGATATTCACAATGAAAATTACAAAACACTGAAAAAAGAAGTTGAAAAAAGCAATAGAAGATGGAAAGTCTTCCCATGTTTCTGGATCGCCAGAATTAATATTGTGAAAATAGCTATCTTATCAAAAGCAATCTACAAATTCAATTCAATTCCCCCATCAAAATTCCAATGAAATTCTATACAGAAACCTAAAAAAAAAAAAAAATCCTAAAATTGGTATGGAAACAGAAGAAATTCCAAATAGCCAGTGAAATCCTGAACAAAAAGAATAATTCTGAAAGTATTACAATATTTGGTTTTAAGTTATACTACAAAGTCATAGTAATAAAAACAGCCTGGTAGTGGCACAAAATCGACATGTAGACAAATCGACATGTAGACAAATACAATAAAGGGATCCAGAAACTAACTTTATTCTGATTCTCAACTAAGTTGCCAAAAACGTATTTTGGAGAAAAGATAGCCTTAAAACAATAATTCTGGCAAAGCTGAATATTCCTATACTGAAGACTAAACCTAGATCTTTCTCTCTCCCTGCAAAAAAGAATATCTATTAAACATTAGTCACAGACTTTAATGTAAAACCTGACTTTGAAACTATTAGAAGAAAACACTTCAACATAGGTAACAATTTTCTAAATAGGATTCCAATTGCTCAGAAAATAATCATAAAAATTAACAAATGATATTGCATCAAATTAAAAACTTTAGGCTGGCACTAGTAGCTCATATCTGTAATCCTAGATACTCAGGAAACTGAGATCTGATGGTCACAAGTCAAAGTCAGCACCAGTAGAAAAGTCTGGGAGACTCCCATCTCCAATTAATCAGCAAAAGGCCAGAAGTAGAGGTGTGGCTCAAGTGATAGAGCACCACCCTTGATAGGAAAAAGCCAAGCCAAGCACACCAGGACCTGAGTTCAAGCCCCAATATCAGCACAAAGAGAAAAAAAAAAGTTAAAGCTTTTTTGAAGCAAAGAAAACAATGGCCAGAGTGACAAAACAGCCTATAAAATGGAAGAAAATCTTTGCCAGCTATTCACCTGTAAGAAAACAAACAGCTAATGCCAGTGAAGATGTGAAGTTGTAGGAACTCATACACTACCAATGAGAATGTCAATTAGTCCAGTCTCTGTGGAAATCAGTATGGAAGTTCCTCAAAAATCTGAAAATAGAACTACTGTATGCTCTAGCTATTCTACTCTTAGGTATATACCTAAAGAAACCAATCAGCACACAATAAAGATACTTACATGCCTACATTTATTATGGCACTACTCATAATAGTCAAGTTATTGAGTCACCCTATCAATAAATGAATGAATAAAAAAATGTGGTATGTATACCCAGTGGAGAATTATTCATCCAAAAAGAAGACTGAAATTGTGTTTCAAAGCCACCTGGTACAGGACACTCTTATCTCCAATTCACCAGAAAACTGGAAGTGGTGCTATAGTTCAAGGTGGTAGAGCACTAGCTTTGAGCAAAAAGAGTTCAAAGACAGCACCCAGAACCTAAGTTCAAGCTCATGACTGACAAAAAAAAATAAAAAATTAAATTATGCCATTTGCAGGAAAATGGATGAAACAGAAAACCATTTTGTTAAACAGGAATAGACAGATATCAAATGGGGTTTGGGGAGGGGCGGAAATGAGTTTGTTTGGTTTTTTTTGTCAGTCATGGGGCTTGAACTCTGGGCCTAGGCATTGTCCATAAGCTCTTCAGCTCAAGGCGAGCCCTCTACCACTTGAGCCATAGCCCCACTTCCAGTTTTCTGGTGGTTTGTTGGAGAACATCTCACAGATGTTCTTGCCTGGGCTGGCTTTGAATAGCAATCCTCAGATCTCAGCCTCCTGAGTAGCTAGGATTACAGGTGTGAGCCATCAGCACCCAGCTCAACTGTTTTATCTCATAAGCAGAATCCAGATCATTAAAGTTAAAGGGGTACGATTTGAGGGCAGATCAATGGAAAGAGGGAGGAGGAGAAGAGAGGGTGATGGGGTAAATATGATCAACGTACCTGTATGAAAAATGTTATAATAAAACCCATTATTTTATACAATAAATATTAGACTAATTTAAAATTGAGAAAAAGCTTTATTTACAGAATTGCTGTAAAATAGATTTATGCATTTATAAATGATAGCTGCTACTAACTTACTGTTATTGTTAGTCTTTGCTGTAATTGTTTACTAGAACTATTTAGCTAGATGGGCTGTCTTGCAAAAGCATGAAGTCATCAGAAAAGATTCTTATACTGGAGAGGAAAATTAGGTTTGGCATTGAGAAGGCTCTGAGTGAAATGTTATCATAAATGCTTGGAAGTTCTGGGTTCATGCCCACTTTGGCCCACCTGAGACCAAGTCCCATCAAAAATACCATTTGTCCTTGCCATGGGCTCAACCTTGGGGCCTGCAGGGACCTTGGCAGCACTGGCCATGAGTCAACAGGAGAGCACTTGGAAGGCATGGAGCTGCAAGTGCAGCACCTGACCCCAGAAGGAGGCCTGGGTGGAAGCAGCAGAGGTCTTTGTGTGAAGAAGGGAGGGATTAGAATCACAAAGACCTTGGTTGGGCTCTGGAAACATCCATCTAGATTGTATCTGCCTAGAACATAGCTCCAGGGGACAGACTCCACTCCCAATGGGAAGGACCTGGTTATATTCAGTTTTGTCTGGAACCCCAGACCCCCCCACCACAAAAATAAAGCCCTCTCCTTCAAGAAGCACTCATTTTAAATCAGGAAAATGAGTCCTAAGAAATCAGATCACTGACTACCAAAGAACAAAGGAGCAAGAAGGAATGGTGGAGCCAAGTGCTGGTGGTTGACACCTATAATTCTACTACTAAAGGAGACTGGGATCTAGGGGTAATGGTTGAAGCCAGCCTAGGCAGGCTCAAGTGGTGGAGCATTCACGTTGAGCAAAGGAACTAAGGATTGCAGTCCACAAGCCTTGAGGTCAGGTCCCATACTAGCCAAAAAAGAATGGAAGGGAGGAGGGGGTGAAAAGAATAGAGGAGAACTTGGTTACTCACTGATTTTAATCATTTGTATAGGGGTCATCATGTGCCAGGCATAGCTTCAAGCATGTCATGAATATCTGCTCATTTGGTCATCACAATGCACCCATAGGACTTGTCACTATTATCCCCATCTATGGTCCCCTATTCAGAAGGAAAGTTGAGGCTCAGAGGAACAGAGAAGCCTATCCATAGCACACAGCTAACACAAAACTGACATCAAATATTACCATTGAACCTGACAGCTGTCCCCACACCATCAAGTCCTCCAGGCACAAGGACTTGGGATCTACCGATGCTTGGGTATCGGGCACCAGCTCAAAGCTGCAGGACTAATTGCTTCCATTCATTCTAGCTGGAGGCACTAAGCCAATGAAGCTTCAGGATCACTGTGGGGTGTCATTACCCTGATAGGGACAATGTCCCCAGGTTAGACAGTAGTTCTCCTCACCACCTGCCACTTCTCCCCCATAAATGCAGCCATGCCTGGGCTTCGTGTCACAAGTGATAAATTCTTGGCTCTGATGGCAACGCTCCTGGGTCCCATCCCTGACTGCCTGTTAAGCTGCAAGACCTTTTCCGAGCTCACCAGGGAAAACCTTGGAGAAAAGGGAAAAAGACTAAGTTTCCAGAACATTAAATTTCCATTGCCACTACTGCCTGCCAATCTCCCAGCTAATCAATTGAAGGAAAGAAACTCAGAAGACGCAGGGAGTAGATCTGATCGGTTCAGCCCTGCCTGCTGAGAAACTCTTGTATTTCTAGCAGGAAGAAATGCTGCAAAGTCAACGCATCCCTTCTGCTGCCCTGGCCCAGACTCACTCCGTGGAGAGCAAGAAGCCTAATACAGCCAAAGGGACAGTTCTCTCTCCATATATGGCAACAAAAATATCAGCCAGAGTTTATTCAAAAGCCAGCAAATATTTAATAAGAACTTTCTATGTGCCAGACAAAGGGCTGATTAAATAGCTCTTCAACCCTCTGTCTCCAAGTTTATAATCAGAGGCTTAAGTAATAAGGGCCAAGGAAGTGAGTGGTCCTCAGATTTGAGAATATAAATGCTGACACTTTCCCTGCCCTCAGCTCCATTCTAGCACCCCTACTCACACCCTCATAATACACACTCTCTTCCTGCCTTCTTTCCTGGCTTGACTGGAGAAAGATTGGGAAAGATTGTCTTTGTGTCCAGCAGCAAACTGTCCCAACACAAAGCTTCAAAGGAGTTTGGCTAGTAATGAGATATGGGAAAATGGTATGGTGAAGAGACTGTGTTCAAAATGCAATCTGGACATGTCATTCAATCTCAGTGACTTTCAGTTTCCTTATTTGCAAAATAAATGAGATTGATACCAACCATAGTCCCAGCCTGAAGGAGACTGAGGCCGGAGGATTGCAAGCCAGGTAGGCCGGGGCTATAAGACTCTGTCTCAGGAAAGAATCATGATGCCACCTACATCATAAATTGTTCATTCTGCTCCAGTCTCTTCAAATAGACCTAGTTCACTGCTGGTGCAAAAGATAGGAGTATATTTGAGAGCAAGTACATGAAAAGGTGAGAGGAGATGAACCCTCTTAAGTACTGCCATAGGATTATAAGTTCATGGTTTTCCTCCAGGTCTAAGAGTTGACTTTGTGAATAAAGTAAGTGTTATCACAGGTTATTTACAATTTGTCTGTTTTAAGTATACCATACATAGAAATAATAATATATACTTACAAATGAAGACTAAGGATAATTTTTTTAAAAAAAACTAACAGCCAAGTACTCAACATTCACCTTAAGAAATAGAAAAATACCCAGGTGCTGACGGCTGATGCCTACAATCCTATCTGCTCAGGAGGTGGAAATCTAAGATTCAAGGTTCAAAGCCAACTTGTGCAGGAGAAAGTTCATGAGACTCTTAGTTCTATTTAACCAGCAAAATGCTGGAAGTATAACTGTGACTCAAGTGATAGAGCAAAAAAGCTAAAGGAGAGTGCCAAGCCCTGACTGAGTTCAACCCCCAGTATCAGCACACATACACATACCAAGGAAGAAAGAAGGAAAGAGAAGACAAGGATGAGGGAGAAAGAAGAGAAGAGGAAGAAGAGAAAAGAGAAATAGAGCATGTACAATGCTTTCCAATGCCCCCATTCCATCTCATTTAATTTCCTCCCCTAACTCCAGCAACCCACTAGCCCAAATTTTGTGCTAGCCATCCTTTCTTAATAGTTTCATCACATATCTAGGTGTATCTTAAAAAAGAGAGACATTTCTTTTTTCCATTCTTGATCTCTGTACAAATACAGACATTGCTTTCATTCATAATTTTAGTTCTAACTTGATATTTTGTTTAGCAATAACATTCGATCAGTGGGTATTGTTACATGGGGAGATGTTCTGATGTGCTGTCAAATAATAGATAATAATCATTTGCTGTATAGCTCCTCAAGCTAAAATAAGGCACTTAAAATGAATAATAACAATGTTTGTTTAATAGTATTAAATGCATTATTATTCTAAATATATCATTTGCCATTTGCCTACTTCATTATTTAATCGTATACTTTAAATCTACTTTGGGGAGTATTTTCCTGAGTAACTAGGATTACAGACTTATGCCCCAGAACCCAGGCTGAGTCGTAATGTGAGTTGATGGCAAAGTATCACCTCTAGGCTTTAGTCCAGTCACTTTAGGTTGGTCAATTCTGTGCACCTGGGCAGAGATCTACCAAAGATCAACCCAGGCACTGTCCAAATTCTCTCTGCTGGGTAGAAGGGGACTGATTTATGTCTCTAGCAGGTATGCCAGAGAAAATTCAAATTGATCAAAAATTAAATATTCATAGGACATTATTCATTAAGATTCATCTCACCGAGTGGATGAAATGAGGCAAGGGAAGAAATTAGCTTGCTTGAGAGTGTCAAAGTGATTATGTGATTAAATTGCAATTTATAATTTCTCCTTCAAAAAAAAAAAAGCATTACTTCTTGATTTGTGTTTTCCCCTCCTTACTGAGCTCCGCTTGTTGACTAGGCCTGAGCCAAGGACACTCAGGGTTAACAGGACATGAGAAGGCTCACACTCAGGGCCTGCCAGCATTCCCTCCTCCTCCCCATCCACCACCCACCCTCCAGCTTCTGCTTCTCATGGCCAGAACAGACCACCTCCCTGAGACCAGAGGATTTCTACAGTGTCGCTCAGCAGGTGATTTTCTGCTTCAGGTTGCTGCTTTTCCTTCCTCTACACAAAGAAGAAAATGTATGTGATGTTATTTCCCCCATAGCCGCTCTTGTCCCTATAGGGCTACCTGGACCGTCACTAGGGAAATCCCTTCTAGCCAGTCCATACTCTTACAGAGAAGGGCGATCACGTCTCCATACTCTTGGTCCTTTCTCCTCCTCCACTTCAGGTAGAGCCATGACATCCCTACTGAGGGAGGGTCTGGGTGGGCCAGGTATGGTACTGCATATGCATACGTATATTCCCAGCACAAAGGAGATTGAAGGGGGGTGGGGAGAGCAAGGGGTAAGGAGGGTTCCCCTATCTCAAAAGAACACAAACAGCAACCAATAAAAAGTCTGGATCAGGACAGCCTTCGTTGGCTGTCAGCAATAAAGGTTCCTGGGGAGACAGAACAGCTATGTTTAAAACTCTAACACGTTCTGAAGTGAGGAAGCAAGCATCACCCTGGAAACCCATTTCTTCCACCAACTGCCACATCCTCTCCTCCATGGCTCCCTCTGGGTGACATTCAGCTCAGCATGAATCCAGGGGAAAAGCAAGGACACTCCCCAGGCCTCGTTACCCAGAGGCCAGGGAGCTTGAGCTTCCCAGTGATGCCCTCTCTGTCCCTGAGGACCAAAGGAGAAAAATCTGCCCTGCAGAGAAGGACAGGAGGGCTCAACCCAAAGCAGCTCTGCTTTCATCTGCTGTGTATGCGCTGCTGCTGCTGCGCATGATTTCATTTCAAGAAAAGGGTTTGCTGCTAAAAATAATTTTAAAACCACTGAATTAGATGACCTCTCGCAAGACCTCAACCAGTCCATGAGCCTCTGATTGTCTGACTTCAGTGGTACAGATAGGAAATGTCTGAGCTAGACAAAGGCCCCGTTCCCTCCTCTTCCCTCTCATTCTTAAAAAGATTGTCTGTCTGCCTGCCTGCCTGTCTGTCTGTCCAGACTCCAGACTCTCTGTAAGATGGTCTGCACAGGTATTGAGACAGATGGGTAACTGTATTCATCTTCCTTTCCTTTCTATTATTTTCCATTGTGGCCCCTCCCTCTTTCTCCAACTCAGCATGTCTCTCTCTCTCTCTCTCTCTCTCTCTCTCCTACGACTGCCCAATAAAAGATTTAGATCTCTTGCCGCTGAAAAAGGCAATATTAATTCCAAGCTTGTTTCCAAACACCACAGAGGCCTGCTTGGGTTAATTAGTTGTGCAGGCTTTTCTTCAAGTGAGCGAGTAGGCAGGGTTTTTTTGGTTTTGTGTGTTTTTTTTTTTTAAACAGCGCTGTCACTGCATTTACTTGTACATTTTCAGTTTTATTTGGAAATACATTCATCTGACAATAAATAACATCTATACCATGACTAGGGATGATAAAGGCAATAAACAGTCCCTCCAGGGATTTGGGAGCTACAATCAGAAGGCGTTACTAGCTTGGGTTCCTCCTATCTAAATAACCTCCAATTCGGGAGAGAGAGAGGAAGGATGTGGCCCATAGGAAGAGGCTAGAGGAAGAGACAGGACCAAAGACCACTGACACAGGTAATGATGAAGAAAAGAGCTGCCCGCTGGTGAGAAGTGCCCACAGCAAGGGGATTAGAGCCTGAGGGTTTTGGTGCAAGTCCTTAAGGATGCATCTGTAGCCAGACAGACTAGAGGCAAAAGACATAGCTCCAGTCCCAGTCCAAGCAGATACAAGCTATGATGGGTAATCTCAGGTAGATTGCTCACCTCTCCACCTCAGTTTCCCTGTACATAAAATGAGAATAATAACCACACTTTCCTGTTCAGAATGGTTGCAAATGTATCTAGGAGATAATGGAAGCTAAAATAATCATTAAAGTTAAAATCAATCAATAAAAGCTCTCAGTTCTCAGTGGAATGGAAGTACCAGGTGGACTCTTCTAGTGGACATGGTCCTAGAATACTCCAGGTCTGCTCAGAAAAAATTAACACATTACAGAAAGGTTGTGATAGGTGAGTTTTAGCCTTCTGTCTACAGAGTCTGTGCTGATGACTTCAACCTACCCCTATAGGCTGGCCCATTTACAAGGCAATAATATTTCTCCAAGCCTAGTTTGGCTTCTATACAAGTCCTACCTAAGCAGATTCTGTTCATCCAAACAAAACCTTTTCATGGGGCTGGGTAACAGTAGTTCATACCTGTAATCCTAACTATTCAAAAGGCTTAGATCTGGAGGATAATGGCTCAAAGCCAGCCTAGCCAAAAATAACCATACAACTCCATCTCCAAAATCCAATCAAAGAAAGGTTAGACAAATAGGGATAGCATTAAACTGCAGAACTTCTGTATGGCAAAGACATAGCTAGCAAGATCAATAGATAACCACAGATTTGAAGAAGATTTTCACTAGCCATACAACAGACAAAGGCCTCATATCTAAAATATACTTAAAACTCAAAATTTTAAATCCCCAAAAAACAAATCCTCAAAGAAACAACCACCCAATTAATAAGTGGGCTAAAGACTTAAAGAGAGATTTCTCAGAAGAGGAAATAAGAATGGCCAATAGACACATGAAGAAATGTCTTCTCTAGCCATAAAAAGAAATGTAAATCAAAACAAAATTGAGATTCCACCTCACTCCAGTTAGGATGGCTAAATCAAGAAATCTAATAACAACAAATGCTGGAGGGAATGTGGCCAAAAGGGAATGCTACGCTACTACACTGTTGGTAGGAGTGTAAACTTGTTCACTCTGGAAAGCAGTATGGAGGTTCCTAAACATAGAGCTCCCCTATGACCCAGCAATCCCATTTCTGGGCATTTACCCAAATGTTTACAAACAAGACCACACTAAAGCTACCAGCACCACTCTGTTTATCACAGCATTATTCACCATAGTTAAGGTATGGAACCAACACAGATGCCCCTCAGTAGATGAATGGATTGAGAAAATATGATATATATATGTATGTGTGTGTGAGTGTGTGTATGTGTGTGTGTGTGTGTGTGTGTGTGTGTGTGTGTATAGGAATTCTATGCTTCCATCAGAAAGAATGGCACGACCTCATTTGTAAGGAAATTGAAAGACTTTGAAAAAAATCACATTAAGTGAAGTAAGCCAGACCCAAAGAAACATAGGTCCCATGGCCTCCTTTACTTACAATTAATATTATACTTCTGCAGATGAGCAGAATAACTCAATAGTGCCGGCACCAGTGGCTCACACCTGTCATTCTAGCTACTCAGGAGGCTGAGATCTGAGGATCACGGTTCAAAGCCAGCCCGAGCAGGAAAGTCCGTGAGACTTATCTCCAATAAACCACTAGAAAACCGGAAGTAGGGCTGTGGCTCAAGTGTTGGAGTGCTCACCTTGAGCTGAAGAGCACAGGGACAGTGCTCAAGACCAGAATTCAAGCCCCATGACTGACCAAAAAAAATAAAAAACCAATAATTCAATAGCTATGTACATATGAACATCTAAGATGATGACTCTAAGACATGGACCACAAAAGGTTTTTCTTTGTTCTTGTTGTTTTTAATGTACTATATGATTTCTTGTTTCTTTTGAATGTTCTTCCCCCTATGGTATATCTCATGTTCTCACTGTATTTGAATTTAGTATCCTGGTATTGTATATTCATTTAGCTGAATTAGGGAAGGGAAGGAGAACAACAGAATGGTGAGACAAAGGACAAGGGGGAAACCAATGCAACAGTGATATTCAAAACAATATGGTGAAAATAATCTGTACAACTTAAGGGAGATTTGGAGGTGAGGGAAAGTAGGAGAAAAATGAAGGAAGGGGTAACAAGCTTGACAAGAAATGTACTTATTACCTTACTTGTGTAACTGTAACTGTAACAACTTTGTATATCACTTGACAATAAAAAAAATTAATCCAAATATGCAGTAAATGAAAACAAGAAATGAGTGATGAGTTGATGGCATGAAACTTTTTTTTAAAGACAAAATATTCATAAGAAATGAGTGAGCAGTTAATGGCATGAATTTTTTTTTGGGGGGGTCTCTGGGCCTGGGCACTGTCCCTAAGCTCTTCAGCTCAAGGCTAACGCTCTACCACTTTGAGCCACAGCACCACTTCCGGCTTTTTTCTTTTTGCTTATGTGGTGCTAAGGAATTGAACCCAGGGCCTCAGGCATGCAAGGCAAGTGCTCTACCATTGAGCCACCCTCCCAGCCCTAATTTTTTTCAGACAAAAGAAAAGAAATATCCATACATGGGAGTGTAAACTTGTTCAACCACTTTGGAAAGCAGTATGGAGGTTCCTCAAAAGACTCCACATAGAGCTCCCCTATGACCCAGCAATCTCACTTTTGGGCATTTACCCAAATGATCACAAACAAGACCATACTAAAGCTACCAGCACAACTGTTTATTGCAGCATTTTTACCATAGCTAAGATATGGAACCAACCCAGATGCCCCTCAGTAGATGAATGGATCAAGAAAATGTGGTATATATACACAATGGAATTCTATGCCTCCATCAGAAAGAATGACATTGCCCCATTTGTTAGGAAATGGAAAGGCTTGGAAAATATTATATTAAATGAAGTAAGCCAGGCCCAAAGAAACATAGGTCCATGGTTTCCCTTATTTGCAATAACTAGTATATGTCTGAGTCAAGCAGAAAAGGTCAGATAAGTTGATGTTAGGGAATTGAACCCTAAGATATATACTCAAATGTTTTTTTCTTTCATGCAATTGTTTCTAACACATTTATAAGATTATTTCTTTTTGCTTTGTATGTCCCTCCCCCATGGTATAAGCCCTTTTTCATTGTATTTGATGTTGGTATAATTTGTGGAAGGAAAGGGAAAAAACAAATTATTTAAATAGGGATACAGGTGGACCCATTGCAACAATGAGATGTACAAGATGCTATGTCGAAAAACAAACTTTAGAAGTACAAAATGTCATGTCAAAACCAGCTTTACAATGTCGGTGTGGGGGGGGGAGGGGGGTATGATTAGGTGGGGGGGGAGGGGGGAGGCCGGGAAGGGAGGTGAAGGGTAAACAAAGGAGGAGGCTGCAATGCTTGGTAAGAAATGTATGCATTATCCTGCCCATGTAATTGTAACCCCTCTGTATAGTATGTTCTCAAATAAAATAAAATAAAATTTAAAAAAAAAAAAAAGAAAAACGAACTTTACAACTTTGGTGGGGGTGGAGGAGGATTGGATGGGGGGGTGCGGGGGGGTGGGGGAGGATGGGAAGGGATGGGAAGTGGAAATAAAGGAAGAGGCTACAATACTTGATAAGAAATGTACTCATTATCTTGCCCATGTAATTGTAACCACCCCTCTGTACAGTATTTTCTCAATAAATAAATAAATAAGAAAATGTGGTATATATACACAATGGAACTCTATGCCTCCATCAGAAAGAATGACATTGCCCCATTTGTTAGGAAATGGAAAGACTAGGAAAAAATTATATGAAGTAAAGTAAGCCAGGCACAAAGAAACATAGGTCCCATGGTTTCCCTTATTTGCAATAACTAGTATATGTCTGAGTCAAGCAGAAAAGGTCAGATAAGTTGATGTTAGGTGAAATGAACCCCAAGATAAGGACTCAAATGTTTTTTCTTGCTTGTTATTGCTTCTAACATATTTATAAGATGATTTTTTTGTTCCTTTGTTTGTCCCTCCCCCACAGTATAAGCCCTGTTTTCACTGTATTTGATGTTGGTATAATTTGTGGAGGGAAAGGGAAAAAACAAATTATCTAAATATGGATACAAGTGGACCCATTGCAACAATGAGATATACAAGATGCTATGTCAAAAAATGAACTTTACAACTTTGGCAGGGTAGAGGTTGAGATGGAAAAGGATTGGAAAGGAAACAAAGGAGGAGACAACAATACTTGATAAGAAATGTACTCATTACCTTGCCTATGTAATTGTAACCCCTCTGTATGGTATTTTCACAATAAAAAAAAAAAGAAATATCCATACAACTCCATCTCCAAAATAACCAGCAAAAGGTTGGGCTGGAAGCATAGTTCAAGTGGTAAGTACCAGCCACACAAGCAGCCCTGAATTCAAAAACTAGCTGGCACTTCAAAATAACAAAAACAGGGGCTGGGAATATGGCTTAGCAGTAGAGTGCTTGTCTAGCATGCATGAAGCCCCAGGTTCGACTCCTCCACACCACTTAAACAGAAAAAAACAGGAAGTGATGCTGTGGCTCAAGTGGTAGAGTGTTAACCTTGAGCAAAAGAAGCTCAGGGGCAGTGCCTAGGCCCTGAGTTCAGGCCCAAGGGCTGATAAAAATAAAAATAAAACAAAAAAAAACCTCTGTGGGAAGTATTCCACTTTTGTTTATAAACATTTATTAGGGATCTGGGAGTAAGTGGGGTGGGGGGAAAGAAGCCCAGTATAAAATATTGATAGAGTGAGCTGAGAAGTCAGACTGCCTCTTTTTCTACTTTCTAGTTATTTACCTTAGACATACTATCTAATAGTTCCATCTCAATTTAGTTTTCTCTAGTAAAATGGGGATAATCATGGTACCTCACTCATTGGGGTGTGGTTTATGAATTGAGTGAAATGAAGTATAATATGTGCTCTGGATGGGAGATGGCAGATAGTAAGAGCTCAATAAACACTAGCCATCCTTGCGATGCATAAACACTACTAAAAACTCACATAAAGAGACACTACATGAATACAATCTTCCAACTACAACAGTGAAGGACAATTCCAGTCTGGTGGAATTTAATCAAGATACCCTTCCAGGAGAAAGAGCAACTGCAATATGGTTTAAAAGAGAAGAGACCAGGCTCCAGTGGCTCACATCTGTAATCTTAACCACTCAGAAAGCTGAGATCTGTAGATTGTGGTTCAAAGCCAGCCTGGGCCGGAAAGTTGGTGAGACTCTTCAATTAGTCATCAAAAAGCCAGAAGTAGAGCTGTGGCTCAAGTAGTAGATTGCTAGCCTTGAGTAAAACAGCTTAGGGACAGTACCCAAGCCTGAGTTCAGCTCCAGGAAGGAGGCAGCAGGGGGCAGGGGGCAGACAATGGCTCATACCAAAATCCTAGCTACTCAGGCGATTGAGATCTGAGAATCACAGTTTGAAGACAATCTGGGCAGGAAAGTCCATGAGTCTCTTATCCCCAATTAAACAGAAAAAAAAAATCTGGAAATGTAGCTGTGGCTCAAGTGGTAGAGCACTACCCTTGAGGAAAAAAAATCTCAATGAGTTCAAGCCCCAGGATAGGATGGGAGACAGACAAAGATAGCACTACACAGTGCTAGTTGGTTGGGCCCTAACTTCCTTTCCTGTGGCACTGGAGGTGCAACCAGAAGCCCAGCAACACTAGACATACCAGCAAGCCACCAGCAGATGGAGCCCGTTACCCACACATGGGGCTGATGGAGGCACCAGCACTCAGACCAGCTAGTTAGGATGGTTTGTGGGGAGCATGGTATAAGTGGTGTAAGTACTGAGGAAGATGCTTAGTCTTCCTTTCCCTGGCGGTGCAGATGGGGTGATTTCCTGCCCCCAAAGTGAAAGGAGAAGAAATTTGGCCTCACCACAGTGTGTTAGAGGCCCACAACATTGTCAGAGTCTTGCCCTCCTGGAGGCCTAGGACACCAATCTGGCTGTCTTGTTTCCATACTACCCCATGATGGCAAAGAAGGGCAAAGTGTTTGTTGAAGCTATCCTGAAGTCAAAGGCTGCATTGAATGTGGAACAGGTACCGCTTTAGGCTTGGGGATGCTTTATGTTTTCATTCCTTGGCTGATTTCTTTTTTAAAAATTTAAGTAGTTATACAAAAGAGTTTCAAGTCAACATATCCATTTATAAATCCAATACATCTTGACCCATGTCACCCCTTTCACTGTTCTCCCCACACCTATCTCAACCTACCCATCTCCTAAGTTATCCAGTTCCATTTTCACATATAGACATAGAATACGGTGACTGTTTGTCCACCCTTTCTTGCTCCATTTCTTTGCCCTCCCTCCTGACAACATTTTCTGCTTCCTGGTGTTAATTTAGCTGAACTATGAGTTAGTTGTTCAAAAGTTACATCATTGCAAACTTGTTCAAAAGTTACACCATTGCAAACCTCCCTTTTATATAGCATACTTTAGACAATATCTTTATGATGTGTGTGTGTGTGTGTGTGTGTGTGTGTGTGTGTGTGTGCGCACGCGCCAGCACTGGGGCTTGAACTCAGAACCTTGGCACTGTCTGTTATCTTTTTCACTCGAGGCTGCTGCTCTACTACAAAAAAAAAAAAAAAAAAAAAAAAAAAAAAACTTCTGGTTGTTTGGTGTTTAATTGGAAATAAAAGTCCCAAGGACTTTTCTTCTCAGGCTAGCTTCAAACTGAGATCCTTAGATCTCAGCCTTCTGAGTAGTTAGGATTATTGGCATAAGTGACTGGCCCCCCAGCCAGTCCTGAGGATTCCAAAGCAAAAAGGCCACTGTAGTGACCATTCAGCAGCATGAGTAGGAAGAAGATGGGCTGCTCTTCCCTCCAGCTCTGTGTGGGCCTAGAAGAGCTGTGGAGGAGGATCCCACAGGCCCTGACACCCCCTGGGAAGACGCACAGAAGTCAGTACAGTGGCAGAGGCCTGGGTGGCTGCTGAATTAAGAGATGGGTCATTATGAATCTGTATTCTAGTGAGGCCAAAAAGAAGTTCAGCTAGGGGGCAAAAGAGCAGAGGAAAGAAGCAGTCCTGGTAATGGAGGAAAGCTAGAGAAAATCTCTAGTACCTAACTGAAGCAGACAGCACCAGGAGGGGATAAAAGATACTTCCCTGTCCCTATAAAGGGAGAAGCCTCTTATACCCCTATCTTCCTGTTCTACACAAACAGGGATATGGGGGCCTGGAAGAGGAGGGAGAGGAGAAGCTTGAAACACTTTCCCACATTTTCTCCACTGCTGCAAAGAGCCAGGCCCCACTGCTATTTGGGAGGAAAGGAGGAGAAGAGCTTTGGATCGAGTTTGCAGTAAAAGTTTTTAAAATGTAAAAGACTGCGCCTTAAGTACCAGAATGGGACAGTTGTCGTGAGTCAAAGTAGCTGGGAAGTTATAGAAGCAGACCAAGACATCATTAAGGGAGCAGCTCCTCAGCAGAAAGGAGAGATCTGGCCCTGTGTAGGTATTGTGCGGGGGCTGTTACTGGAAAACATAAAACTGCCTTGTGTTTATCCTGGGTTGAGACTCCTGAATAAATTGGGCCCAATTACAAACATGCACGTAGTAACAGGACCTCAGAGACCAGCGTCCCCGTGGTCGGCGCACCTGCTGAAGGGTAATGCCGTCTCTCTCCCACGCAGGCCCAGTTGTGTAAGGTAAGGGAAGTTGGGTAAGGGAAGCAGGACCTGTGGGAAGATGGATCCTCCCACAACCAGGCGCCTAGAAAGGGGAGCACGATGGTTTCTTCTTGTAGGAATGCTCTGTGGAATGTACTCAAAGTTTAAAGAGAGGGTGGCATGTGCTCCCTGCTTTTCGGGGGGGGGGGGGGGGGCATTCCAGGAACTACTGTCCTGATCTCATCTGAACAGCGGGCCCCATTTGGAAGAACCAACAGCCAAAGCCCTTGAGTCTCCAGGTTGAGAAAGTCGGGAGAAGCACAGATCAGGGGACTCCACCGGCCCCAGGGCACAGATGGGACACATCCAGAAGGCCAGGAAACTGCCATACGAACTGAAGAGGAAATGAAGTTGGAAAAACAGCAAGGGTGGGAAGTGGTTTGCAGAACACAGTGTTCCCTTGGCCTATCTCCATCTGGGCAAAACGGAAGAACTCATATTTACTAAACGCCTGTACTAAATCAGGCACTGTCTTCATCCTAGTCTTACTTAATCCTCCCACAACTCAGTAAGGAAATGCACTCTTCATCTTACCAATGGAGAAACTGAGGCAGGGTTTCCTATGGCCCTGTGTTGCTGGAATTTGGACCTCAGATTTGTTGGTATGGGACTATAAAGATTCCAGGTGTATATGGTCCTTTAAGAAAGGATTTGCTGGGCTGGGAAGGTGGCTCAGTGGTAGAGCACTTGCCTTGCATGCATGAGGCCCTGGGTTCAATTCCTCAGCACCACATAAACAAAAAGAAAAAAGCCAGAAGTGGTGCTGTGGCTCAAGTGGTAGAGCGCTAGCCTTGAGTTGAAGAGCTGAGGGACAGCGCCCAGGCCCAGAGTTCAGGCCCCAGGACCAAACACCCCCCCCCCAAAAAAAGGACTTGCTGGTCTGCTCTAGACTTGGTTTTAGCTGCTCCCAGCAGTTAGTTCCTTCAGGTTTTGAGACACAGCTGTTCTTTACAATGGTTCTAGACAGGGAGAGGGTGGACAAGAGTTCAGCCCTTTCCTACCAACAGGGAACTCTAACAAACCTTTATGTTCCTGGTGCCTCACTGAACTGCCAGGAGCCTGCTCAGGTCTGCTTCATGGACTGAGAGCTCCCACTGGGGAACCGCTGCCTCCCCATGGTTCCCTAGCTGCCATTCCTAATTCTGTGCACTACTAACTCTGTCTCAGCCTCTGGCTCAGAGGCCCCAGCTGGGATGTGCAACAGTCTGATCCCAAAGTTCTCCCTCTCCCTGATACTTCATCCTCATTCTCACTTGTCCTTAGGTACCATTGCTGCAGCCCAGAAAAAGGACTTCCTGATTGATAGCCATGGCTCTATTTCAATCAGGAGTGTCTTACTTAGACCAGAACATGGAAGGATTAAGGCAGCTCCCAAAGACTCAACTCTCCTGCTCAAAGATGGCGGCTAACATGCAATCATGCATAGAAATCTGAGGTCCAATTAGAGAGTCTCCCCCGCTTCCTCCCTTTTCACGTATCCATTCCACCTCTTCACCTGCTACAACATGAAATTGGAAATGCACTTTCATTATTGGTTTGCTTAATGGGAAAATGTTTTGATTCTGTGTTTAACTTTAAAAAGCAGGTGGATATTAGGAACTATATGTTTGTGTGTGTATATATGTATATGATTATATATATAGTTATATAGTTTTTATATATAATTATACAGTTCCATAGAGAGTTATATCTATAATTATATACACATATAACTATATATAGGGAGAGCTACACATACAGTGATGAGATCACCTCAGCTTTGAGCACAGCCATGCTTTTCTTAGGAATGTCCCCTAGCCAATGATTGAGGAGGCTAGTAGACAAGAGTTGTATATGACTATATAACTTGAACTTCAGTCTACATAACTATACATATAACTTGAACTCCATTCAAATTTAATTTTTGTGCTTTAAAGAATACTATCAAGAAAGTAAAGCCAGGGACATGGGACATGGCTTAGTGATAGAATACTTGAAATAGTTACTTCATAGCACAAGGCCATGAAAGAACGAAAGAAAGAAAGAATGAAAGGAAGGAAGGAAGGAGGAAAGAGAGGGGGAAAGAGGGAGAAGGAGAGAAAGAAAGAAGAGAGAGAAAAGAACCATAGAATGCAAAAAGTATTTTCAAATTATATAATTAATAAGAAAGTTCTATCCAGAATATACATATAGTTCCTTTCAACTCAACAATAAAAGGACAACTCAGCTTAGTGGTAGCATGTTTGCCTATCATGCATGAAGCCCTTGGTTCAATTCCTCAGAACCACGTGAACAGAAAAGCCAGAAATGGTACTGTAGCTCAAGTGGTAGAGTGGTAGCCTTGAGCAAAAGAAGCTCAGGGACAGGGCCCGGCCCTGATTTCAAGCCCCAGGATTGGCAAAAAAAAAAAAAAGTCTTGAGATTTATGGAAGTGACGCTGTGGCTCAAGTGGTAGAATACTAGCCTTGAGCTGAAGAGCTGAGGGACAGCACCCAGGCCCAGAGTTCAAGCCCCGCAACCAACAACAAAAAAAAATTTTTTAATAAAAAAATTAAAAATAAAAGGACAACTGAATGAAAATGGGCAAAGAATTTGAACAGATAACTTCAAACAAAATATACAGATGATCTATCTGAAAATGAAAAAATGTTCAACATTATTCATCATTAGGGAAATCAAAACCACAATGAGAGGCTGGGATATATGAGAGACTTTACAGGATAGTGCTTGCCTAGCATATATGAGGCCTTGGCTTCTATCTCTAGTCCTGAAGAAAAAAAAAAGAAAAGAAATAAATAAAAGAATATTCTCCACATATATATCATTCCCAGAAGAACAGCTATAATAATAATAAACCAGACACTAGTGCCTCGTGCCTATAATCCTAGCTATTCATAAGGGTCAGATCTAAAGGGTCACAGTTCAAAGCTATCCCATGAAAAATAAGTCTGAGAGACTCTTATCTCCAACTAACCAAAAGCTAGAAGTAGAAGTATGGCTCAGAGGCAGAGCACCAGCCTTGAGTGAAAAAAACCAAGCGAGAACCTAAGGTCCTGAGTTCAAGCCCCAGTATTGGCACAAAAATACAAAATAAATAAATAAGATAATCACAGGCCTTAGATAGGATGTGTAGAAATTGGAACTCGTGTGCATTGCTGATTAGATTACAAAGTAGCATAGCCACTCTGGAAAAGAGTTTGGCAATTCATGAAAAAGTTAAATATGGAGTGTCCATGTGACTTACCAAGTCTACTCTTAGGTATATATACAAAACTTAAACCCAAATGAACATGTGTCCACATGTATTTCTGGCAGCAACATTCATAATGATCCACAAGTCAAAAGAACCCAAATGCCATCACCAGATGATCGGACAGAGCAGGTAGATTGACTCCCACTGAGAACCATTCAGCCACACATGTGATAACATGTAGGGTACATGGGCAGCCAAGATGGCGCTGAGAGGGAGTTGAGTAGGCAGAGCCTGATTTGTTTACGCTTAGTGCATAAACAGCTCGTGGAAGCTTAGGTGCATGATAGGGTGTGACCTTGACAGTGATTGGTTGGTTTCTTTTCCTCCCCATACCACCCGGTCTCTTTTGCTTTAAAAAGTGCTTGCTGTGTGTTAACAAAGGAGTTCCTGCTTGACTTGACTCCCCGCTATGTCTGATTGTCTCCAGGGCTAAGGGAGGCTGGGGAATGGGCCAGTGGCACATTTACCTTTCCTCGGACTCTGTCTGTCTTTCGTGGGACAGAGGCAGACCCGACAACAACACAGAAGAATTTTGAAACATTCTCCTAATTGAAGAAGTCAGACGTCAATTCACGATCCCACTTTATTAAATACCAAGAATAGCAAATCCATATGTACAGAAAGCAGTTAATGAGTGCTAGTGGCTGGGAGGCAGGGGAAGACTGAGTTACTACTTAGTGGTATGAGCTTTTTGTTGTGGTTAGTTTGTTCTGAAGTAGGCGCTGAGAGGAGACTCGAGCTGGTATAGCTTCTTTCCAGGCTTTGCTTTTGTTTTAGAGATTTTAGGGAAAAAAAAACAAAAAACAAAAAAACCTAAACAAGGTTAACTCGACCTTGGCTCCAACCAGCCCAGTTCTTGGAATGGAAAGAATGCCTCTAGGTCCCCCACCCCTTAACAACCTAACCCACCTTGATTGTTCAGTTAAAGACTGACCCATAAAACAGATCGGTTGTAATCTGGCTCCAACTGGTGAGTCCACCTATTGGCTACCTGTGTATGGTCTGGTATGACCATACAATCCTTTGTGTGTGTTACGGTTACGATCCCATTGGTCACCTGCTCCTGACCAGGCACGACCTTGTGAATTTTGCCTTTAAAAACCTAAGTACGTGGGCTGCTTGGGGTCGCAGTATCAGCTCCCGAGCCTGTGCTGCGGCCCTGGCTGGTCAGTGTAGGAAACTTCTCAATAAAGTTGCTTCTTTATTAACAACTTTGTTGCGGTGGGCTCTGTCACTCCAGACGACTAGGTGGGCTTGCCTGCCTGAGTAGGGGTCTTCCTACTACAGTTCTTGCTTTCATTTTTGTTTTTGTTTTTTTTCTAGTACTGGAATTTGAACTCAAGATCTGTCTCTTGCTTAGCTTGTTCACTCAGCAGGCACTCCACCACCCGAGCCACACCTCCATTCTTGGGGTTTCTTTAGGGTGACAAAAATGTTCTGAAATTAGAGAATGGTGATTGTTTCACAACTTTCTGAACATAGTAAAAGTCCCTGAAATGTGCACTTTTAAAGGGTAAATTTTATGATATGTGAATTATATCTCAATAAAAAAGTTTAATCCAATAAGTTGAGTATTTTATGTTTCTCTTAGGAGGCCAAACCACTTCAATTAAGGTGTCTTATGATGTGACCTTTGACTGATTTCCTCCTGCCAGGTCCATGGTCTTTGATAAAAGAGGCTCATATTTCAGACAAGTTCAGCCCAGAGGACACAGACTAGATTGACTAGAGTCATTAAGGCTTTAGTTTAGGGGAGAGATGGAGAAGACTAAATCGGACCCAGTAAAAAGTTGGATATGACATGAAGGACAATTAGAAGAGATCAGTCAGGTAGAAAGCAAAAATTCTAGTAGTCCCTTTATGTCATAAAACAACAGCTTGCCCCAGGATTTAGGAGGCAAAACATCTCTGGGTCAATGCCATCCTGCTCCTAAGTCAAAGCCCAATCCAAGTTGTAAACTGACTCAACTATAAATTCTAAGTTCAAATCCCAGTACCACCAAAGGAAAGGACAACTGATTTCTGTGTGTGTGTGTGTGTGTGTGTGTGTGGTTATGTTGAGGCTGGGGCTTTGAACTCAGGGCCTCAAACTTTTACTCTTTTTCCATTAAAGACCGGTGTTCTGCCATTTGAACCACCTCTAGTTCCTAGACAACTGATTCTGTTACTAAAGTACAAAACAACTAAGTACAGAAAAGACAATTTTCAGCAAATGATTCTGAAGTAGTTGGATATATATATATATATATATATATATATATATATATATCCAGAAATGAATTTCAATCCTTACCTCATACCATATACAAAAAATTAACTCAGAATGAGTCATAGATCAAAATGTAAAATCTAAAAGTATAAAAGCTTCTGGGAAAAAAAAGAAGTTGATGATTTTGGGATAGGCAAATATTTCTAAAATAACTCACCAAAAACATAATCCACAAGAGAAAAACATCAATAAATTGGCTTTGTGTGTATGTGTGTGTGCACACACATGCACACGTACACGCAAGTATTAGGGCTAGAATTCAGAGTCTAGGCATTGTCTCAGCTTTTTACTCAAGGGTGGTGCTCTATCATTTGAGTCACTATCTCAGTTCTGGCTTTTGGTGGTAAAGTGGAGACAAAAATCTCATGACTTTTCTGCTTGGTCTGGCTTTGAACTGTGATCTTCAGATCTCAGCCTCCTGAGTAGCTAGGATAACAGGGGATTGCAGCCAGCACCCAGCTTTAAATTTGGCTTTATCAAATTTAAAATGCTTTGTTCTTTAAAAGACACTGTTAAAAGCCAGGTGTTAGTGGCTTATGCCTGTAATCTAAAAGCTATTTAGGAGGCTGAGATCTGAAAATTGTGGATCAAAGCCAGCCTGGTTGGAAAATTCCATGAGACCAGCAAAAAGCAAGAATAGAAGGCATGAGTCAAGTGATAGAGTGCCAACTATGAACAAGAAATCCAAGTTAGAGCAAAAGGCCCTGAGTTCAAACTCCAGTACCAGCATTAAGAAAAGAAAAGAAAAAAGAAAACAAGAGAACAATACAAGCAACACACTGGGAGAATTTTTTACAAAACATGTGACAGATAAAGGCCTGTGTCTAAAGTATATGAGAAACTCTAAAACTCAGTAAGAAAACAAAGACACAACTTTAGAGATGAAGTAAGGATTTGAAAGGTCACTGACTAAGAAGATAAACATATGGAAAACAAATTCATGAAAAGATGTGTAATAAAATTTGTCGTTAAAAGCAGAAGGTGAGCTGAGTGCACAGCTCAGTTGTAGAGTACTTACCTAGCATGTGTAAGGCCTTGGGTTCAAACCCCAACACTGCCAGACATGATAGATAAATAGGCAGATAGACAGGTAGATAATTGTATCACTGCATAACCAATGAAATGCCTAAAAATCAAAAGAACTGTCATACAAGTGTTGGTAAGAATTTCCATAGTACAATTATTCTAGAAAACAGCTTGGCATTTTTTTTTAAAGTTCAAATGTATGGTGGGGGCCTTGACTCATGTGTGACCCTTAGTTCAAACTGCCAGTACTCTACTGAAAAAAAAGGAAAGTTAAATACACATTAACATATTTCAAGATATTTATTCAAAAGTAAAGATAATATAGTCCAGAAAACGCTTGTATAACAATGTATATTGCAAATTTATTTGTATACCCCCAAACTCAAAACAACCCAATATCTGTTATCAGTAAACTAGAAAAATTGTATACATATAAATGTATACATGCAATTAATTAGTAGCCAGAAATATAAAGGAATGAAATTTCAATACACATCATATAGATGAATCTCAAAAATTATTACACTAACTGAAGTAAGTTTGGCAAAAAGTGCATATTATTCAATTCCACTTTTTGGTGTTAACTTTGGTTTGAATTAGGGCCTTGTGCTTGCTTGGCAGGTGCTCAATTACTTAAGCCATGCTTCCAGCCCTCTTTTTGTTTCGTTAATTGAGTCTTACTTTTTAGTGGGGTTGGCCTGGACAGTGGTCCTCCTATTTACTCTTCCCTCTTAGTTAGGATAAGAGGAGTGTGTCGCTACTCTCAGTTGTTTTGGCTCATTAGATGTTTGTTTTATTTATTTTTTGTTTTGTTTGTTTTGTCTTGCTAGTTCCAGGGTTTGAACCCCAGGTTCAAGCAATCTGAGGTTGTTTGCTAATCACTGGTGCTCTACTATTTAAGCCACGCCTCTATTCTGTCATCTATTGTAATTAATTGGAGATATTGGTTTGGGCTTTTCTGCCTAGGCTGGCCTGAATCTTGACTTCTTAAGTAGGTAATATTACAGGCATGGATTTTGGCCTCAAACCACAGTCCTCCTGGTCTCAGCATGCTACTTACCTAGAGTTGGAGCATGCATCACCACACCCAGATTAACCAAAAATATTTTAAATGCTAGATAATCCGTAGTGACAAAAGACAGACCAGTGGTTACTTGAAGCTGATGGGAGGTGCAGAAGATGAGAAAGGGAGATTGTGACAAGGCATTAAGGAAAATGCAGGGATGCTGGCTGTGTTCATTCTCTGGAAGCTGGCATTGGTTCTGTAGGAACGTTAAAAACTCACAAAACTGGGCTGGGAAGTTGGCTCAGTGGTAGAGCACTTGCCTTGCATGCCTGAGGCCCTGGGTTCGATTCCTCAGCACCACATAAGCAAAAAGAAAAAAGCCGGAAGTGGTGCTGTGGCTCAAGTGGTGGAGCGCTAGCCTTGAGCTGAAGAACTGAGGGACAGTGCCCAGGCCCAGAGTTCAGGCCCCACAACCGGACCAAAAAAAAAAAAAAAAACTCACAAAAGTGCAGGAGGCATGGATTACGTGGTAGAGTACCTAGCTAGTATGCAAAAGGCCTTAGAGTCAAATCCAAGTACTGAAAAATATCTATAAGCTTTATGTGCAGCTTATTGTAGGTCAGTTATGCCATAATAAAGCTAGAGAGAGAAGGTAGAATCACACCAAAGTATTTATGAGTGGAAATATAACTTACATTGTACACGTTGAGAAAAGACTGATAGAGGCACCAGCTCAAAAAACTCCTTATCCTCAGGACTTTCAGGGGTGTAGGTGGGATTATCCCAGAAGCTAACTCTGCCCCAAATCCTTTACACAAACTTTTTCTTTTGGGGGGGGGCGGGGTCCGGTTATGGGGCCTGAACTCTGGGCCTGGGCACTGTCCCTCAGCTCTTCAGCTCAAGGCTAGCGCTCTACCACTTGAGCCACAGCACCACTTCCGGCTTTTTTCTTTTTGCTTATGTGGTGCTGAGGAATCAAACCCAGGGCCTCAGGCATGCAAGGCAAGCGCTCTACCACTGAGCCAACTTCCCAGCCCCAAACTTTTTCTTTTTTTTCCTTTTTGTGCCACTACTAGGGTTGGAACTCAGTGCCTTATCTTCTTACTTGTTTGTTTTTTCACTCATTGCTGGTGCTCTACCACTTGAGCCACACCTCCACTCTGGCTTTTTGCTGGTTAATTTGAGATGCTGTCTCTTGAACTTTTCTGCCCAGGCTGTTTTTTAGCCAAGATCCTCAGATCTCAGTCTCCTGAGTAGCTAGGATTACAGGAGTGAGCCACTGGTACCCAGTTACAAACTTTGAACAAGAAGAGCCTTCCTTCATCTTATTTCCTGGGGAAAGTCAATGAGTCTTCCCAACATTGAAACAAGAACATTTGAGTTAAAACAGAATTAATTTGTTTGTGGCTCCATCTATTCTTTCTTAGCACCTAGGTGTCACGACCACCTCGACCAGCAAGGAAGACGCAACACCGAGCTCTTCTCTCCGCAGTTTATTCAGGACCTTTGAGCAATCTTCTGACTGACCCCGGGGAGAATCCCACCCAGCCTTAAGTACCCGCTGGGTAACCAACCCTGATACGCCATGTGAGAGCCATCAATAGGTCCAGGTGCGCGGAAGCAAGCCAGATTCTATGCCTTAGCCAAATAAGGAGTTGTTTACCACAGAGAGCGCTCGCCTTCGGGAAGGCGGAGGGCGGAGGCCAGCGCCATCTTCAAGGTGCGGCTGCACGCAGCTCTCTACACGTAGGAATCCAGTAATGTAATCCCTCCCTACTCTAGGACATAAAATTTGTGGTTTCCACTGTTCCCAAAAGACTCCAAAGGTCCTAAGTTGTCATTCTTCCCAGGTGCAGATTTCATTCTAGCCAGTTACAAAGTCCCTGTGGAGGAGCTGAGCTGATGTGCTGTCCCCAAGGCTTCATCACCCAACACAGCTTGGTTGGTCTCTAATATCAAAACATTTTCTCTTGGGCTGGGAAGGTGGCTCAGTGGTAGAGTGCTTGCCTTGCATGCATGAGGCCCTGGGTTCGATTCCTCAGCACCACATAAACAAAAAGCCGGAAGTGGTGCTGTGGTTCAAGTGGTAGAGCGCTAGCCTTGAGCTGAAGGGCTGAGGGATAGCGCCCAGGCCCAGAATACAGGCCCCACGACTGGACAAAAAAAAAAAAAGTTTTCTCTTAAGCTAGGTGATGTTACCAGTGGTTTATGTCTATAATCCTAGCTACTAAGAGGCTGAGACCTCTTGCAGGTTTCAAGCTTGCACATGCAGAAAAGTCCTCAAGATTTAATATTCAAATAATGCAGGTTTGGCTCAAATAGTAAAACACCACCTAAGAGTAAGCAAGTCAAGCAAGTGGAAGGACCTGAATTCAACCCCTAGTACCAGCGAACTTTGTTCCTTTATGAAAAAACAAACTGCTCACAAAAGAGCTATCAGCTAGTGATAGGCATAAGTAAATCAGTCCAAGAAAGAAAATCAGCCCTTAGCCAGAAAATAGCTTTATAAATTACTTTCATCTTTTATAAAGAATCACTTAAAAATCTTAGTTGTACTTTACAGCATTTTATGAGGAGAAGTTAAATACTACAGTGACATTAACAGAACTAGAAATAGGAAATGGCATTGGGCCTTGCCCCTCAATAATGTCAAAAGCTCCAGGCAGCTGTGACAAATACTGATCACGTTGCATTGTAATTATGTGTTTCTCTATCTCCTCTCTAGGCTAAGAAGCAGAGTATTAGGACTCTAGCACTGGATTATCTGCAGTTAGACTGTCGTTCACTTAATAGCAAGGTGAACTTGAACATGTTACTTAACCTCTGTGTGCCTCAATTTTTTCATGTATAAAATGCTAAGTACCCGAATGACTTGTAGACTTCATTTTAAGGATTAAATATGGCAATACATTAAAACACTTGTATGACACACTAAAAGTGACTGATAAGTACTAGTGATCAGTTGGAGAATTTTCTATAGGGCAGAGTTAAAAATCTTTGTGTGTATGAGAGAGACAGAGAGAGAGAGAGAGAGTATAGGTACTTGAACTCAGAACCTAGTGCTCTCGCTTAGCTTTTCCACTCAAGAATAACACTACCACCTGAGCCTTGCCTTCACTTCCAGCTTTTCTGCTGGTTAATGAAGATAAGAGTCTTGGATTTGTCAACCTGGGCTGGCTTCAAACCAAGACCCTTAGATCTGTCTCGTGAGTCGTTGGATTACAGACATGAGCCACCAGCACCTAGTGAGTTGTTGTCTTAAGGACTGTTTCTAGCATTTCTCTGGCTCATGCAGCCCTTGGCCTGAGGAATGTGCTTAACAGGAGTTGGATGAGTGAGTGACTGAGCCTGTGAGTAAATGTAGCCTTGCCATATTGCTTCTGGTGTGTAATAAGGGTGTGCTGGCCTGGCGGATCTAGCATCCAGTCACCTCTCCTGTTTGGTGTCTTATCTTTATTCATGTGGAGAATCAGAGCATGAGGAGTGAGTGGGCAGGAGGGGAAGTGATGATGGATGATCACCACTTGGCCTCTGGTTTGCATCTGGCCACCATGACGAGATGCAGACAGACAGAAGAACCATCTCAGAATTCCAGCCACATCCCTGTCTCTTGCAGATCCTCCACCTAGCACTGAGTGGCGCCATTAAATCCTACCTTCAATCATACCACTCTCCTACAGTAGGCTCCCCAATGAAAACACCCCAGCATTCTCACAAGGGCCCAAAAGGGTGTTCTCCAACCTCATTTCCTCCCTTGTTTGTTCAAGCACACACCACTCCCACCTTTTTCCAGAACTGATTGGCCACCCTGCAGTTTCTCATACTCTTCCAAGAGACTCCTGCTTGGAGTTCTGCATTAACTGTTCCCTATGCCTAGTAAGTTTTCCTTAGCAATGCATCTTTCTCTCCTCAAATGCTACCTCACAAGAGAAGCCTTCTCTGTCCACTTTCTAAAACACCATCAGAGCAAAGACTTTATTTAGTTCATGTTTTACCTCATTCCCAGCAGCTAGCCTAACACCTGGCACAGAGAACTCTGTAAATATTTCATGATTTCTATTGCCTAATGGTAAATAAAACCCCAGACATTTACCTTGTTCCCCTTCTAGGGTAGAAATGTCTCCACAGTATTGGGAAGAATAGCTCCTGCACCTCCTGCAGAATGAGATAAAAGTATATTTAGGGGACAAGAGGGACATGACGATTACATAATTCTCTGTTGGGGAAACTTAGAAGTCAGTGCAGCAGAACCAGCTTAGGGCCTCGTGTATCATAGGAAAGCACTGCAACACTGAGCTACAATTCCCAGCCCTTCATTTATGAGATAAGGACTGGCTGGCCTCAAATTTGTGATCCTCCTACTTCAGCCTCCCAAGTGCTGGGATTACAGGCACGTAGCATCATTATTGGCCTCAGGCAATTCTTAACCATCTTGGAAAGGATTTTAGAGATTGAGTAAAGTATGAGGCCACAAATTACAGTGGGAAAGACATAAACTAATAGATTTAAATCTTGTCATCACTACTTTTTTGTAGCACTAGGATTTGAACTCATGGCCCTGAATTTGCTATCCTGGCCTCTTTTGCTCTTTGCTCTCGTTCATCTTTTTCAATTGGATCTTATGATTTTTTGTTTTATTTGTTTGGGTTGTTTAAGTTAGAATATATTTGTTAACTAAGGGAATAGCTTGTGGTGCACGGCAAGAATATGAGGGCACTGGACCTAAAACCTACAAACCATGTACATGCTCCATGAGGGGAAATTCCCTCATCAATATTTTGAACTCCAAGCTTGAGGAGAAAAGAGAAAGAAGCGAGGGACATCTAGATCCTATCCCTATCCTGTCCTGCCCTAAGGCATCAGGGCTTTGCAGTCATGCTTGAAGAATGAGAGGAAGCTGAAGTTCAACTCCTAAAAGGCCGATTCTATCCAAATCAGAGGGTGGCAGTCAGTAGCCAAACTTCCCAGTATTCCAGTTAAACTCAGTTCTCAGCCTTCCACAACTCCACGTCGCCACCTGCTGGACACTGCCTTGCACACACCCTGGACAATCAGTCCACTAGGACTCTTGCTCTCCCCTTGGCGTTGGCCACCCTGCTGGGGCGACTTGGGGATTCACCGGGCAAGCTGAGGTCCTCTAACTGGAACCCACCTTACTAACAACTCTTAACCTACCATATTGAGTGAACTGCTGATCTTTCTGAACTTCGGTTTCACATAAGTTGTAACCAGACAGAAACTGAGGAGGCCTGGCTTGCCTGCCCTGCCAGGGTGAAATGGGATAAATAACAAGACGCCCACTCTGCCAGATGGAAGGAATTGTAACCGTGGAGAGGAAGCTGCAGAACTAGGGAGATCAAAGTAGCATTCCCAGTAACTGGAGGAAGACATGAAGTATCCAAAAATCAAATAAAGCAACACAGGAAAGACACTTATCTAGTCTGTTATTCACCCAGAAGTGTTTAGTGGAGCACCTACTACGTGGATGAAATCTCCATCTGTGAAATGTCAAGTCCCCTGGCTGGACCACTCACCCCTTTTCTCCTGTCCAGCATCTTGTTCATTTTCCTTCTGAAAACTGTCCCCAGTGCCCTTGGTAACCTTCCCTTCCCGTAAAAGCAAATTCTACATGGACAACACCCTCTGAGAACTTTCCCCATATCCTCCTACACCATCATTACATCCTGGCCTGCCCCCAAGGATAAGGGTTTCCCCCACCCCCTGCATCCCTCCTAGAGAAAGCTGTTCTTCCTCCCACATGAGTTCTATTTTCCTGCCAAGAGAGAGTACATGGGGTCAGCCATCTCCCAGTTTCCCCACTAGTTGCTCTTGGCTACCCACACTGCCCCTGGGCCACACCAACTGACAACTCTCCCCATCTCCCTCCCACCATTTTGAGACACATTGCTGAAGTCAAGTTATCGGACCCCTTACTGTCCTGAGCATTTCAAATAAACTTCTCTTTCAGCTCCCTTCCTCAAGGCCACAATTGGACCAATAAAAAAAAAAAAAAAAAAAAAAACACTGGCTCTATGTTTGGGGTGGGGGTGGAGATTGAACCCAACATTCCATTCAGATCACAGTCCTTCCAACTCTTTGCTCTTTGGCCACTTCACCACCCATGACCTCAGTGAGGTCCAGTACTCTAACTCAATCTCTGTGTACAAAGTCTCTTTCCTCCTTCTCCAAACCCTAGCCCTCAGTCTCTTTTAAACCTTGAGTGGTTTCTCACCAGCCACCTCAATTCCCTTCTTCCCTCTTCTGACCACTCATATGTGGAAAGTCCTGACCTTGGGTCTGAGCTGCTGTCCCTATTGTTTGTTTGTTTGTTTTGGGGGGGGTCCGTTCGTGGGGCCTGAACTCTGTTTGGGCGCTGTCCCTCAGCTCTTCAGCTCAAGGCTAGCGCTCTACCACTTGAGCCACAGCACCACTTCCGGCTTTTTTCTTTTTGCTTATGTGGTGCTGAGGAATCGAACCCAGGGCCTCAGGCATGCAAGGCAAGCGCTCTACCACGGAGCCACCTTCCCAGCCCCATGCTGTCCCTATTGTTGAGCTGGGACTTCAGAGGCTGGGTAGAGAGAGAACTGTGTGCTCTGACATGCAGTGGTCTTTTGCAAGTTTCACGAAAACTATTACAAATCTGTCTGACTTTCCCCAATCCCTCAACAGTCAGGCTGTTCTACTTCTCTGAGAAAAACCAAAGCCAAGAGCTCCTTTAACTCTTCATCCGCTTCGTTCATAAATACAGCCACACTATACATCTCTGTCCTTCCCTCTGGTCTCCAGCTCAAAACACGTTCCTCTCCCTGTTCAGTCAGCCTCTCCACCTGGATGCACATAAATCCTCCTCTTTTATGCCCTCCACATCTCTGAAATTGCTACTCCTTTATTTTTATTCTTTCTTTTTGGTTGTAGTTAGGTTTTTTGTTTGTTTGGGGTGTGTGTGTGTGTGTGTGTGTGTGTGTGTGTGTGTGTGTGTGTGTGTGTGTGTGTGTGTGTGTGTGTGTGAATACTCAGGCTTAAACGGAGGGCCTGAGCACTATCCTTTAACTTTTTCACTGAAGACTGCTGCTCAGTCCTCTTGAGCCATACCCCCACTTTGTACTAGTTAGTCAAGAAGCAAGAGTCTCATGTGCTTTCTTGCCCCAGCTGGCTTTAAACTGTGACCTTCAGAGCTCAGCTTCCTGAGAAGCTAGGATTACAGATGTGATCCACTGGTGCCCGGATGCTATTGTGTTGAGACAGGTTTTCACTATGTTCAAAGTCTTCAAGCAAACCTTAAACTTATGACCCTCCTACATCAGCTTCCCAAGTGCTAGGACTAGAGACATACATCGCCACACCTAGCCACAGCTTTCTTTTCTTGGTGTAGCATTCAGGATCTACTCAAAAGACACCAACTACAGCCTAATTGGGACAGAATTATAGTATCATAATAGTATTAACTATTAAGCAAGGGATCTCCTAATGAGAACAGAAGACCTCTATGAAATACACAAACCCCCAAGATAGGGAGCTTCTCTACCTCTAAAGCTGAACCAAGACACCAAAAGAAGAGGTAACTCAGGGACAGGCCATGTCCCCTATGCTAACACCCAGCCCTTCTTGGAAAGAGTACAGCTGTGACCTACTAGATGCCAGAGAATGTCTGACACCCAAAACATCTGTACCTCTAGGGTCCCATGGAAGCCATCCACATGGAGGTTCTATTCTGTGGAATGTGCTAAAGCCACTGTGCACCAGCCAGGAGAGCATTTGGAGTGCTGAATGACTTCCTTGAGGGGACCACCATGCCACATTTACTGCCAAAACTTACCCGCAAGAATAGTGCATTGGAAAGCCATGTTCCACTATGCTGGGAGAAGCTGCCCACAGGGAGGAGCCATGTGTCAGGTATAGGCCACAGGCTGCTGGCCAACGTGTGTGGCTGGCTAATACATGCTGTCAGTGCTCACTGCAGGAGTCTGCCCACCAAGAACACGTTGGAAAAGTTCTTTCCTTCCCATGTCCCTTCAGTGCCCTCTACTGACAAAGCTTAACATTAAACCAGATGGTAAAGAGGAAATGTATGCAGGGTACAGCTTCCCCACCACAGAGCAGGCAATGAATAGAGAGAGCATTTGAAAATCGAATGATGGCCAGGCACTGCTGGCTCACGCCTGTAATCCTAGCTACTAAGGAGGCTGAGATGTAAGGATCATGGTTCAAGCCAGTGCAGGCAAAGAAAGTCTGTGAGACTCTTATCAGAAAATCAGAAGTGGCACTGTGGCTCAAGTGGTAGAGTGCTAGCCTTCAGCTGAAGAGTTCAGGCATAGTACCCAGGCCCAGAGTTCAAGTCCCACAACTGACAACAGAGGAAAGAAAGAAAGAAAGAAAGAAAGAAAGAGAGAGAGAGAGAAAGAAGGAAGGAAGGAAGGAAATCAAAGGCTGTAAATTGGCACAATTAATATCTGCGGCCTCCAATGCTTTCCCACCTCCTTTCTTGAAGATTATGAAGAGGTGCACGTATTACTATCTAAACATATATGTATTCATTTCTAGGCATTACATTCCCCAGTAATTATGACATTTGTTTTAAGCCACACTTCTCAAAAAAAAAGTCACCGCTGCTTTGTTTTCTCTCCTCCATTTTCCCTTCCTTCTTTTTCTCCATTATAGCATCAACTATAGCCTCAACTACCAATCTCTGCAGCCTTTTCATAAGCAAATACCTCCATGAAATTCTATTAATCATTTTTAATCTATATCCTTTTTTATTTGATACCTAAATGGTATTCTACACTGAGAACAACTCTTGTCTCTTTGCATGGATTCTATGAAATTCTTGTGGCAGATTGCACTATTTGCTCAAAATCCTCCTTCCCTCTGGTCCTGCCATGGTTCACTGGGGACAGAGAATACTCCCTGCCCTTGCTGACTTTGGACTTTGCTGTGGGAAACAGCATAGGAACTGAACTGACAATGTGGTCAGTTTTCAAAAGAGGCTCTGAGAGACATTGCAAGTTTCCATTTGCCTTTGTGCACTCTAGCCTTCAGCCATGTGGAGCAAAGCCCACGTTAGCTGTTGCTCCATGAGTCTGAGTCACAGAATGACTGTCACATGAATCAGACCTGAACACAGCCCAGGGCCAGAGCCACCAGAGACAGCCCACACAGACACCGATATGGGATAAGTGGTATTAGTCCTTTAGGGTGCAGAATTGGGCAATTCAGCAAAAGCTAACTAGCCTGTCACTAGCCAAATTAATTTTTTTAAGGAAGAAACACAAATTGGAAATATTAGGAATAAAAAATAGAGCTTTTCTATGGGTTTAATTACCAACAAAAACTACCAAAGCTGACATAAGAGAAAGAGAAAATCTGAATAGCAATTTATCAACTAATACAATTGTTTTGGATTTTTTGAATAAAATAAATATTGTAAGTGAAATGAAATAAAATTTTTAAATTCAATTTTTAAAACACGTTCACAAGAAGCTGGGGTGTAGATATATGACAGAACATGCACTCAGCATGTATAAAGTCCTGGATTTAATCTCCAACCCCCAAAGCAAAAGCTTTCTATAAGCCTGGCACCAGTGGCTTACATCCATAATCCTAGCCACTCAGAAGGCTGAGACCTGGAGTATCATGGTTCAAAATCATCCCAAGAAGAAAGTCTATGAGACTACATCTCCAATTAATCAGCAAAGGTGTCAGGCTGGAGACATGGCTCAGATGGTAGAGCCTCAGCTGCAAGCAAGCAAGTTGAGCAAGGCTAGAGAGAGAGGAGGGGGGAGAAGGAGGGAAGAGAAAAGAAAGGAAAGGAAAGGAAAGGAAGGAAGGAAGGAAGGAAGAAGAAAGAAAGAAAGAAAGAAAGAAAGAAAGAAAGAAAGAAAGAAAGAAAGAAAGAAAGAAAGAAAGAAAGACACAAATTTATTAACTGAAATAAGTAGATTCAGGGGAACCCAAATGGTGTAATTTCTTAGGAAAGCTGACTCACAGTTCAACAAAATAAATACCAGGAAACAAGTACTAGAAAGGGGATGTCCAAGGGGAAGGGTAGAGAAGAGAAGGAAGGAAGGTGAGGAGAATGCAGCCATAAAAGTCAATGCATATCCTATAACATTAAGGAAACTTAGGGATGACATTGGGATGGATCAGGAAGGATGCTGAAAGGGGTGACATTGATCAAGATCCATTGTATTCATAAAATGCTTTGTTTAATAGCAACTCCTTTGTACAACTACTTAAAGGTAATAAAAATATATGGAAAGAAAGAGAGAGAAAGGGAGAGAGAGAACCTTTCCACAAAGAAAACTATAGGCCAAACGGTTTCTTGATTAATTCTACCTGTTACTGAAGAAAAATATACTACGAATTATATTCAACCTTATTCAGAAAGTAAAAGAGGAAGTAACTCTTACCAGCTTTCTTTACTACCAATATTGCCTGGCTAATCGGTACCTAACAAATATATATGAAAATAAAGTGGACCAGTACTTCTTACGAATGTTAATGTAAGATCCCTAATAAATATTAACAAGCAGAATAAGAAATATGTATAAAGAATTTTCAAAATAATGATATGTCATGATTCAGTAGAGTTTCTCAAGTCTGTAAGATTAATTCAGAGATAATTCATCTCTGTAATTTACCATATGAAGAAAATAAAGGAGGCTGGTGCTGGTGGTTCATACCTATAATCCAAGCTTCTTGGAAAGCCAAGACATTAGGATGATGGTTTGGACCCAGCCTGGACAGAAAGTCAGTGAGACTCTTATCTCCACTTAAGCTGCAAAAAAGCTGGAAGTGGAGGCATAGCTCAATGCAATATAGCACCAGCATTGAGTGAAAAAGCCAAGTAACAGTGTGAGGCCTTGAGTCCAAACCACAGTAAAAAATAAAATAGCAACAGCAATAATATAAAGAGAATGAAGACAGGGAAAAATGAAATCCACTGAAAACACTAGACCTGTTAGACAACATCTAAAGACAAAAGACTAAAAAGGGGGAGAAATAAGAAATTTTCAAATTTTATCATGATCATAAACCCACAGATTCAAGAATCCCAATTAACCTCAGGTCAACAGACGTATCAAAACTGTAAAATGAGCCAGGCACTGGTGACTCCTAGCGACTCAGGAAGCTGAGATCTGAGGATTGTGGTTCAAAGCCAATCTAAGCAGAAAAATCCATAAGACTCTTACCTCCAATTAACCATCAAAAAGCTATAAGTGAGATTATGGCTCCAGTGGTAGAGTAAGCAGCCTTAAGCAGAAAAAGCTAACTAGAATGGAAAGGGATATGATTAAAGCTCAATGCTAGAGAACTTGCCTAGCATGCACAATCCCTAGCATTGCAAAATAAATAAACAAATAATACAAATAATAAATTTTACAAAGTGTGCCACTGCTTGGCACACAGGCAATGTCATTAAGTGTTATCTTGTTCCCTTCTTTCTTCTCTCTTCCCACTACTAATCTACTCCCTCCCCAGAAGGAGAGGAGGTAAGAATCCAGTTGGCACATGCTCTAAATGGCACCTCACACTGGCAGGCTCCAGCACCTCAAGGTAAGAGAGATTCTCCCTTCTCCTTCCTCTCTGGCATCTTAGCTACCACTCGAACAACTTGCAATTGGTATTCCAGACAGATGCAACCAGCTGCAGAGGTGCTGTTATCTGATGGTGCATCTGTCTTGGAAACTAGAATAAAAGGAAAACTGTGCCTAGAAGGTATATTTTCCCCTCCCCAGGTAAGCAAGAGAAATAATGAAACTCAAGTTGGAATGACCATGTGATAAAAACTCCTGCCCACCAGGTGTTTATTCCAGTTCATAAAAACAACTATTTTAAGGTAATGAAAAAGCACTCCCTAGTGGGAAAGCAAATGGAACCACGTGGTTCTGAACAGTTTGAGGGAAAGCAGCATGTTCGACAAGCAGATAGAAAATGCATGCCAAATAGGATCAGCACAGACTGCTTACACTCAGAAACCCTGACCAGACAAGGCCATAGGGAGCCCTGGACTGTTAGAAACCTAACCACCCAGCTAGGTTCAGTGACTCACACTAGTCATCTTAATCTATTCAGGAGAGTAGGAGGACCAGAGTTCAAGGCCAACCCTCACACAAAGTTAGTGAGACCCCCCTCTCAACTAATAAAAGCTGGGCCTCCCAGTTCACATCTATCAGCCCATCTAAGTAGAAAGCATAAAATAGAAGGATCACTGACTGGGCTGGCCCAAGCATAAACCTAAGACCTTACTCTAAAAATAACTACAGGAAAAAGGGGGTTGGAGGCTGGGCTCAAGCCCAGAGTACCAGCCTAGCAAGTACAAGGCATTGAGTCTAAATCCAACTATATCCAAAAAGGAAAACAAAACAAAACAAAACCCAACGACCCATCCAGACAGCAGGTAATTTCCATTGGCCACGTACCCAGGGCTGTTCCGCTTCAGGGGATGGAGGAGGCTCCTCTTTTGTAGAAGACCCTAAATATCCAACAACATCATTTTTCCTTTATTGCTGTCTTACCAACTCTGTCCCTTAAGATACTGTCTCCCCAGTTCTCTTTCTCTCTCTCTCTCTCTCTCTCTCTGTTGTCCATACAAATAAGACTATTTGCTTTCATTACTCATCTCTGCAGGAAAATAAGAATAACAAGATAAACCAAGATGAAGACATCTATTTGCCTAATGAGGCCTTCTACATCCGGTGATCACATGCCCTTCCTTGCTCAGGACAACTCCAACTTACAGCTGCTCTCCCACCATGTTATTTATTAATTGCATCTTTCTCATTTGTGTATGTCACAAAGTAGACCGTTATTCTATTTACATGACATTTACTTTAAGTCAGGCATAGAAACATTAATTAATTTTAATCCTCAAGGCCACTGTGAAGTTAAAAAGAAAAAGCATTTCTAAAATAACAAAAAACCAAGGCATGGAGAAGTCACTTGCCCAGGGTCATATTTTTTAAAAATGGGAGTTGGGGAGGTGGAGGAGGAAAGGGATAGTAGGAAAAAAAAGGAGAGGGTAACAATGTTTGACAAGAAATGTACTCATTACCTTATTCATGTAACTATACAGCGTCTTTACAGTAAAATAATTTTTTTAATGGGAAAGGGGGGATGTGTAGGGGGAGATGGGAAGGGCTGGGAAGGGGAAACAAAGGAGGAGGCAACAATGCTTGATAAGAAATGTACTCATTACCTTGCTCATGTAATTGTAACCCCTCTGTATGGTATTTTCACAATAATAAATAAATAGGAAAGGGGAGTCAGAAAGGCAAGAGGCCAACCTAGAGAGTTTAGTGTCACTGTGGCCACCAAGGGAAGAAAGAAAGAGGAGGAAGCATCTAAGGCTCTGGGGTGCATTAGTTAGGGCCTAGGAGGTCTTGGGAAATCTCAGGAGAGTATTTCCCATTGTAAATCTGAGTAAGAAATGCAAAGGGATGAGGAGAGGCTGGACAGGGAACATGGAGTGGTCCTGGAGCAATCAGCATTGAAAGGAAGAGAGGAGGCATAGCTCAAATGATACCAGCACAAGGCCCTGGCTCCAATCACTCAGGACTTGAGGGGGTGGGGAGAGCGGGAAGGGGAGCAAGAAGCATAGGAGATGGGAATGAGAAATATAGGTGTTGTGAAAGGTGGAAATGGAAGACAGATCCAAAGACACAACACTCCACTCCCTGCTACCTTTTTATTCATTTTTTAAAATTGCCAGAATATTTGACATGAGAGCTAGTCTCCTAACAGATTTCTAAATATATAGCGTATTACTGATGAATACACTATTCTGCAACATATCTTTACAAGTTATTCACTCTGCTTAACTGAAATGTTTTGCCCATTGATTAGTAATTCTCCATTTCTCTTTCCCCACACTATTCTATTCTTTGATTCTATGAATTGAACTATTTGGAACATAGCATATGGATGATATTGCACAATTTGTCTTCCTATGACCAGCTTATTTCACTATGAAGCTCACTTAAATGTGGTCAAGGGGAAGGTCTTTGTCACCAGTTGATTGAGGCAAAGACTACAAAGGTCAGAGTGGCAACAGATGGTTCTAGCAAGATAAGCCTCAAAGCCAAATAATGAAGCTTTGGTAAATTAGGTTATCCTAAAAGGACTGAAAAGTTTTTACTGAGTGGGGAGAGGGTATACATGATCAGACTGTTTCCTTAAAAATTCCCTCAGACCCCTGAGTGGTGGAGCAGAGGAGACTACAATGAATACTGGTAAGATGCAGAATAATGTATCTACAGTCAACAGAATGCGCTATATATTTAGAAATCTGTTAAGAGACTGGATCTCATGTTAAATGTTCTCACCACAATTTACAATATTCATGAGCATGAATACTGCTAGAAGGCCCATGCTGTCACCACAGAGAGATACCAGGACAGATCAAGGTGATCATGGTGATAGAAATAGACATAAAGTATTGGAGATAATTTGGAGGTAAACATTGACACAATTTGGTGATAGATTAGTGGTAAAGGAAAACAGTTATCAATAAGCCTCATAGTATCTCATTTATCTTTACTATCACACTGTGAAATACATTGTTTTTTCCACTTTATGGATAAGGGATTTGAAATCCCAAATATTTAAGTGACCTACCTAGGTCACACAAGCTCTCTTTCCCCTCTATTACACAGGAGTGATGCAGCTCACCTTGGTTCTTTTCCCATTTTTGTGCCATTGGAAGCTACAGCTGGCACATGCTTCTAGTATGGCTTGTCACCCACAGTGCTTTCATTAGCTATTCACTTATGCATCAGGAAAACAGAAACATTATCACAGAAGCTGACTGCAGCTTAAGCCAATTGACCTCTAAGGACAGTACAAACCAAGTCTTTTGTTAAAGACAGTGAATTCACAGGCCTCTCTCCGTATGAAAAGTGAGAGTCTCTGGGTAGAACTGAAATGAGAAATGTTTGGGCATTAAAGAAATCAAATTGCTATATAATTTCCAAGTTGCAGAACTGTTAGCACAAGGGCTATGGCCATCACATTCATCACTGTATGCTTGGTGCCTGGTACTCAATATTCATTTGTTGAAGGAATGGTGCTTTAAGAATGGGGTGACTGCCGGGCACCGGTGGCTCATGCCTGCAATCCTAGCTACTCAGGAGGCTGAGATCTGAGGATCTCGGTTCAAAGCCAGCCCAGACAGGAAAGTCCGTGAAACTCTTTTTTTTTTTTTAATAAATTTTATTTGTATTTTATTTATTTATTTTTTATTTTTTATTTTTTTGTCGGTCATGGGACTTGAACTCTGGGCCTGGGCGCTGTCCCTCAGCTCTTCAGCTCAAGGCGAGCGCTCTACCACTTGAGCTACAGTGCCACTTCCCAGTCCGTGAAACTCTTATCTCCAATAAACCACTAGAAAATCGGAAGTGGCGCTGTGGCTCAAGCGATAGAAAGCTCGCCTTGGGCTGAAGAGTTCAGGGACAGCGCCCAAGCCCCGAGTTCAAGCCCCATGACAGGGCACCAGTAGCTCATGCCTGTAATCCTAGCTACACAGGAAACTAAAATCTGAGAATTGAGGTTTGAAGCCAGCCTTGGAAGGAGAGTCTGTGAAACTCTTATCTCCAAGTAAGCACCAAAAAAAAAAAACCACCTCAAAGTGAAGTTGTAGCTCAAATGGTAGAGTGCCAGCCTTTAGTAAAAAAGCTCAAGGATGAACAGCACCCAGGCTCTGAGTGCAAGCCCCAGGACTGGCACAAAAAAAAAAGACAAAAGCAAACACAGAGTAATTGCCAGGTACCAGGCAGTGGCTCATACCTGTAATTCTAGCTACTTTGGAGATTGGTATCTGAGGAATGAGGTTCAAAGTCAGTCTGAGAAGCAAAGGCTGAGAGATTCTATCTTCAGTTAATGAGCAAAAAGCCAGGCTGAGGTATTGCCCAAGAGGTAGACTACCAGCAAATGAGCAAGAAAGCAGAGTGAGAGCTTGAGGCCCTGAGTTAAAGCCCTAGTACCAACACAAAAAGAAAAATAAATGGGAGAGAATGATGAAAGGGGTGATATCAATCAAGATGTATTGTACTTATAAACTGATTGGTTAAATGGTAGCCCTTTGCACAACTACCTAAAGATAATAAGAAATATAATTTTGTCTTTAAAGGAGGACAAGGAGGAAGAGGAGGAGGAGGAGAAAAAGGAGAAGATAAGATATAGGATCAAAAGAAAAGGAGCTGGAATAAGATGAAAAAAATTAACCAAGTCAACATGGAATTCTTTGACAGAAATGATATACAACTGTCTCAGAACAGTATGAACTGACAACCAATATCAATTGTTGGTTTTTTGTTTGTTTGTTTTGTTTGTTTGGTTGTGGGGTCTGAACTCTGGGCCTGGGCGCTGTCCCTCAGCTCTTCAGCTCAAGTCTAGCACTTTACCACAGCGCCACTTTTGGCTTTTTCTGCCAATGTGGTGCTGAGGAATCAAATCCAGGGCTTCACGCATGAAAGGCAAGCACTCTACCACTGAGCCACCTTCCCAGCCCCGCAATATCAAAATTTTTAAGGAAAAAAACTTTTGTAAAACTGGGTTGAAATAAACTTCTTTGTATGATGCAAATCATATAAATCCATGATCAAATGTTCAGACAACTGTCTGATAAAGGATAAAGCCAAAGCCTTCTTTACTTTGTCAGTCCTGGGGCTTGAACTCTGCTGTCCCTGAGCTCCTTTTGCCCAAGGCTAGCATTCTACCACTTGAGCCACAGTGCCACTTCTGGCTTTTTCTGAGGTTAATTGGAGGTAATAGTCTCACAGACTTTCCTGCCAGGTCTGGCCTCAACCCATGATCCTTAGATCTCAGCCTTCTGAGTAAGCTAGGATTACAGGCGTGAGCCACAGGCCCCCAGCAGCAAAGCTTTCTTTTAGATTACAGAACTAGTTTTTAGCTAGCTGTCAGCTGACCCTCAGGCAAACATCTAAAGCATTTTGGACAGAAGATCTTTGTTGTTTTCTCTTGTATTTTGTTGATTAAGAATTATTTAGCTATTTTTTAAAAAGAATATCAAAATTTTTCACTTCCTATAAAATCACTAGCAAAAAATACATACATAAACACGTATATGTGTATATATTTATATGTGTGTGCATATATATACACATGTGTGTACATATATATACATATAAGCATACATATGTGTATATAGGGGGTGAGCAGTACTTCTGGGATTTGAATTTAAGACCTCACACCTGCAAAGAGGGACTCTACCACTTGAACCATTCTGTCATCCCTAACAAGAGATAATTTTTAGTATATCTAATCTCAATCTCTTTCCTCCAGCAAGTTTTTGTTTTGTTTTGTTTTGTTTCCGGTCATGGGGCTTGAACTCTGGGCCTGAGCGCTGTCCCTCAGCTCTTCAGCTCAAGACTAGCACTCTACCACTTGAGCCATGGTGCCATTACAGGATTTCTGGTGGTTAATTGGAGATAAGAGTCTCACGGGCTTTCTGCCAGGGCTGGCTTTGAACCGTAATCCTCAGATCTCAGCCTCCAGAGTAGCTAGGATTACAGGTGAGAGCCACCGGCGCCCAGCCCTCCAGCAAGTTTTTGACAAACACTGATATGTGCATGATACGGGCTCTAGGAATTGGGAATTGGACATTGATCAGTGATTTAATGAGAATGTCTTCAGTGATTCTGATATACCCTCAAGTCTGAGAATCTAGTCTCTGGAAACCTTTTTAATGCTTTTATGTAGCATATCTAGGACCCCAACCCCTCAATGAAAACTTCCTATAGCAGTGTGGCAGGGTTGTGGGGGGGAGGGGGATGTGCATGTACACACACAGACTTTGAAAACAAAGGTCAAGAACAAGGCATTCTAACAAGGATCGGTCACAAGAAAAATCCAGGCCAAGCAGAGTTGGGGCAAAGTGAGGTGACATCAGACTTGCCTCAAGCTGACCTGAGAGTAAATATGAAACAAACCTGTAAATGTGTAGCAGCCACCTATAGTTTGCTTCCCAAGTATGTATCTTTACTTATTCTGGTAGTAATTAAGTAAAAATAAACTAATAAAAAGGTGATAGAAAGATAGATGACTGATGGATACATAGATCTCCATTTCATATTTTCACCTCTCTTCATCTATGCCTCCAGAGGCAATGACCTAACTCTAATCAATGAAAGCAACATCCCCTGGCCACAGAGACCAATTCAAGAATGAATACATGGTTTGAGTGGGCATGTGAGTGCATGCCTGTAATCCAGCACTTGGAGACTAAGGGATCTGAGAGTCTGAGACCAACCTGTGCTACCTAGTGAAGAAAGAGAAAGAAAGAGAGAGAGAGAGAGAAAGAAAGAAGAAGAAGGAGGAGGAGGAGGAGGAAGGAGGGAAGGAAGGAAGGGAGGGAGAGGGGGGGAGGGAGGGAGGGGAAGGAAGGAAGGAAAGAAGGAAGGAAGGAAAGGAGGGAAGAGAGGGAGAGAGAGGAAAAAGGGAGAGAAGGAAAGAGGGAGGGTAGGAAGAAGGGAGGATAGGAAGGAAAGATTTTAAGAAGAAAAATAGCATACATGGACCAAGGATGCATGACCAAAGAGACACAAAGAGGCTTTCTCAGAGTCGGAGAAAGAAGCAGGTAACGTTTTCTATTGAATATGACAAGTTACAAAACCAGAGCAACTGCGCTGTTGCCTGTTGAAGAAGAAAGCCTATCTGAAAACAGAAGCGACACAGAGCAAGTGGCAAAACCTTGATCCTGGTAAGATTTTATGGAGAGACTAAAGTCTCATCTGAAGTCAGACTCCTCATGGACTTTTCCATCAGAAAAGCCAATAAAAACTCCTTGCTTTGGCCAGTTTGGATGGGGCTCTCTGTCCCTCACATGCGGAGGAGTTCCGATTGTGATGTGAGATAGTGGTTTGAGTTATTTTATCTGGGAAGCAGGAGTCCTGATCATGGTGTAAGATAGTAGTTTGAGGTATTTTACTTGGAACATGTATCTGGAAGAAAATAGGAGTTTGGGGGTCAGTGAGTTACACAAGTCTACAACCCCTCGAGGCTGTAAATGCCCTGTGGTCCTAAACTGTAATGGTAATAGGCATTCAAGGGTTGTTTTAGAGATAAAAGGAAGAAACTGAAACCCTTTGTACAACTAAAGATAATAATTTTTAAAAGAGAGAAAGAGGAAGAAAAGAAAAGAAAAGAAAACTGGGCCCCAGTGGCTCATGCCAGTAATCCTAGCTACTCAGGAGGCTGAGATCTGAGGAATTCAGTTCAAAACAAGCCCAGGAAGGAATATTGGTTAGACTTTTATCTTACATTAAAAATTATCACTAAATTATCCCCAAAAGGCAAGAAGTGAAACTGGCTCACATGGTAGAAAAGCTAAGGGACAGAACCCAAGCCTTGAGTTCAAGTCGCAGTACTAGCACCAAAAAAAGAAAGGAAGGAAGGAAGGGAGGGAGGGAGGGAGGGAGGGATGTGGGGAAGGAAGGGAAGAGAGGGAGGGAAAAAGAAAAGAAAAGAAAGGAAGAGGAGGAGGAGGTAAGGAAAAAAGGAAGGAAGGAAGGAGAAAAAGAAGAGAGAGGCAAGTGGGGGAGGGAAACGGAGAACAGGAAGTTTGCAGACTCCTTCCAGAGAAGCAGAAATCCTAGGTCACATTTTTCAGGCAGAGGACAACACACACACTCACACACACACACACACACACACACACACACACACACTCACACAGCCCAGCAGGAACCACAAAGCAGGAAATGAAAGCATAGAAAGCTTCCAGCACCAGCCTACTGCAAAAGGCCACTTACCAGGAAATTGCCTAAAAATGACGGGCACAGACATAACTAGTGCATTACTTTCCCTGCAAATATTTCTCCATTTTGTGAGCAACAAGGACCCATTCAGCTAACTGTGTGGCGCTTCAGCTGAAATAACAGACCAAAGGAAATGTGTAATTGGCTTTTATCAAATTGAAATTGTAGGGCAGCCTGGCCCAGCAAAAGCTCTGTCTCTGACTCTCATACAGAAATGATTCTCTGCCTACAATGTCAGGCCATCTGTCGGGGAAGAAACAGGGACAGAGAGGACAGAGAAAGAGGAACAGCCTTTGGGTCATTTTCAGCTCTTCTGGTAAGGATACTTACTTAGCTGAACAGCCAGCAGGGCTAGAAAGAAACCTAGCTCGCAGAAGGCATCTGGGTTGTGGGGGCTCAAAGAGACAGAAGGAGTTCATTTGTGTGTGTGTGTGTGTGTGTGTGTGTGTGTGTGTGTGTGTGTGTGTGTGTGTGTGTGTGAAACAAAGTAACTTAGAGATGAATTTTTAAAGAATTATAAACTTTTCCCACTTGCCAGTATGAAATTTACACTTGGAAATAACAAACTTAATATCAATGCACATGTGCCATTACCCAGTATATTTAATCACAATAATTCAATCATTACTGAACCTTTTCAAACATTAGAATGGAAAGGAAAATTTGTGACTCATCACAAGGGACATACAGCATTATTATAATTTATGATGAGTCTGTAGTTTGAGGGGGTGGAGAAGAGTTAAAAAATAATCCAGGTTTGGGGCTGGGAAGGTGGCTCAGTGGTAGAGCGCTTGCCTTGCATGCCTGAGGCCGTGAGTTCGATTCCTCAGCACCACGTAGGCAAAAAGAAAAAAAGCCACAAGTGGCGCTGTGGCTCAAGTGGTAGAGCGCTAGCCTTGAGCTGAAGAGCTGAGGGACAGCGCCCAGGCCCAGAGTTCAGGCCCTACAACCGGACCCCCCTCCCCCAAAAAAAAAATAATAATCCAGGTTCTTGGAAACTTTGCTGGGTGCTTTGGGAACTCCATGGTTTACCTTATCATCATCCAGAAACTTTCTTTTCCTTTTTTCCCCGGTCATGGGGCTTGAACTCAGGGCCTGGAAACTCTCTGAGCCTCTTTGTGCTCAAGGCTAATGCTCTACTACTTGAGCCATAGCTCCACTTCGGGCTTTTTTCTGAGTGGTGTATTGGAGATAAGAGTTTTGTGAACTTTTCTGCCTGGGCTGGCTTCGAACTTCAGTCCTCAGATCTCAGCCTCCTGAGTAGCTAGGATTACAGGTGTGAGCTACCGATGACAGACTCATCCAGTAATTTTCCATCCACCATTGTTTTTAGGCCCCATGTGAGTTCTGAAATGCCCATGTTGGCCTACCAAAATCAGGAGAACATATGAGTTTCATTTGAAGTGATTTGAGGGAGCCAGGGCTCAGATTTCTCCAGGTGCTTTCCCTTAGAACCTGACAATGGTATTGTAAATTCCCAGCATGTACTACTGTTGTTTCTCCTAGCAAGTTGTCCCTAGGAATCCATAAACTTCTGCCTTGGTTGTTGTTTTTGTTCATTACCAGACTACCTGAGGTTGGAAGATCCAAAGGACCACATGACCCTAGACTCTTAGTCCTCAAGAAGGATGTCAAAAAGTACCAGTTACACTGGCTTGAGACAAGGTCTCATCTATCTACCACCTACCACCAATGATGCAATGGTGGACTGGAATAGGGAGGAACTGGAGTCAGGGGCCAAAGCTCTGTGACCACAGGCAAGCTTCTCAGTTATTCCTTTTGTGTGTGTGGGGGGGGGGGGGGGGGGCGTATAATAGACCATAGTTTGAACTCGGGTTTTGCTTTTGCTAGACAGGTACTCTGCTGCTTCTGCTATGCTACCAACTCAGCTATCCTTTCTTAATCTAAATCTCAGTTCCATGAGGAGCAAAACGGACTGTGTTACTGTGATGACTAAAAGAAATAATGTGCCTGGTATGAAATAGACAGCAAATAATTGGCTGATGAAGCAGTTGTTTTGTGACTTTGAACAAGACAATCTCTCTGAACTTTCTCTCTTGAAAAGCTAGAATAATTACCTCGCCATATGGTTATAAGGATTACACATGTCAATTCTACAAGAATTATAGAGGGAATATATGCAAACCACCTGGCCCAAGGCCAGTTACACAATGCCTATTACAGTTACAGGCAATGTTTCAATTTATTGCCCTCTTCCTCCGGGACTACCAAGATAAGGGTTTGGTTGCTTCATCTCGACCAATCAGGTCTCAGCAATGAACTAAAAACCGAAAGAATGTGTCCCTCAAGTTGGTTTCCAGAACTGCTTGTGTTTGGAATCCCCTACCTGAGGGACTTTCAGCCCACATCCATAAAAGGAGAAATTATCCAGAGGGCGACCTTAGAGAAAGATGGCTCGGAAGGAAGCTGCCAGCTGCAGGATGCATCGCTCAACACTAGGGGGAGCAATAAGCTCGGGAAAGCAGTTCGGGCCACACCCAAAACTCTCGGAACTCCCCACCCTCCCCACCCCCACCACTCCACCCCCATGTCCACTGTCGCCCAGGTCCCAGCAGGAAATGATCATTTAAGAACTACCCAGAAAAGGCCTTCGTGGAAACAGATGATGGGGGAAAACCCAGGGCATTGGGAAAAGCACGCGTTCCCTTCTTTAGCTTTGACCCTGGCTAAAAGTGAACTGTGACTCTCCCTCCTCCCTCAAGAGGACCCAGAAAGAAGAGATGAGCAGACAGGCCACTTGATTTCCTTGTTTCAGTGCTCCCTGGACCACGATAGCTCTGCTTTTACCTACTAAGCCTTGATTACACTCACTATTTGCTCCTCCCTTGTTTTCCCTTGTGTTTTGTTTCATTTTTCACTTGGGGTAAGTCTCTAATCTAGCCCTACATGCCTTAAAGCAAGCACTATTGCTCAGCTTCACCCCCAGCCCTCTTTGGTTTTAAAAGACGTTCAAGTTACATTCATAATTTCAAGCAAATTGCTACTCAGCTCCAATCAGTCTAAAAGTTATATTTGCAGATTTTTTTTTCCCCTTTCTGCCTTTTCCTAACCTATTGAACATGGCACGGAGTAGAGCAGAGGAAGTATCAGGGTGCATTTTGAATCAGATCTAATTACATCTATACTCATCACTCAGGAGTCCCATATGTAATGGACTCTTTGTGCCTTGACTGCCAAGTCAGTAAAATGGGAATATTTACATTTATCCCAAGAGATTCATTCAAGGATAAAGAGATGTCATGTGTCATTAACATGATGCTGGTCACATCATATTACAATAAATGCATGTAGTGTGGATAATTATTTTATAAGCATAGACTGATAGGGTTTTTAGGCATTAGTTCATTATTTTCATGACATTTTCCACTGATAGAGTTAAATAGGGAGATTTCTTTTTTTGGGGGGGGGGTGAGGGTCTGGTCATGGGCCTGAACTCTGGGCCTGGGTGCTGTCCCTCAGCTTTTCAGCTCAAGGCTAGCACTCTACCACTTGAGCCATAGCACCACTTCCAGCTTTTTTTTTTCTGCTTATGCAGTGCTGAGGAATCGAACCCAGGGCCTCATGCATGCAAGGCAAGCTCTCTACCACTGAGCCACCTTCCCAGCCCAAATGGGGAGATTTCTTTGTCAATCCTGTTTGTATACTGAGTTATGAATGGTATCCCCTCAAAATTCATATCTACCTATGACCTTGTAATGTGGAATTATATGGAAATAGGATCTTTGCTGATGTAATAGTAAAGATGATGTCACTTAGCATGGTGGTAGGTACCTATAAACCCAGCTACTCAGAAGGCTGGAGCACAAGTTTTGTGTTTTTAAAATTACAGAGAAGATAGGCACTGATGGCTCACAACTATAATTCTAGCTACTCAAGAAGCTGAGCTCTGAGGATACCATCCTCAAGAAGAAAATACATGAGATTCTTGCATCCAATTAACTAATAAGAAGCTGGAAGTAGAGCTGTGGCTCAGCCCTGAGTGAAAAAGCTAAAGAACAGTCCAGGCTCTGGAGGCTCCCTCACACCTGTAATCTTACCTATTTTACCTGCTGAGATCTAAGATTTGCAGTTCAAAGCCAGCTAGGACAATAAAGTCTGTAAAACTCTTATCTCCCATGAACTACCAATAAGCAGGAAGTGGGGCTGTGGTTCAAGTGGTCGAAGGCTACCTTTGGGCAAAACAGCTCAGGGACAGCTCCTAGGTCCTGAGTTCAAGCCTCAAGACTAGTGCAAATTATACATATACATATGCATATGTATTTACTCTTACGAGCTCATATTTTACTTCAATGTGTCAAAACTCTAAATTGATTTACAAGTTTTATAAATTGAAGAATGACAGGACCCCAGAACTGGCCTCCACTGCTATAGCCTGAAGGTTAGCAGCTTGCTCATTACCTTTGGGGGTGACACATTCAAAGGAAAACAAACACTCTCTGGAATCTGAATCCTACAGTTAGGATGATGTCATGCCTGTCGAATGCTTCCCAACTAGCTCAGAAATGGGCAGAAGAGAACCTGGGGAGTCAGATAAGTTGCCTAAGGAAGCCATAAAGGAAGTAGGCCACTGGGTATGGCACTCACCAGGTCAGCTTTGGAGTACAATGTGGGGTGGTGGATTAAGAGCTCTAGAAGGGAGGGAAGTGGAGGAGGGAGAAGCTGATTCACTAGAATAAACCTTAGAGTGACTCACATGCCAGCAGAAAAATAGCCTGTTGTCCCACATCTGCCTCATTGTCAGGCAATGAGGCACTTCCTCATTGCACACCCAAAGCCAAAGCAAAAGGGAGGAAGAGGAAATGGGAGTTTTACAAGTTGGTGGGCCTTTCCAGCACTCATTGTGTGTTTTTAGTCATTTAAGAGATTCTGTGTTGCTAGTTTATAATAAGCACCTATTGTGAAACTCTTTTATATGGTCTCACGAAGCCCTACCTTGAGTTCTGTGTCCTATGTCATTACTCCAAACCATGTGAGCTGCTGTGGAGCACCTTAGCACCCCAGTCTCCCTATCCTTCATACATACTGTAGAAATGACCCTCTGAAGCCCACAGTCAAAGGGTGAGTCATGGACATGGAACTAGCTCTTTCCTTCCTTCCTTCCTTCTTTCCTTCCTTCCTTCCTTTCTTCCTTTCTTTCACAGTCCTGGGGCTTGAATGTACGTTCTGGGCACTATCCTTGAGCAAGACTAGGACTCTACCACTTGAATCACTGAGCCATCTCCAGCTTTTTCTGTTTATGTGGTACTGAGGAATCACACCCAGGGCTTCATGCATGCAAAGCAAGCACTCTACCACTAAGCCACATTCCCAGGCCACAAGACATTTTCTTTTTTTTTGGGGGGGGGGGGTCCGGTCATGGGGCCTGAACTCTGGGCCTGGGCGCTGTCCCTCAGCAGTTCAGCTCAAGGCTAGCGCTCTACCACTTGAGCCACAGCGCCACTTCCGGCTTTTTTCCTTTTTGCTTATGTGGTGCTGAGGAATCGAACCCAGGGCCTCAGGCACGCAAGGCAAGCGCTCTACCACTGAGCCACCTTCCCAGCCCCAACACAAGTCATTTTCTTAAGGCGGGTTTTATAGCTACCCATGTCCCTTTTCTAGCTCATCCTCCTTTTGAGAGCCAGTATGTGATATGAGCAGCATATTGTGGGGGTTTGAAGCTGTAGGTTGGGCAGGTGCTTTTTTTTTGTAGGGGGTCCAATACTGGGCTTGAACTCTGGGTCTCTCATTCTCACTAGGTTTTTTCACGAATGGCTGGTGTGCTACCACTTGAGCCACATCTCCAGTTCCAGCTTTCTGCAGGTTAATTGGAGCTAAGAATCTCTCCGATTTGTCTGCCTGAGCTGGCTTCAAATCATGATTTTCCGTTCCCAGCATTCTGAGTAGCTAGGTTATAGGCCTAAGCCATCGGGATCTGACTTGGAACTACACATGTGCATACACATACACTAACTCTGTGACTTCACCTGATTTCTCTGAATCTTTATCTTCATTTGACATTCTGATGACTCTTTTAAAGTGTGATAGATTTTTCAATCCATACTGTAGACTATTGTTATATGAAGCAACATGATACAGTGGCAACATTTAAAAAAAAATACTGCTTTATTGCCTTCAAGCCATAAATACATGGTCTGCCATCTCCCACCAACCTGTAAACTGCATCTGCCTTGAGACCTGTGTTTGCCTCTGTGAGGGCTAGTCCTAATACTGTAAGGTTTTAGGCAAGAAAAGACTACACAAAAAGAGGTAAAGGTGGTAAAGGAAAATTTCATTGGGTACGCTGATGGGTGAACTCCCTGGTCCAGATCAGAGAGGTTGTGCTAAGTTTAATTGAAGCAGGGTTTTCTTATTTCTTTTTTTTTTTTGTGATTGTGGGGCTTGAACCCTGGGCCTAAGGACTGTCCCTCAGCTCTTCAGCTCAAGGCTAGTGCACTACCACTTGAGCCACAGCGCCGCTTCCGGCTTTTTCTGCTTATGTGGTGCTGAGGAATGGAACCCAGGACCTCATGCATGCAAGGCAAGCACTCTACCACTGAGCAACCTTCCCAGCCTTCAAGCAGGGTTTTTATAGGTGGGGTAAAAGCAGAACTTTTAATGGGGGTGGGGAGGGGTACTATTAGCATGTAGCTTGTTTTGCCAGTTTGAGCCTTCTTGAGAATGGGTGAGTCAGATGTTTTTAATAAGGAGGTGGCCTTCCTCAGTTGGAAGTGGCTTTTCTCTGCAGCCTTTTCCCTCCAGCGGCCTGACAAATACTATCTTGCTAGTAATGTCTGTGAAGATTGGGATTAATGTATTCAAAGTAATACATGGGGCTGGGAATTTGTCTTAGTGGTGGAGTGCTTGCCTAGCATGCATGAAGCCCTGGGTTCAATTCCTCAGCACCACATAAACAGAAAAAGCTGCAAGTGGTGCTATGGCTCAAGTGGTAGAGTGCTAGCCTTAATCAAAAGAAGCTCAAGGACAGTGTCCAGGCCCTGAGTTCAAGCCCCAGGACTGGCAAAAAAAAAAAAAAAAGTAACACATTACGTGTGCATTATAAATATTTGCCCTCCATGTATTTATCATATTTTATTTAAAAGCCATGTGGTGTTTGTGAATTTAGGGAAGCACAGCCTGTGGGAAAAGAAACCAAAAGCGCTGGTCTCAGGTAAGGATCCAGCTTGAGATACATCTTTATTCTGCATTATTTGGTCCTGGCTACTGTTTGCTATCACCCAAAAAATTGTCAGGAAGGCATTTCTTTTATCCAACTGTTCTTTTACAAACATAGGAGTCCCACATGTTAATGGAGTCAAGCTCCCCGCAAAAGTCCCTCAACTGGCACGCATAATGTAGACAAATTTGTTAATTTTGTGGGTGCCAGTCCTGGGGCTTGAACTCAGGGCCTGAACACTGTCCTTGAGCTTCTTTTGCTTAATACAGCACTCTATCACTTGAGCGACAGAGCCACTTCTGGCTTTTTCTGCGTATGGGGTACTGAGGAATTGAACCCACGGCTTCAAGTGTGTGAGGCAAGCACGCTACCACTAAGCCACATTCCCAGCCCAAATTTGTAAATTCTTTAATGTGCCACTTCTGAGACTTGAACTCAGGTTTTTATTTTTTCTCTCAAGGCTAGTGCTCTACCATTTGAACCATAGCTCCGCTGCTAATTTTTTTGGTGTTTAATTGGAGATAAGACTTTCCTGCCCAACCTAGCTTGGAACTGTGATCCTCAGATTGGGATCCTCCGAAGAAGCTAAATAGCTACTGGAGGTCCAGGTTACAAATGTGTGTGTGTGTGTGTGTGTGTGTGTGTGTGTGTGTGTGTACTGGGTCTTGAACTCAGGACCTAGTGCTCTCCCTTCGCTTTTTCACTCAAGGATGGTGCTCTACCACTTGAATCATACCTCATCTCCAGGTTTTGGCTGGTTAACTGAAGGTAAGAGTCTCGCAGAGTTTCCAGCCTGGATTGGCTTCAAACGGTGATCCTCAGCCCCCAGCCTCCTGGGCTGGTGGGATTACAGGGCTGAGCCCCCAGTGGCTGGCAACTGTAGTATTTGATTTCTGCCTGGAGGGTAGGTTCACAGGGTCTAGGCCCTCGGGGATGCTGTTCTGTTTCTGCCCCTGGGGCTGCAGGGCAGGCCTCCCCCTCTCCGCAGGAAATGCACAGTGGATGTCTCCAGGAGCTGCTCCATTTGCGCCTTTGCTTCCCGCCCCACACCTACAAGCAGATTCAGGAAAAAGGGGGCGCAAGGAAGTCAGGTTACCAAGCTCCCAGCAGCTCCGTCTAAAGCAGACACCCAAACTCACTTTATTTATTGGCACTTTTTAATAAAAATCCTAGTCAGGCAGGTCACCAGAAGTCCGCCATTCCTAAGCTTATGAAGTCAATAAGCCTCGCACCACACGCCCGGGCCCATAACCTCCAAGGAGACGGAAAGTTGCAGAGCCTGGGTGAAGTGTGCAAGCCCACCTTCGAGCCTCGGCCGCAGGAGGGCGCTTCCTCCGGAAGTGACGCAAACTCAATCCCAGCCTGGCTCTCTCCAAACAAAAGGGATCCTGAGGCTCCGGGAGGAGCCTGAATGACATTGGAGAAGCCCCGCCTCCTGTCGGTACGGATTGGTGCCGGCACTGCCGAGACGAGTCAATGATTGGCCCTGGTGAATGTCAATGCTGCCGCCGGCGGCTGAGGGGGCGGGGCCTCGAGAGGCTGTGGATGGGGAGCGGGTTGGCGGAGGCGGCTTGGGAGCGGATCCCCGAGAACCACGGAAAGGTAGGAGCCGCTGGCGGTGGCTACAAGACCGGGGTTTCGAGAGAAAAATAGCCGGGGCGCGAGCGGCGATACCCTCCCGCCTTCGTTCTGACGGCCGCCGAGCCGGTCCCCGAGGGGGCGGGGCCGTCTCCTCCCCCACGGTGATTCCCCGCGGAGTCGGCTCCGCATCCTTCGGGGTCCTCGCAGCAGTTCATTGTCCCCCGCCCGACCCCAGCTCCTCGGCGGCGGCTCCCCTGCCGCCGCTGCCCGCTCCCCGGCGCCTCGGCCTCCGCGGAGGGCTGACGGGTTCCCGTTCTCCCCACTGCCGCATTTTGTGGCCCGGGGAGGCACCCCTCCCTACACCTGCCCTGCTCGCTGGGCTGGGACAGAGCTAGATTTTTCCACACGATAAGACGAGCGTTAGTGTTTGGGGTGTGTGTAAGTGTGTAAAAGGAGGGAGGGGGCGAAGCAAAAATCCACGGACCCGACGTAAGCCGGCACCTTCTCAAGGCGAGACGGGCCCCCTCCTCCGCCTCCTCCCCGCCCCCACGCCTTGATGCCCGGCCTCGCTCCCGCGGATCCCCCCGGCCCTCCGGGCTCCGGGGCGCGGGGGTCCGAGCTGCCTGGCCTCAGGACTTTGCCTACTCCGGAGGAGGGAGAAGTCGCCCAACCGCCCCTCTCTCCTCACCCTTTGTACCTTCTCATTTCTACCGATTCCTGGTTAGAATCCAGGTTCGGAAGGCTGTGGGCGTTTGTTTGTGTTTTTAGGTTTGAGTTTTCGTTTTGCCTCTGCTGTTCACCCCATTTCTTCTCCTCGGAACTTTAGGAAAAGCTGTCCTCGTGTTCCGCGGTGAGGTGGGTGTGTTGGATTCCTGCAGTTGGCCTGGTGTGGGTAGAAATGAAGCCCATCTTGCTTGGCAGTCAATGAATAACAGCATGTTTTTCCTATGAACCCGTGTAGCTAAGTAAATAGCCTTCTAGCGAGAATCAGTACCTCATCCTTTGGAGTGGGATGGTCTGTTGCTGGAGGAGACGGCAGTTAACCTTGAAGGTGTACTGCGGCTGGTTGAAACAAAAGGCAGGAACTGTTGGAAGAAAATTCAGGTTCGTTTGGCTAGGTTTATGATTAAGCTGGTCCTGTGGCCTTTGGTTAGAACTGTAGCCTAGCCCCTCTTTATAGTTACCCCCAGGGAAACTAATAAATATTGGTAATAGGAATAAATAACATTAATTAATTTTAAACACCACTTGTCATCTGTGAAGATTTGCAGTATGAAAATAAGAACAAGCTTTAAATCTTTGAATAAAGGCATGGCCAAACTCTAGCTATTCATATGTATGACTTAAAAAAGTCTCGGTTGTGTATTCATAAGTATTTTGTTAAATTAGCCTTAGTATTGATTTTTGACCTAGTGTTGAAGTCATTGAATCCCCAGTAAAGGGTCTATTGCTAGCACTTAATGACCTATCCCTAGAATTAAAATTTGCCATCTTTTTTAGCTTTGTTTCTTTAGCTTTTAACCTCGTCTTATCTCACTACTGTTTATAACCAAAGCTGATAGCATTGAGATGCAAAGAGTTGGGATCACAGAGGTGATTGTAGTGGCTGTTGTCTTTTACTTTCCTGATTATACTTCCTAAAGATAGACTTCCTGGAGGTAACTATTTTTGAATAGTTAGGGGCCAGGGTTTGGAGCCACTGTGTACTCACATATATACTACTCAGTGATTGTTTCCAGATCTCTACTGAGGAGGCACAAAGAAGAAACTGGTCTCTGTAGCACACAAAGTTTATTGCCATATGAGGGTAAGACATGGGGCCCCCAGGAACAGCCGAAAAATCTAAAAGCAGAACAGGAAATCCCCAAAAGATATATCCTATTACATGAGTGGAGAACAAAAAATAAACTGAGGTAAGGACTAAGGAAACCAAAGTAGTGGTGGATTGCAAGGGCTCTCATAAACAGAGAGAAAAAGCAACTGATGTTCTTTGATTATGTGGCACAATAAGCAAGATATGTTTGATACACCTTTCTTTGGATCTTGGAAATGTTTTTTTCTAACTTTCTTAATGCGTTTCTGGTCATGTTTGATGAAGAAAAGCATTGTATGAACAGGGTTTTTATGTATCCAGTCAACATATCTCATGAAGTTTGAGATGTCATGAATCCCTGCCTATGAAACCAAAGTATCTTAAGTGACTAAAAAACTAAAATTTTCTATAAGAAAATACCTGCTGCTTAGATAATACCATTTTGCTGTCATGAAATTTGAACCAGACTTATAAACATCAATAGTAGTTATTTTAGGGTTTAATATTTCTAAGAGTTTGACCTGATAGGAATAAAGTAAATTTAGAAGACCATACTAGGAACTGTTGATTTTTGTTTTAGTTTCTGAGTGTTTGGTTTTTACACACTACTGATCTACTTTGGATTTTGACTATTTGTATGTGCTAGTCCTGAGACTCAGGTCCAGGGCACTGTCCCTGAGCTTTTTTTTTTTTTTTTTCTCTCGTTCCTTATGACTAATATTCTACCACTTGAACCACAGTTCCACTTCTGGGCTTTTTGCTCATTAGAGATAGTCTCGTGACTTTCCTGCTTGAGCTGGCTTTGATCCATGATTCTCACATCTCAGCCTTCTGAGTAGCTAGTATAGACATGAGCCACCGGCCCCTGGCTGGAATTTTTTAAATGTATTTTTAGTTGCTTTTATACTTTGCTCTTTTGTTTTTCTTCTGTGTTAAAGATTGAACCCAGGTCCACTTATCTGGTAGGCAGGCAAATGCTCTTAACACTGAGCCACAACCCTAATTCTGAATCTGTGCTTTTAAGCTAATACTACATACAGAATTGGGCTCCTAACAGTAATCATACAGACTGATAAAGACTGATTTGCTATAATGTACAGTATTTGTGTTTTGTCAGAGCCACATTTACAAATGTGCTACCAGTTAAATTGCTGTACAGAGTTTGAGTTCTTGATTTTGGGGAATGGAGTAGAATGGTGTTTCTCAGGGTTGAGATTAAACTGGTGTTTAGTGGCATGAGATTAAAAACAGAAACTTTTTTCTGAGAGGAAATTTGTCCAGTGTATAACAGTTGACCCCCCAGAAATGACCCTATTTTTGTTGTGTGCTTATTTATTTAGACAGTTACCTGGGTTTGAACTCAGGGCCTTAATCCTGCAGGCTCTATCACTTGAGCCACACTGCTAGCTTTTCTTTATCTTTCTTTTCTCCTTCCCTTCCACTCTCCCTCCACCAGGATTTTCAGCCTGTTTATAGAGGCCACTATTAATTCCTGCATGTTTTCAGCTGGTAACTAAAAACCAAGTTCCAACTTTCAGTTCAAAGCTTTTGAGTGAGAAAATGATTTATCACAAAGGTATATAGAGTGTGGTTATTTAAAGCACAGACTTCAAATCTCTACTACCTTTTTTCACCTTGCCAACCTGCAGGGCAAGAACACACTTTCTAACTTCATTAGACCTTGTTGTTGTTGTTGTTGTTGTTGTTGTTTTCATCTGTAAGGTAGAAATAGCTTAGAGGACCATTTGTTTTAAAGGATTGCATGAACTCAAAGTGTCTGAATATATGTAACGTAACACTCAATGATTGATAGTATTTATTATTACCTTTTTTTTTCCAGTCCTGGAGCTTGAAAGCAGGGCCTGGGCACTGTCCCTGAGCTTCTTTTGCTTAGGGCTAGCACTCTACCACTTGAGCCACAGTGTCACTTCTGGCTTTTTCTATGTATGTGGTACTGAGAATCTACACCAGGGCTTCATGCATGCTAGGCAAGCACTCTACCACTAAGTCACATTCCCAGCCCATAATGGATTTATTATTTTCATAGTTATTAGCACTTATGCGTTAAAGAAATTAGTGCTGTTGTGTTTCTAACGCATTTATAATATTATCTCTTTGTTGCTTTGTATGTCCCTCCCCCACAGTGTAACTCCCGCTTTCACTATATTTGATGTCAGTATAACATGTGGAGGAGATGGGGACAAACAAGTCGTTTAAGGATTCAGGTGGACCTGTTGCAACAATGAGAAGTACAAAATGTCATGTCAAAACCAGCTTTACAATGTCGGGGGGGGGGGGGGGGGGGGGGGGGGGGAGGGGGGGTATGATTGGGTGGGAGGGAGGGGGGAGGCTGGGAAGGGAGGTGAAGGGTAAACAAAGGAGGAGGCTGCAATGCTTGGTAAGAAATGTATGCATTATCCTGCCCATGTAATTGTAACCCCTCTGTACAGTATGTTCTCAAATAAAATAAAATTAAATTAAAAAAAAAAAAAAAAAAAGAAATTAGTGCTGTGTTAAATTAGTAAGTGCTGTATTCCCAGCACTGAAGCACGATTGAGAATTCAAGGCCAGCTTGGGTCAGACTGTATTTGTGTGTGAAAAAGAAGGGGAGGGAGAGAAGAAAAAGATAAGGAGGGGCAGAAAGAAGAGATGTAATATGCTACTACTTTAGCATTTTAGCTAAAGGTGAAGTAGTGCCTGATTATAGTTTGACTTACCAATATATAACTAAAGCATCTAAGTTAAATGAAACAAAGCTTGCATATTTCATGATTTTCAAACATCTGAGTCAAAGATTATTAGGAGTGTGTGTGTATGTGTGTGTGTCTTAGAGTATATGTGTTTAACGATTTTGTTATATAAATTACATTTCTAGAATTTTTTTTTGCCTGAGGGAAAAGAAAAGCAAAAGACAGAGCCAGCTGATGATGTCCTATTTCTGAATTACTAGCTATTCCACTCTCTGTTGTATGCTGACACCCTAAATATCAGTACATAGTCTTGATTGCTTTGCAGGGTTGTACCTTCTTTGTGATTTAGGGGATTTTCTTGTTTAACTTTTGTTCAAGTGACTGTTGTTAAAAGTAAAGTGCAATTAATTACCGGGACAGCCTGCTGAGATGAGAAGAAATTATGGATAGGGGAGTTAAGAGTGAAGGTGAGGGATGGTTAGGACAGGAGTTTATAGAATGAATACATAACTTCAAACAGGCATTGTAGAAGAGAATAATATGGTTCCTCCCTGCCAAGTATATCCAAACCGTACTTCAGATTCAAAGCCAAAACTTCTATTCTCAATGTGTCCTTTGCTACTGGCTGAATCCCTTTCTAGAACCACAAATAATGTTATCCTTAATTGTTACTGAGTTTAAAGACCAGAACCCATAACTGCTTCTAAGCTTAATAGAATCTGGACAGGATAAATGGGGGAATACAAGATAATGGGGGTGCAGACAAGAAAGGACTCCTGATCCTGAGCCTCAAGAGCATCTGCGTAGATTCTGCGTGTAGAGCTGTGGGAAAAGGCTATGTTGAAATGTGCTGGTTGGAAAGGCGGATTGTTACCATAGAAAGGTGAGAGCCAGAAAAGAGCAGAGGAGAAAAGCAGTGTAAATTGTTTTAAGAAGAGGTAGGAATTGCAAGACACGAAAGAGAAGAATGAAGGAAAACTGGTAAGTGGAAGGAAAAAGACAAAAGCCCTGGCTTACTTGAGAGAGGTTGTACTTTACAGCTAATTATGCCAATTTCCTTTTTCTGTTGTACTAGGTGCTAAAAGTAACAATATTTGATGACCAAAATGTGGTCTGGTCTAGTGTATTATACTAGCTTTATCATATTGTCTCTAGTCCTTAAATTGAAGAGACAGAGAAGTTTTTTAGTTCTTTTTTCTTTTGTGGTGGCAATAGGGGTTGAACTCAAGGTCTTGTTTTTACTAAGCACAAATTCTGCCACTTGAGCTATGCTATGTCCCCAGCCTTTTCTTTCCTTATTTTGAAGATAAGGTTTTGTGTTTACACTTGGGCTGGGCTGAATCCTCCTATTTACTCTTCTCATGTTATTAAGATGGCAGATGCCTGTCACCATTGCTGAGCTGTTGTTTGAAATTGGGGTCTTTTTTTGGGGGGGGGGGCATGGACTGGCCTCTAAACATTATCCTTCCAGTTTCTGCCTCCTCTTAATCCGGGATTATTGGCATGAGCCACTGCAGCTGGCTGAGATTTTCTTTAAAAGGCTCCAACTCCAAAGACTTATTCACTTCTAAGCCTTTGGCCCTTCCCTCACTAGCGGTCTCTCACTTGCTCCTCTTGGGGGTTTAATTACTTCTCATTCAGCATGTCTCACATCACAGTCATCATTTCCCCCAATAAGTTCCTTTTCTATAACATCTGTTTCTGTGGATGGCATCATCAGTCTGTCTAGTCATCCAGCCTCAAAACTTGAGCTAATCTAGTCTTATTTTTCCTCTTAACCTTCCTGAATGAATTCAGTCATTAGATTATTATAAGTAAATTCTTTCTGTACAGTGTGTTTTGCATCTGTCTTTTCCATTCTTACTGCCACCATTCTGTTTCACACATTTTGCCTTACACCAATCTATATCTTTCAATTGTTCTTTCTGCTTCTTTTCTCTTCTGTCAAGTTAATTACTGTTATCTGAGCCATAACTCTCCTAAAACTGTTTTGGTGTTAACATTTTGAACCAAGATCTGCTAGGTGCTTAGTGTTTTCAAGTTGAATAGATGGAGTAGTTGTCCAGAGTAGTTTGGAGTTTTGTGAGATAGAAAACAGATGTGTCAATTCCTTAGCACCACATAAACAGAAAGGGCTGGAAGTGGCACAGTGGCTCAAGTGGTAGAGCACTGGCCTTGGGCAAAAGCAGCTAATGGACAGTGCCCAGGCCCTGAGTTCAAGCCCCAAGACCCGCAAAAAAAGAAAACAGGTATATTAGGGCTATCGTGCTGTAGCTTAGTGGTAGAGCACTTGCTTAGTTAGCCTGAGGTCCTGGGTTTGATTCCCAACACTGCAAAAAGAAAAAGAAATATGTAAGATGAACTGATAAAACAATGTGATAACTGCTCCTGACTTACAAATGTAGATACATACTCAGTGTGCATTTAATTTGATATAAAAGCCATAGAAGAATCTACTTTCAGTTATTTACAAGTTGAAATTGTGACTCGATTAAATTTTGTAAAAAGTTGGAGCAAAGACATGCTTCTCATTTACATTGCCTAAGGCACAAAAGGCTAGTGTGCTTTTTTTTTTTTTTTTGGTGGGGGAGGAAGATGTGCTTACCTTTTCCCAAATAATGTGACATATCATTAGTTTGGACATGTGTTGAACACGTCCCTACTCTGATTTTCTCATGAACTAGCCAGGCCATCTCCTCCTCCCAGTAGCAGATGAACCTGCCAAGTCAGAAGGAGTAAATTTGTTTTTATTCGTAAATTAGACACTGTGATAGACAGTGATGCTCCTTTGGTGGAGAGACAACTTTATTATACTTCCAGATGAAATTAAATGGGTGTTTATCAAGGATCAGAAATGAGATAGATAGCTGACTAGTCACAGTCAGTCACTAACTCATTTAAACCACCCAAGCTCTTAGAAGAGTATTTATTGTTACCACTATTTTACAGGTGCACACCTAAAGCTTAGAGATTATATGGATCCAGGAACTATATGAAGTAGTAGAACTAGGATAGAAACCTGGACCTTTCAGACTCCAAAATCCATGTAAAATATACTATGTCTCTGGAAAATAATTGTTCCTGAAAATCTTGGATCAAGAACAATGGCAATGTTTGTTGGTAACATTCAACTGATAACAAATTGTTAAAGTTTTTTTAAATCAGATTGGCAAAACTACATCACCTGTTATATATTACGTGTTATATATTTGTTAGAAGCTTTTGATAGGTACTTTTACTGTTATATGGTTAATCTCCATGATACTCAATTGTGGAGTTTCTTCCTAGTTTGGTATCCCAGTGGAGCCCATGACTTCATCCTACATTATTAGCATTTGAATGGTTTTTTGCATCCAGACTGCCTCTAGAATTGTGGCTCATGAATCATTTTATTGAAAATAAAATGTTATTGTTCCTTCCTTGTAGTAGCTTTATTTCCAAAAAACAAAATTTTAGGGGCTTGATAGATAGATGATATGGACAGTTGAAGTCACTTTATAATTTAAAGCTAACTAACAAATGTTGAAATAATTTGAACTTATTAGTATGCTGTATTAGAAGATAATTTTTTTCTTCTAAGAAATGTGAAACTTATTCGTTTTTGTTTTGTCTTATTTTGTTTTGCCAGTCCTGGGGCTTGAACTCAGGGTCCCTGAGCTTCTTTTGCTCAAGGCTAACATTCTACCACTTGAGCCACAGTGCCACTTCTGGCTTTTTTTGTTTATGTGATAATGGGGAATTGAACCCAGGGCTTCATGTGTGCTTGGCAAGCACTCTACTACTAAGCCACATTCCGAGCCCTAGTTTTTATTCTTAATAGTTCAACTCATTCTTGTTTGGTCTTACACATATTCTCAAGAATATTCTCAGTGAGAATTTTGGAAACGTATCTCCTGGTAGACGGATTGTTTTTAATAGCTTTGTACTAATGTCCTTGTGAAGGGAGAGATGTTTAAATGTTTATGAGAAGACTACTTCCTTCTCTTCAATATTCATATGAATTTTGCTGGCACCATACAATGAAAACAATGTGAGAAAGAAGTGTGTACTAGGGCACAGAGAGGATGGGTGAGGCTTAAAATAAAGCAAAACAAAAACTTGATACTTGTCATGGTATCTCAGAAAGTAGATTAAACTGAATCCTAAAAAACAAGACAAACATGTTGAGTACTGAACCTATATAGAGTAAGTTCTGTAGTTACATACTCAGTACTGGTTTGTAAATTGTGAATGCTGGATTAGATTATTTCTGAGGTCCCTTCTACCTTTTCCAATCACATTTTAGCTGTCTGGTTATGTCACACTATTCCTAAAGCTGATAAATTGAGATCAGCCTTCAGTAGCAGCTACTGAGGAAACCTTTGGAGGAGTTGTCAATTTACCTGGGTTCAAATCCCATTCTACTATGTACTAGTAATGAGACCTTAGTCAAGTTTTTTAGCCTGTGTCTCAGCTTGGTTGGCTCATAAGTGAGGATGGTAGTAATGACAAATTTGTTGATTATGACAGTACCTAAGGTGGTTTTTGTGAGGATTAGCCATATTTAGAATACTGCTTGGCATACAATAATTTTTAGTTAAATAAATATTTTTCTTTTCCATTACTAATACTATTATTGTTTTTTCTTGGAAAATTATGTTATAGAAATGTGATTAATGCTCTCATTACTCACTTTTGTATTGTGCATAAATCCAGAAAGTCTAATATCCTAGAATCTGCTTTAAATAGAATATGGTGTGTGTGTGTGTGTGTGTGTGTGTGTGTGTGTGTGTGTGTGTGTGTGTGTGTGTGTGTGTGTGTGTGGTGTGTGTGTGTGTGTGTGTGTGTGTGTGTGTGTGTGCGTGCGCGCGCGCGCAATCAATCAAGCAAGCAAGTCCTGGGACTTGAACTCAGGTCCTGAGTACTGTTCCTGAACTTTTTAGCTCAAGTCTGGCACACTCTATCACTTGAACCACAGCTCCACTTCCAGCTTTTTTGGTGCTTAATTGGAGATAAAGTCTCTAGAGCTTCCTGCCTAGGTTGGCTTTGAACTGCAGCCCTCAGATAGCAGCTTCCTGAGTAGCTAGGATTGCATAAACCACTGACACCAAGTATTGTATATCTGAATAAAGTACTACAGTATTATAAATATTAACCTTGAACATTAGCATAACTGCAGAGCTGGTCTTTTGAAACCTACTCCCACTGTAATCTTGAGTGCCACCACTGTAATTTCTTCGTAAGTGTACTGTTCCTATTTCAGAATTGCACAAAGTATCCTTCCTCAAAGGATCCTGAAATTCAGTCTCTAAAAATCTGTCCAAACCATTCTGCTTTATATAATGTTGTCTATAAAAAGATGATAAACTAAGACATTCTGAGAAATTAGATGTTGTGGTGCTCATGGTAAGGCAAGGCTTAGATCTAGTTTTAATGTTCTTTAAAGTAATAAAGTAATCTGGGTGCTGGTAGTTTATGCCTGTAATCCTATCTACTCAATCTGAGGACACTCAAGCTGAGGATCATGGTTCAAAGCCAGCCCAGGCAGGAAAGTCTGTGAGACTCTTATCTCCAGAAAGCCAGAAGTAAAGCTGTGGCTTAAAGTGGTAGAGTGCAGCTTCGAGCAAAATTGGTCAGGGACAGTACCCAGGCATTGAGTTCAAGCCCCACGACCAACCCTCCACCCTCAATCTCCCTCCCCGCCCCCCAAAAAGAGTTAATGCAGTGGTAACCGAAATAAATTATCTTGCTTAGTTGTGGATTTTAAGTACAACAGACAAGGTGGCTTAAATAACAGACATGTATTTTCTTACAGTCTTTTCTTAAATTTTGTACAGAAATCTAAGACCAATATGTTGATGGGGTTGGTTGTGGTTTTGTTTTTGTTCTTGTTTTTCCAAGACTTTTGTCCTTGGCTTATAGAAAACTTTCCCCTGTATCTTCTCATTGTTTTACCCTGACCCAGATTTCCTGTTAAAAGATCTCCAGTCATATTGAACTGGGGCCCACTGTAATGAGTTCATTTCAACTTAATTTTTTCTTAAAGACGTTTTTCTCCAAATTCAGTCACCTTCTGGTATTAGAAATTAGGATGTCAACCTAAGAATTTGGGAGCTGAGCTGGGCACCTGTGGCTCATACTTGTATTCTTGTTTATTGAGGAGACTGAGATATGGAGGTTTATAGTTTCAAGCCAACCTGCACAGAAAAGCCTTGGCGACACCATCTCTAAATTCACTAACAAAAAGCTAGGCTAGAGGTGTGGCTCAAGTGGAGCAAGTGAGCTGAGCAAGTGTTCCGCCCAGTTTGAACTGGTTACCAGCAAAAAAAATAGTCTAGTATTTCTTTTACCTTCCTAACAAAGAAAAAGCTTGATTTAAAATATCAGTAATGAAGCTTATATTGCTTAATAAAGGATCTGTAAAGTAAAATTGATTTTTACTTTGACTTTTGTAAATAACAGTAGCCAAGACAAGTTTATTTTTTTGTTTTTGAAATAGGTCTCCTTATGTAACCCTTGTCTTGAACACTCAGTCCTCTTGTGTGTTGAAATAAAAATCCATACCATTGCACTCAGTTTTAAGGTATGTTTTCTTGGTGAGAAAATCATTCCCTAAAATCATGTTTAGTCCCCTAGTCTTACTCTAAAATGCCAGGAGAGGAGAAAGGGACCATTTTAGAGTATTGTTACTGTTTCATCCCCAAAGCATGAAAAATCCTTCTGAAAACTGAAATGACAGGAGATGGGGAATCTTAACTCTTTTCAGACAGTTAAGGTAGTGAGTGTATCAACACTTCTATCTCCTGATACAGGTTGGATACATTTTTAAAAATAATAATGCATTTTATCCATATTTAGATTTAGTATTTATAAATGTGATTTTTCTTTTATTATTCCACATACACTGAGTTTTTAAGACCATGTATTAGTGGAAAGCTGTCAGAAGCACTGTCTAAATTGTTGTTTTACAGTCAGAGTTGTAAGAAGTAACTGATCCATATTTGGGGTTTGCTTATATGTATGTGAAAGTTTTTGCATAAATGGAACAAATTTGCTTTTCATCTTTGCTTCTGTTTACTAATACTAAAAACTTACTGAATAGCCTGAATTATGAGTTAGTTGTAGCCAAAGTATAAATTGCTTGTTTGATATCTAAGTTTGTAATAGTGATTTTTAATTCCGTTTTGCTAGAATAATCTAGTAAAGTGAATTTTAAGACTATGGATTGATTTTTGTATAGTTTTTTTGAGTTTTGAGGAACCACCTAAGGCTCCTAAAAGTGTTTTCTCTCTTTCATGTTTTATGTCACCTACAACCTGGGAAAAAAGAACCCTCACCTTTAGTTCCACACAAAATTATACTCACACCCAGATACTAGACAAACAGTTGACTTGTACTCACTCCACCCTGCCCTGCCCTATTGCTTACATGGCTTTAGAAGTTGTTTGGGGTGTTTCTTTTTCTGCCACCCAGTTTCATGGTAAAAAGGCAATGATAGCTGTTACCCTATAGAGTTAATTCAACATTCCAGGGCTGGGAAGGTGGCTCGGTAATAAAGCACTTGCCTTGCATGCCTGAGGCCCTGGGTTCGATTCCTCAGCACCACATAAGAAAAAAGAAAAAAGCCGGAAGTGGCGCTGTGGCTCAAGTGGTAGAGGGCTAGTCTTGAGCTGAGGAGCTCAGGGACAGCGCCCAGGCCTGAGTTCATTCCCCATGACTGGACCAAAAAAAAAAAAAAAAATTCCAAAGCAGAAGTTCTTCTTTAAAAAGGAAGAATAGTTAGAACTAGAATGAATGGAGCTTGGGTATTTTCCAGAGGGAAAAAGGCCAAAATAAAATGACCCAGAGTCCTGCCAGGCACTGAGATTATAAGCTCCTTCATGTAATCTTAGCCACTCAGGAGGCTGAAATATGAGGATTGTGGATCAAAGCCAGCCCTGGCAGGAAAATCTATTGAGATTCTAATCTCCAATTGACCACCAGAAAGCTGCAAGTGGAACTTGTAGTTCAAGCCCTAGTAGTACTGACTTTTTTTTTTTAAGCAGAGCCTAAAAAACAGTAGCATTTCCTAGAAAAAAATAGCACTGCAGTTAAGAAGGATATGTTTGCCCATGAGCACACATTTTTCTTTTCACATGTGCATATAACTCTTCTGATTGTTGTCCTGGACATTGGCCTTAACTTGGTGGGATTGTAGCCTATGAGTAGACAAAATGGTATGCTGAGCAATGCCCATTTAAAATCATATATTGATAACTAAAAATGTTTCACATATGGGTTTTTTCTCAGGTTTTGAAATATGTTTAACTTCTTATTTGTACATATTTATATGTTTTTTTGGTTTGTTTTTTTGTTGTTGGTGGTGGTCATGGGGCCTGAACTCTGGGCCTAGGCCCTGTCCCCCAGCTTAAGGTTAGTGCTCTACCATTTGAGCCACAGAGCCATTCTGGCTTTTTCTGCTGGTGCTGAGGAATCAAACTCAGGGCCTCATGCATGCAAAGCAAGCACTTTACCACTGAGCCACCTTCCCAGCCCCTATATATATTTTTTAATTTAAAAAACTTTAAAACTTAATATAGCTACAGCTGGCCATACCAGAGAGTATGAAAATGTATCCAGACAACTTGTCCACAAGTGTTTTTTTTTAATCTTAAATTTATAGACTATGAAATTCCTCAGACAGAAATATCTGTTTGTAAACTCTTAAAGAAAGTTGCATGTTAGAGAGACTCTAATGGAAAGAATGAGTTGCACATCTGGCTAAAATGAACTTGTCTTTCAAAGTCATGTAATGAATGATGACAATGACAAGTTAACATCTCATTTAGAAATAAATGGAGAATGAGTCTTTACCATGCGACATGCCAAAAATCTTACAGTCATTTCTAATAATGACTTGGGTTAAAAACAGTCTTTTCCTGAGAATTCTGGGCCACATAATTCTGCCTTATGTAGGAATTGCTGGAATAGTTCATTCAGTGGTTTATCTTTATGTTATACAACAACTATGCAAACCCACCCTTTCCTAAATTAAGAGATGGATAGTTTTTTTTTCTCCTTTTTTTTTTTTTGTTTAAACACAGCATTCCTTTTTTCCTTCTTTTTCTTTTTCTTTTGCCAGTCTTGGGGCTTGAACTTGGGGCCGGGGCACTGTCCCTGAGCTTCTTTATACTCAAGGCTAGTGCTCTACCACTTGAGCCACAGCACAATTTCTGGCTTTTTCTGAGTAGTTTGTTAGAATAAGAGTCTCATGGATGTTCCTGCCCTTGCTGGCTTTGAACCACTATCTCAGAGCTTAGCTTCCTGAGTAGCTAGGATTACAGGCATGAGCCATCAGCTGCCAGCTAACACAGGGTTTCATTATGTAGCACAGACTGGCTTGGAATTCCAGATCTTCCTGTTTTCGCTTCCTTGTAATGGTATTACAGACATGTACCACCATTCTCACTCTTTTCTTGCCCATTACTGGAGGTTGAACCCAAGGTCTTGCATGAGCTATATTACCCAGCTCCACTTTTTAAAAAATTTTCTTGAATTTAATAAACTGCTAGGAAAACATTAAAGGTTTATATATAATTCAATACTTACTATTTGGATGTAACCAGGGGAAGAAGCAGCTGGAGATACTTAGACTTACAAAGTAAAATTGGTCACAAGTTGATTTGTGATTATCAAGAAGTAAGGAAATATCAAAAGGAACTAAGCAACTCAATGGCAGCGATGGGAAGGAGGGAACGAGTGGGAAAAAGGGAACAGCTGATGCTATGCAAAAGGAAAGAAATGTACATAACACCCAGTGTGGAAGAAATAACTGTATTGCCAAAGCTCATAGAACTCAGAAACTTTATAGACCATGATAGACAATTTGCCCCATGAAAGTAAGCATGTGTTCATGACTTTAAACATCACTATCCCACAATACTGTGAAATTATGTAATCACTTAATCACAATAAATAATTTGCAAAAAAAAAAGTAAGGAAATAACAGTTTTCCTTACACAAATTTGACAGGTTGAACAGTTATAATTGGTATTTTTCTGTCTGAATGCATTGTGGGTATTATGCTTAAGTCATGGTGTCTTAAGCAGATAGGGTTTTTGTTTGTTTGTCTTGTTTTTTGTCAATTCAGGAAAGAAAGTCCTATAGTGACATTCAGAAGTTAGTCTTCGAAATTACATTAGATGATGTAACATAAAAAAGATGTCATCACTTGGGAGGCTGAGTCAGGAGAATCAGGTGCTTGAGGTTGCCCCAGGATACACAGCAAGACCCTGTCTCAAAAAAAGTTTGTAGCCAGGTGTTGGTGGTACATGCCTGTAATCCTAGCTACTCTGGAGCTGAAATTTGAGGATTATGGTCTGTGAAACTCTTATCTCCCATTAACCACCAGAAATCTGGAAGTGGCACTGTGGCTCAAGTAGTAGAGTGCCCACTAGCCTTGAGCAAAAGAACTCCAGGCCCTGAGTTCAAACCTTTTCTAATTATTGTTGCAGAACAGAGGTCAGATTTCAGATTGTTTTGCTTGTTTGTTTGTGCCGGTTTTGGGGCTTGAACTCAGAACCTGGATGCTGCCTGTTAGCTTCTTTGCTCAAGGCTAGCACTCTAGCACTTGAGCCATAGCTCCACTTCTAACTTTTTGCCTGTTAATTGGAGATAAGCCTCATGGATTTTTCCTAAGATGGCTTCAAACCACAAGCTGCAGATCTATGTCGGCCTCCTAAGTAGCCAGGATTACAGGAGTGAACCACCAGCACTAGCTTTGTATTTTTCACTACTTATTTTGCTTCAACATAAAGAACTGGCTTTTTTTTCTTGTCAGTAACAACCACTGTCTATCAGGCTTTATCTACTACAGCAATTGACATTAATGAGATTTACCAGGTTGTATGGTGTGGTCACATGGACATTAAATTTGTTTTTCTTTTGCAGCATTGAACACTTTCTCACCATGTTAATGGCATTTTGAACACATCTGTCCATTTTCCCAATTTTGACTGAAGACATTTGAAGAGTTTATACTTGAGAATTAAAGTGTGATTCAGCTATCAGGTTAGTGTCACCCCTACCCATAAAAATATCATTGCCACCCTAAACTGTAATGGCATTTCACTTTATATATCAGATAAAAGTTAATTATAATGTCCTGTATTTGAAGATTAGACTCAAATGTATAGCAAAGAGTTGCTAAATTTTAATATTTATAAAGTTACTAGAATATGGCTTTTGAGGTAGATAGCAATAACTCCCACACCCCTTTTTTTGTGCCTGTCTTGGGGCTTGAACTCAGGGTGTAGGCACTATTCTTGACCTTTTTTTTTTTTTCTGTTTGATTGGTTGTGGGACTTGAACTTAGGGCCTGGGTGCTGTCCTTGAGCCTCTGTGCTCAAGGCTAGCACTATACCATTTGAGCCATAGTGCCACTAACAGTTTTCGAGTGGTTAATTGGAGATAAGAGTCTCATGAGGACTTTTCTGCCAGGAGTAGCTTCAAACTTCGATCCTTAGATCTCAACCTTCTGAATGGCTAGGTGTAAGCCACCAGTGTCTGGCTGTCCTTGAGCTTTTGTGCTCCAGGCTAGCACTAGACTACAGGCTAGCACTAGACTACTTGAGCCACAGCTTCACTTCTGTCCTTTTTGAGGTGAACTGGAGATAGCAGACTCACAGACTTTACTGCTCAGGATGGCTTCAAACCTTGATTCTCAGCTCTCAGTCTCCTAAGTAGTTAGGATGATAGCAGTGAGCCCCCAGTACTCAACTCCTTTTTTTCCTCTTGAGTATTTGTGTTATACTCACTTAATTTAAACACAAATCTAAATGAGTTGCTATGGATTACATTCCAGATATTAAAAATGTGTGTTTGGGTTTAACTTCCATATCCTGCATGTGGAACAGAGATATGAATATTTCTTTCATTTTCTATTTTACTAACTCTGGTGTACTAAAATAATCCCCTGTTTAAATGTCAGAAACAAAATAAGAAATGTGCAGAAATGACTTGCGCATAAAAATATAACAAGTAAATATTTTCTTTATATCATTAACAGAACAGTTTCAGAATTTTTTCTTTTCTGGTCTGAGCTGTGGCTCTGAAGATTTTATCAACGTTTATGAAGCTGTGTATTATCATAATAGATCAAAGTCTTTGATCTAGTCACAATCTGATTTAGCTCTCTCTATATATATTTAGCTTTCTCTATATTTAGCTCGTGTATGTGTGTTTGTGTGTGTGTGTGTGTGTGTTGTGTGTTGCTGGGGATCAAATCCAGGGCTTTCTCATGTAGGCAAGCCCCCACTGAGCTACTCCCATCCCTTATATTTGATTATACTCTCCAACAAATGCTTATTACTTAGAAGCTTAGGATGAAACTAAGGTCTTTGGAGATTATTTAACTTGTTTTATTCTTTGTACTAAGAATCCCAGAGTAATAGGCAAATTTCTTTCTCAAAGCCGTATAGCTAGCTGTTCTGTGTGTCAATCAAAGCTAGGCCAAAACCTTACGCTTCCTTTACCCCACGTAAAACATAATTAACTTACTTCTGTAAGCCACAAGTGTGGATCTCTAAATGAGAATGTTTACTGACTATAAAGTTATTGAATAAAAGAGCCCAATATCATTTTTTTAGCTGTACTCCTACCTGCCTACCTGGGTGCCTATATGGCCAGTTGTTTTACTCTGTGAAGTTAGAATTATGGAATACTTGCCTATTATTCTTCCTCACATCATGAAAATGGGAAGGAAGAGCCTTGTAATCTCACTCTGAGGACGGTACAAACACCAATCTATTTAGGAGGGATTCGTCTAATAAATCAATGTGACTTTTAAATTCCTTTAAATACCATTCCTCACTGCAGAACAACATTCCTTTCTTCCTGTGAGGTTGGTTCTCAACTACACAAGGACAGCTGAAGTTATTTCTAAAATCATCGATTTTGGCTGCTACCAATTTTGATGCCTTTCTTTAAATTCTTAAACTATTTTTTAGATGTTATCAGCAAGATGGTAAGGGCTTTACATTGATTAACTCAATCTTCACAGAATCTGTACAGCTTAGATATCATTGTCTCCTCAACACGTGAGAAAACTGAAAATCAGGAGTTAGTTCTTGAAATGGCACTGGATATCTTTGAGTACAAAAGATTTCCAGCTGGGTGCTGATGGCTCATGCCTGTACTTCTAGCTACTCAGAAGCCTGAGATTTGAGGGGGGTCACAGTTCAAAGCCAGTCCAGCCAGAAAAGCCTGTGAGATTCTTGTCTCCAATAAACTACTCAGAAAAAGCTGGAAGTAGTACTGTAGCTCAAGTGATAAAGCCCTAACTTAAGCAAGAGAAGCTTGGGGACAGTGTCCAAGCCCTGAGTTTAAGCCCCAGGACTGGCAAAAAAAAAAAAAAATCCAAATCCATCTTCCCTAATATGGCTACAGAAAGTAAGTCACTGTTGAATATATCCCTAATTCTAAAGTGAGACTCAGTAGTTGCTAGAATTCACCAGCTAGAAAGTAAACAGAACTGAGGTTACACTGACAGTATTTCACTGTGTGGTAAGAGATTTGTACAGTGTGTACCTGGAGCACATTAATCACACACTGAAGTGTACCTTGTTACACATCTTCAAAGACAGGATCAATGACTCACGTGTGTGCTCCTTCAAATTTATTAAGAGTAAAGAATTACTGGAGGGTATCTGAACCATTCATGTTGTGATTCACATTGAAGAAAATTATGAGAGTGACAATAATAAAAAGCAAGAGAGGGAAAATAGTATTTTCTCTCCTTTACAAAATGCAATCTACCATACAGACTGATCAGAAGATCTTTTAAGGATTATTTAACAGACTAGCCTCTCTAGCTGAGTATTTTGTTAGAAATTAATCTTGTCATGTAGTTTGCCATTTAACTTATTTCAAGAGCTGCAGTTGTCATAGAAATGTGAAGCTAAGTCAATTCAGCTTGTAGTAGCCTAGCTAATTAATATACTGAAAATCATTTAAGAGCATAGTTGAGCCAAGTGCCCATGGCTTATGCCTGTAATCCTAGCTACTCAGTAAGCTGAGATCTGAGGATCTGAGGTTTGAAGCTAGCCCAGCAGGAAAGTCATCAAGACTCTTCAAGTAACTAGCAAAAAGCTGTAAGTAGAGCTGTGGCTCAGTGATAAAGTAACACCCTTGTGTGAAAAAGCTAAGGAAAAATGCCCTGGTCACCCTGAGTTCAAGCCCTAACAGTGGCAACACACACACTCACGCACACGCGCGCGCGCACACACACACACACACACACACACACACACACACACACCCTGTTAAATTTACTATATAAGAAATAAGAAGGGGTTAGAGGTGTGGCTCAGTTATTAGAGAACATGCCAATGAGCAAAAGTATCAGTTACAGAGTTTGAAGCCTAGTCTTGGACCAAAACATTAAAAAAAAAAAGTGTGTGTGTGTGTGTGTGTGTGTATACTCTGTTATAGTTCTCTGAAAGACAGTAGAAGAAAAATATCTCCACTATATTCCCATCAACTATTATCTTTGTTGAAGTTTCATTCCAATTAATTGGTACCAGAATGTTTTTAGTTTTAGAATTGGATTACCTATAGGTTATTTGAAACTGGGAAATCTTTTATGTGCTAGTAATGTTTTAGTGAAAAGTAATTCTTAGTATTTCTTAGTTACTAATTACTTCAAAAACCTGGATTGCTTATAAATATGCTTTCAAGAAAAATGATGAAAGAAAATTGATCTTTGCTAGTTATTTTGGAGCTGGAGTCTAGTGGACTTTTTTGAACCAGGATTCTCCAGATATCAGCTTTCTGAGTAGATAGGATTAGAGGCGTGAGCCACTGTCATCCAGCATAATATTTCATACTGTAATTGTTGGTCTTCTCTTCCTTAGTTAACACATTAACTGTGTCTTCTAGAGATTGATTGTTAACCATTTTTGTTTTAGACTTTGAAGATGAATCTGGAAAAACTAAGCAAGCCTGAACTCCTGACACTCTTCAGCATTCTTGAAGGAGAGCTTGAAGCCAGGGATCTTGTTATAGAAGCTTTAAAGGTATGTTAAAAGAAGAAAAGAGAGTAATCAACATGTCTTGAAAATTATGTCAGTGGTTATGGCTGTAGTCCTTGCTGAAGCTGAAGAAGGATATACTGATACTTGCTTTATTCAACTACATATGGTGGTGAGATTTTTAGGAGCCTGGTGAAACCCTTCAGCCCTCAAAATTGTTGCCTTGGTCTCTACTGGGTTCTAGACTTTGAACTTGATTCCTTTTGTTTAGTGTGCCTCAGCACACTTTCTGACCCCTTTGAGAACTTATTGAGACCTACTTCCTGAAACATATACATACATCCATGGGCTCAAATTCAAGATTTAATATCATTTTTGTTTGTTTTTTTCGTCGGTCATGGGGCCTGAACTCGGGGCATAGGTGCTGTCCCTCAGCTCTTCAGCTCAAGGCTAGCGCTCTACCACTTGAGCCACAGCACCACTTCCAGCTTTTTCTGCTTATGTGGTGCTGAGAAATCTAACCTAGGGCCTCATGCATGCAAGGCAAGCACTCCCACCACTGAGCCCCCTTCCCAGCCCCAAGATTTAATATCTTATATCAGGATAGAAGATCAAAGATCCCATGAAAACATTTGTGAATTCCCTGCAACCCAAATTAATAATTTGTCTTTTAAATATTTGATATCTATTAAAATGAAAGGAACAGGAGAGGTTAGATATTAATGAGGGCAGGAGATATATGAAAACTCAGTATTATAAGGTCTAAGAAAAGGGGATATAATTCCTTTGAAATGTTGTGAGTTCTTAATACTTTCAAAGTATAAAGAGTACAGAAAGTTCAAAGCCTTCTGCTTTGAGAGCATATTTAGATAGGACAAGAAAAGAACATACTGGTGTCTGTGAGTAGAAGAGAGATGAAGATTCATACTGGTGTCTGAATAGAAAGGAGATGATACTCCCAAAAGGCAAGTGGAAATAGGTAAAGAAAGGAAAATTGGAGCAAAATGAACAGTTCCCCCTGCAAACTGCAATTGAGTAAAGTTCTAAGATTTTTCTGTAAGAAGTTATGTTGACATACAAAAAATATAGGAAGTATTCTACCGTACTTACTCTAGATCTTTATTGAATAAAAGGAACATTTGTGTTAATGTTTCATATGAGTTCTTATTAAACTGCTTTGTTGAAGTTTTATTTTCTTTCTTTCTTCTCCTTGTCCCTCCCTCCCTCTCTCCCTCCCTCCCTTTCTTCCTTCTTTCCTTCCTTCTTGTGTGTAGTGCTGGGGAATCAAACTCAGGGCCTTAGGCATGCTAGGCAATTGCTCTCCTACTGAGCTATATCCCCAGCTCTGGAAGTTTTGGTTTGGGTGGTATATGAGTTTGAATTTAGAGCCTTATATTTGTGACACCAGTGTGCTCTGCCACTTGAGCCATGCCCCTTTATTGCTTTTTAGTTATTTCTCAGAAGCTTGTGCTTTTTTGTCCAGTCTAACTTAGACTGCAATCCTTTTACCTACACTTCCCCACATAGTTGAGCTTCCAGGGTTGTGCTACCACATAGTCACATACAGCTTTCTTTATTGAGATAGGAGGGTATTGCAAACTCTTTGTTTGGGCTGTCCTCAAGCCACAATTCTCTCAACAAAAGTAATCTTTCCATTGTCATGGAAAATTCAAGAATCTGTGATTCCCTAAGCAGACAGCAGTCAATTCAGTAGAGTACATAGAAAAAGCAAGATGGTATTATCTTTTCTCTAGTGTTTTCTCTTTTTATTACTTTAATCCATTGATTTATGTGTGAGTCTTTAGTTCTTTAGTCTTTCTTTTTTCTTGGTGGTTTCAAGTACATCCTTCATCAAGATCCTCCTTCATCCTTCATCAGCCTCCTGAGTACTAGGATTACAGGAACGCACCATTTTCTTAGTTTTCTTTTATGTAGTGTTTTCTTGAGTTATTCTGAGGTTATAATTGTGATGAGAAAACCTAAGTAAAATCTAAACCTGTTATTTATTTTTTTTGTTGGTCGTGGGGCTTGAACTCTGGGCTTGGGTGCTGTCCCTGCACTCTTCAGCTTAAGGTGAGCGCTCTACCGCTTGAGCCACAGCACCACTTCCAGTTTTCTGGTGGTTAATTGGAGATAGGAGTCTCAAGGACTTTACTGCTCAGGCTGGCTTTGAACCATGTTCCTCAGATCTCAGCCTCCTGAGTAGCTAGGATTACAGGTATGAGCCACCGGCACCCGGCTTAAGTCTGTTATTTCTATAACTATTACATTTAGAATGATATTAATTCATTTCTTTTAAGACTCACCAAAAAGACTAACAGTACTAATTAGGAATGTCTGAGTGTAATTAATTATTGAAACCAGTACTTTTTCGTTTTGTGTTGTAACTCTGTAATACATGATGAGTAATTTCCAGTGGTTTTAGTTCTCCATAATGCTTGAGGCAGTTGTCTTCTGGTGTGGGGATAAAGTCTGTTTCATACTAGTTTTCCTAGGCATTCCAGGGTAATTTATAGCTTTGACATATTTATAGTCAAACATTGCCTAGTTTTTGCCTGTCATGCTATAAAGCACAGCTATGTGAACCTGGTCAAGTTATTCAGTCTATTTCCAGCAAAGCTTGCTTGTATGAAAATATGTTGTTTTCAGCTAATTAGGGAGAACTTGACCTTGTCTTATCAGATTTAAATATGCATATATCTTAGAAGTAAGTCTACTTCTATAAATGTGTACTACGTATGTTCTTAGGCCTATGTAATAAACATAAGAATAGGGGTATTTAGCATTATTCATAGAAACAAACTTCTAGAAACTACTTTAGTAATTATTAGTAGGATTATAGTAAAGTAAATTTTGATATGACCACAATCACATAATACCATGGAACTATTAAAGACAATAAGAGACCTTTATGTAATGTGTATAAATAATTTATACAAGAGAGGGCATTGAAAAAAATGATTAAGTTGTAACTGGTGGGTCCAGAAATACATCTCACAACTCTTCTTCCATTTCCTTGGCTTGGGTCTCAAGATGGTAGGGGCTCCTGGAATGGTCTGCCATAAGAACAGCATGAAGTTAGTGAGAGGGAAGTGTTGGGTTTTCTAGAATAAAACAGAGAAATAGGAAAGGCTGTTCACTTATAAGTCATTTATAACTTGGGTATTTATTTTTAAAAAAAGGAAGCTTTATTCTTAAGATTTTATATATATTTATTTTGCAAAAACCAGTGAATCTGGGCTGAGAAGATGGCTCAATGGTGGAGTGTTTGCCTCGAATGCATGAGGCCCTGGGTTCAATTCCTCAGCACCACATAAGCTGAAAATGCCAAAGTGGTGCTGTGGCTCAAGTGGTAAAGTGTTAGCCTTGAGCTAAAGAGCTGAGGGACAGCACCCAGGCCCAGAGTTCAAGCTCCATGACCGACAAAAAAACAACAACAACACAGGGCTGGGAAGGTGGCTCAGTGGTAGAGCGCTTGCCTTGCATGCTTGAGGCCCTGGGTTCGATTCCTCAGAACCACATAAGCAAAAAAGAAAAAAGCCGGAAGTGGTGCTGTGGCTCAAGTGGTAGAGCGCTAGCCTTGAGCTGAAGAGCTGAGGGACAGCGCCCAGGCCCAGAGTTCAGGCCCCACGACCGGACCCCCCCACACACACACATACACACTGGCTCAAGTGGTAGAGCGCTAGCCTTGAGCTGAAGAGCTGAGGGACAGCGCCCAGGCCCAGAGTTCAGGCCCCTCACCGGAACACACACACACACACACACTGAACTTCTTCTAGCTTTTAAAAATGGTTCCAAAAAATGGTTCCAAAAGAGAATGATGGTAAATAATATTTAAAAACACATTATGTTTTTATAGCTCTTTTCTATATTTTGTCATGTGTCATTCATATAATTTATGATATTTAGGGTTTCCACAGTTAGGGTGCCAGAAGAAGAAAACAGATTTCTCATTTCAGCTGGCGTCTTCCTGGGGACTCTGTTTTTTATATATGTGTGGTTTTTTGTTTTTTACTGAGAGGGAGAATTCAACCTGTAAATTGGGACTTATTTAGAGAGCACAGTTCTTCAGCAGTTGAGAAGAGCTTCAAAAAAGATTACAGTGCTGAGGAATTTCATTATAGATCTATTCTGCCTGAAACTAAAACAAATAAAAAAGGGAAACAGCTTATTCCTGTTATTTTGACTTCCTCTTATTGTGTCTCCCTGCATGTGTTAGCCTTGTGATTAGGATTAATCAGAGGTTATTTCTAGTTGGCCTTTTAAAGAGGAAAATAAAGAAAGCAAAGGAAGACAGAAAAGGTTTAGTCTAAACTAAAACCTGAGATCTTTTATATTTACCATGTTAGTTTAGCTACTCGTAGGAATGATTTGGAGATAGTAGGAAACTATCTTGTATGTTTGCAGGGACTCTTTAACGAAAGTTGGTACTGGAAATTTTATTATATTAAAAATTGTGTACTATTTAGAAAAACATAGAAGTATATCTCTTCTATCAAACTATTTTCATATTTTAAAGAATGTTTATTGAGCCATTCATTGTTGAATACAATATAGGAAACTATAAACAACCTGTATGTCCATCAGTAAGTCTGGCTACATAAGCTAGCATATTATGTATTTTCTTCCCATAGTACTAGGGATTGAACCCAGGGCCTCACATTTGCTAGGCAGTACTCAAGTACTCTACAACTTGAGTTACTGTCTTAACCCTGCAATTTTTTTCATGATGAAAAATAATTTTATGACTTAGATCTCTAAGACAGAAATGGTAAACTTGCAAGAGTTTTGCAGAATAATTTACATAATAATATATGATTAGATTTTATACCTGACTATATACATATATATTATATATACATGTATACATATATATGTATATGATTTGAAATGTTCTGGGAGTATAATATACTCATCATAGTGAAAGCTAAAAGGGGAAGAAGGATAAACTGGGTTTGGTTATGAAGGACCTTATATACGCTAAAATTTTAATGAGAAGATACTCATTTAAATTCTTATATCAATTTTTAAATTATACTTATATGGTACCAGTGGCTTACACCTGTAATACCTACCTACTCAGGAGGCTGAGATCTGAGTATCATGGTTGGAAGCCAGCCTTGGAACAAAATTTATGAGACCCATCATCTCCAAAAAGCCAGAAGTGGAGCTATGGCTCAAGTGGTAGAACACTAGTTCAAGGACTGCACCTAGATCCTGAGTTCAAGCCCCAGGCCCAGCGCGTGTGCATGCGCACAAGCACACACACACACACACAACACACACACACACACACAAGAAGTTGAGCAAGAAGTTGGTGGAAATGCCTTATTTTTAGATAATTTATACTATTCACATAAATCTGTATCATTTAAAAATATGGTTAAGGAAGTAAACACATCATAGCATGCCAAGGGAAAACATGAGGTTTTTCCTTCCATACCCCAGAGTTTCCCTCAAAAGAACAACAAATAAATTTTTCATTACTTTTCAAATTCTGCTTTTGTACAGGGGAACTAAAGATATTTATCCAAAACAAATATTTTTCCATGGGTTATATACTCTAAAACTGTGGACATATGTTTGAATGATTACATAATTAAAATTTCATGAAATTTTGTTTTAGTAAGAGACAACAGTTTCATGGTAGTTCATAATATCTCATTGCTTAATAACACCACAAAAAAACATTTTCTGGCCAGAGAAATAGAAATAGACTCTGGTGGTGGGTATTTGCAGGAGGGTTGGACTTACAAGAAGGGTAGAGCTTGAATGGGATGGAAATAGACGATTCGCAGCTATGAAAATAGAATGAAACTTCTTGAAATGGTTTTGGGAAGGGAGGAAAGGGGCCAGGAAAGTGATAGCAAGGTGAGATCGATTGGAATATGTTGTAAATGTGTGGAAGGGTAACAATCAGGAAAGTAAAGTAAAATTCCACCTCTATGTAACTAATGTAAGCTAATTGAGTGCAGCAAAGAGGAAGAAAAGCCAGCATAGGGGACATGGAATTTACAAATTGTCTTTGCATCATAGGATATGAACTGCAAATTGTTTGTTTCCTGTTAATAAGTAGAAAGAGATGGAGTGGGCTACTTTGTACCTCAGCAATCAGCCATTCACTGAGTTCTAAAATGTATGTTACTTAAGAACGTTTAAATCTAATCCATGCTATATGTGCAAGAAGACTGAATTAATTGGAACAAATGTGTATGTAATTGTGTTGTTACTAAGTTGTAAATGAATATGATTGTGTTGTGATTAAGTTGTTATTAAGATCTCCAGTCAGATTACTGATTGGAAATTTCAAGAGATTTCATTCACTTAATATGACATTCTTTTTTTCCTATAGAAACTATCCTGAATTGATGCTATTGTCTCTTCTGCAAACCCTACCCTAACCAGCCTTTTTCCTAACTGCATGAGTTACTCCTTGCCTTCTTTTAGTTCTTCATATTATTCCCTTTGTAACTTCTCAACCCAAAGCCAATCTCTTCATTCTGTTCTTTTAAAAAGATTACTCCCAGCCTGGTGCTAGCAGCTCATGCCTGTAATCCTAGCTACTCAGGAGGCTGAGGATGGCTCCAGTTCCAGCACTCCAGCGCAGGCAGGAAAGTATATGAAACTTTTACCTCCAAATAATCAGCAAAAATCCAGAAGTGAAGCTATGGCTCAAGCTGTAGAGTGCTAATCTTAAGCACAACAGCTCAGGAACAGCTGGGTGAGTCCCTGGGTTCAAGCCCTAGGACTGGCCCCTCCCCCCACTCCAAAAAAAAGAAAGATTGCTCCAAATCCTGTCTTCATTGTGAGCCACCACATAAACTCTCCTTTCTTTACACTTAGGTATTTAAATATCATTTGTAGTCTGCTTCCAGTTTATTCCCAGCTCTCATTTCTGTTTTGCTTTTACTACTGTTGTATACAAATTTCACCTTCTAAAATTAAAAGTAACCTCTATTTATGTTTTTTGTGATGCTGGGGAGTAAACCCAGGATTACAAATGATAGGCAAGTATTCTACCACTCAGCTGCATCCCAGCCCCTAATGCTTCTTTTAGCTAAATTACCTAGGCTTTCTTTAGATTTGATACTGTGGGCCCTCTTACTTTTTACACTCTTTCCTTATCGCGATCCCATACTTTTTCTTCTTCCACACATCTCTTACATTTGATGACTTCTGCAACTGCATAAGATGCTCTTTCCTGTGATTGTTACGGAATGCTGCTCTACTGTCTCTTAGTACATTGTATATTAAGGTTTGTTTTTTTTTGCCTTGTAGACATTTATTTATCTATATTTATTTTTGAGGTGGAGTATTACTGTGTGTAAGTTAGCCTGCTTTTGCCTCTGGAGTCCGGGGATTATAGGTTTGCACCACCAAGTCTAATCACTCTTTAGACTTCTAAGATTGTAAGAGTCAGAAGCCTTTAAATCTAAGCATTATGGCATGTGCTTTGTTAATGGTAGCACTTGGGAGATTTAGGCACAAGAATTTTAAGTTTGAAGTCAGCCTGGATTACATAGTGGTGGTCTGTCTCGCAAAAAAAAAAGTCTCAACCAGGTAGTAGCTCATGCCTAATAATTCTAGCTACTCAGGAAGCTAAGATCTGAAGCTCCCTAGTTGAATCTAGGCTGGGCAGATCAATCTGAGAGATTCTCATTCCCACAAAGTCAGAACTAAAGGTATAGCTCAAGTGGTAGCTCACCAGCCATGAGTGAAAAAGCTGAATGAAGCTGAGCACCAATGGCTTACTCTATAATCCTAGCTACTCAGGGTTGTTGTTCAAGCCAGCCTGGACAGGAAAGTCCATGATACTCTTAACTGCAGAAGCCAGAAGTAGAGCTGTTGCTCAAGTGATAAAGTGCTATCCTTCAGGAAAAAGGTTCATACATGGACAGTGCCCAAATCCTGAGTTCAAACCCCAAGACTGTCACCAAAAAAAGCTGATGAGAGTTCAGGCCCTGACTTAAGTCCCAGTGCTGTACTTACAGTTAAGCACCAGAAGAAAACAAAAAAATTATCTTGAGATGAAGAAGTAGCTCAGTCATACGAATACCTGCCTAGTAAGAAGGTAGCCCTGGATGATTTGATCCAGCCCAGCAAAAAATAAAATAACAGCTCCCTCTAGTCACCAATCCCATCTACCTCTTAGTAGGACAAGCACTTGTTTTCATACTTCTTTATTTTATGCTAAACTGTATTACTTGGTGTGTATGAATTTGTACAAATGGAATGGTGTTATGCAGCTCATTCTCTGTCTTTGTTTTTGCATTTACTGTGCCCGTGAGGTCCATATTGCTTCTACTTCCTGGGTCATACGCCATGATTTACATTTTATATCAATTTATATTGATCCTGTTATATGGCTTTGTATCTACACTTAGTATTTTTTAGTTTAGCTAACACATGTACTGCATATGTTAGCATGGATGAATAATGCAGGTCTCTCCTATACAACTAATATATGCTAATAAAAAGTGCTAAAAATAAAATAAAACCTCCCCCCAAGACTTTCTTCTTAGTCCTATCTCATCTTAACATCTTCACTTTTCTCTGAATGATCCCATTGGTTGCATTTATTTTCCATATATCTAAATATTCCCCATATCTAATCAGATTTCAATACTTGTGAGTTCTAGCTATAGAATACTCTTTACATGTATTCACCCTCTCCTTTCTATATTGTGGCTTTAGATTCTAATGGTTCCTTTGATTAGTCAGTGGATCTAGTTTCCTAATTACTGCTATTCTGGTCTTATACACTATATACTTACACACTATACTTACAGTCTATCACTGGTATCAGTAAGAATTTACTCATTCAGATAAACATTACATTTTATAGAACTTTTTTTTTAGAACTTTATGTCTAGTTCCTCACTTTCCCACTAAATATAAACTCCATGATACCTTCTCTTGTCCAGTTATGCATCCTAAGTATCTAGAACCTCATAAGTATTTTTAAAACATTTATCATATGAGAGAAGGTTTAGGATTTATAAGTTTACCTTGAATGTTTTCAGTCTCAAGTTTTAAGAGAAGTTTACATAGTAAGATAGTTTAATAACTTACTGTTGTTAATTCCCATTCAGTTATGTTATTTATATCTCAGTCTGAACTAAGGAACAATTTGTTCTTCAGACAGGAAATCATTGTTTTGTGTTTGAAATCATTTTTGTAATAAAGCATACAAATATCTGGAATATGTGCCTTTGTCCACACTGTTGAATTCATATAGAGAAAAAGCTTTTAATTCTTTCCAATTTTAATTTTCAATTGATAGATTATCTTAGTGTCCTTTCCTGTCAAGTGTCAGAGCACTAGCTGAGAAATCATCTGCTTTTCTTGACTAGTCACTTACGAGAACTTTGTTAGCTCAGGAAACAACACACACACACACACACACACACACACACACACACACACACACACACACACACACACACACACACACACACTCCTCCACCCCCTCAGTGCTGGAAATTGAACCTAGGTCTCACACATGCTAGACAAGCACTCTGTTCTATTATATTCTTTCAGCCCCACAGTATTTTTTTTATTAAGTATCATATTGATCTGCTTTCTTCTTCTGGCTGAATAGATATAAAATAGTGTTTCCCAGATTTTTCTTCTAAGGACCTGATGTGATTCAATGGAGATTGTCAGGCCCTGAGTTAAAGCACCAGTATTAGCAACAACATAAAAAGGGAAGGAAGAAAAATGCTTGCACAATTTTGAGTCCTCATCTATCTTGAATGACTACATGTTGGAACTGATTGGCTACTTAACTCCATTTCTATAAGGTTTCAATGACAATAGAAATTGCTACCTTCCATCCTATAACTTGTGAAATGGCACCTGTTATTATAGATACTATGTTCTACCTCCTGTCATTAGCATGTACAATTATCCCCGTCCTTGGTTTTGTTTACCTACCCTGATAACTGTCACCATGGTCTGGCTCTCAAAGTATTAACTGGGTCCCATTTTCATTATTCTGCCCTTTTTTCTTCTCCTCCAATCTTGTTTTTATTACTTGACAAACTTGTAAATGTGAGTACTTCCTACTTCTCAGTCAAGCTAAGGACTTTGCAAGAACTTTGGCTTGAGCAGCTTGATTCTTAGCCTGTTTCCTTGAAGTATCAGTCTGAAAGAACCTTAATTCAGACAATTAAGACACATTCACAGTTAGACCACTAAACTGCTCCTGATGTAGAAGAAAAAGAGTGTGATTTATATCTTCTTTATTGAGCTTTTTTAGGGCTAATGATTGAACCTAAATCTTTCCTCAGCTACACCCCACTAATGAGCTCTTTTTAAATGCTTTAGTTTCTGTACTATCTGGTAATGCATAGTGAAAGAGTCTAAGCATATCTCTAATAAAGAAGTTTTTAAATTCATATAGTCAACATAGGTTAAGGATTATGCTATGGTCTATGGGCTGAGTTTCACTATGTAATACTTCAAAGACAGCTTTGGGTTATGTACCTCTCCTTAACCCCCAGCTCTTGTGTTTCCTGCAATTCATTAAATCACTGATAGTCCTATTTATCTGCCAGGACCCACCCACTTCCAGGGTTAGCCTTTTCCTTCCTATTTCTTAAGACTGTAAGGTACTTTCTTCATCTTAGAAAGTTCTGATCAAGTACTTGGTGTTTCTTTATATATGAATGGTATTTTAAAAACATGTAACCAAGTACAGGCTGTTTGTTCTTTGATGCTTTTAAACCTAGACATAAAATCTAGCTTTGTGGTTAGGGGACTATATCTTACATAGTCAAATATGTATTCCCACATCATTACCCATGCCATTTATCAATCATACTACCCACCAAGAATTAAGTCTAAAATGAAAGCATTCAAAGTATGTCTACCCCTGAACCATCCATATGTCTAGAGAATTTTCCTAGACTTCTCCAGTGACATTTTAGTTGTCTAACCTCAGTAACTCAGAGAAGGTATTATTGGAGGTTTTGTTTTTTTTATATATTTGATGTTATACCAAACCTCTTCTGGCTTTATAAACTTTTATAATATTTATTGGTTTAAAATAAAACAGTAATACTGGTTATCACTTCCAGTAGATTTTATATATTTGTTTAAATTGTTTAAAAGAAGGAGTCAGGCTTCTTGGATTCTGCATTTTCAAACTTTGTTGAAAAAAACTTTGCGTTATTATTTGAGGGACACACCAACACACATGTGCCCACATACCTGTAATTGTATCATAGAAGGACAGTTCCTCAAAATAGTGTTCACCTTATAAAGTTCAGTACTCTGAAATATTCTGTTCCATTTCTATATTTGAGGCAGGAAAGGTATTCCCAGGGATTGAATATAGGGCTTTTTGTTTTTTGTTTTTTTAACATGCTACGAAGGCACTCTACCAATGACACCCATACCTTATCTCTTCTATTTCTTTTTCTTCTTTTTTCTGTTTGGTTTGGTTTGTTTCATTTGGTTTTCATTTGGTTTTCCCTCATTAGGTAGTTTAGACTAGCCTAATACTGTGATCCTAGCTCAGTCTCCAGAAAGCTAGGGTACAGACATGAACCATCACACTGGTTTCTATTTTATTTTAAACTTCCAATTAAGACCTAATCAATTTAAATGTATTAGTACAAAGTTCTGGAGAATATATGCTATGTATTACTCATTCAACTAACATGTTCATTCATTTTATACCATTTATGTTTCTTCTCTATTAATTAGCTTTGTGACTTTGGGAAAGTTGCATGTTACTGTCCAATTTCTTCTGTAAAATGGAGGTAATAGTGACGTCTCCTCAAGGGGAATTAGATTGTAAAAACTCAACACACTGCTTGGTCTATAATAAGCAAGTGAGTGTTCGCTTCCTGTTTTTCTCACCATTGTTAAAATTACTTCAGTGTTGTGGTTCAAGCCTATAATCCTAGCTATTGGGAGGCAGAGATTAGAGGATTGCAGTTGGAGCTCAGGCAAAAAAAAGAGTTTGCAATGCTCTATCGCAGCCAGTGGCCCACTGGCACACACCTGTTAGCCCTAGTGATTGGGGAAAACAAGAAAATCACAACCCAGGCATAAAGCAAGATTCTACCTTGAAAATAACCAATACACGAAGGGGTTGGAGGCATGACTTTAGTGGTAAGCACCTGCCTAGCAAGCATGAGGCCCTGAGTTCAATCTTCAGTACCTGAGATAGATGCATATCACACTTCGATTTAAACTTCCTATTTCATTTCAGGCATACTGTATATAAAATATGTATTGCAACATAGCTTAATTTTAATTATGCAGCACATTTTTAAACTAGATATCGTTTAGAATATGGATCTTTGGCATTCAGCTCAATGAGTTTGGACAAATACATCCGTTAGCCCATACTCAGTCAAGACAGGAAGAACATGTCTATCACAACAGGAAGTCACTATATGCCTTCTTCCAGTCAGTTGGCCCTCTGGACTCAAGAGCCAACCACTTATTTAGATTTTCTTTCACTATAGTTTGTCTCGTAAAACTTCATCTAACAGAATAGCACATTCTTTATTTTATTCTCTGGTTGATTGATAGTTTGATTATTTCCACTGTGTTGCTATCATGAATAAGGCTACTGTAGACACTTGGGTAAGTCTTTTTGATGGTATATTTTAATTTCTCTGGCTTAATTCTTAGAAGTAGAATTATAGCTAGTTTTTTTGGAAAAAAAAATTTCCATATCAATTTCCAGAGTAGTTGTATCACTTTATTATTCTCATGAGTAACATGTGAATGCTCAACTTGTTATTTTTTCCAACATCTAGGATACATAGTCTATAATTTCAGCAATTCTCATGACTATCTCACTGTTTTGATTTGTACCTCCTTAATTACTAATGAGTACTTCTTCATTTGCATTTTATCTTTGGGTCTATGGTGATCTCCTTTTTTTGTGTGTGTGGTACGTAGTTAATAGATATTGATTTTCATTGGAAAAAGGATGAAGGGCTAGGGTTGAAGCTTAGTAGTAGAATACTTGTCTAGCATCCATGAGGCCCTGGCTTCTATCACCAGCACTGCCAAAAAAAAAAAAGGCAGATAGAAATTAAGATTAGAACATGCTAAATTGGAACAAATGTGCTGCTCTTAATGAGACCCATTGGTAATAGGAAGGTGATGTGCATGCAAAGGCAGGGTGCAATGGGAAATTTCAGTTAGGGTATAGCACAGTTTGCTGAGCCTAAAACTGCCCTCAAAAGAGAAGCATTTTAAAAATTGTACTTTAAAATGCTTGATTACATTTAGAGTATTCTCTTGATCCGTTTTTGTTTTTTTTTAATGTGATTGAATTCCAAGACTTTTTCTTCCTAACCTCAAAAAAGATAATGTAGCCTCAGTCCAAAATGTATATGTAACTCATTTCAACCATATTCCTGAACTGAAGTAGGACAACAAAAAGGCAAAACACTCAACATATTTAATTTCAATTTCACTGGAACTTTGCACAAGACTTTTGGAAATGGGAATGTTGGAACAGCTTGATTTTGGTGTTTACACATATTCCTATTTCGACAAGCAGCCTGCTAGCTAGAAGTGCCACACTTGTAGTTATTTGGATTAACATCATTTTTAGTCTTGAATTTTTAACACATAAGGCAAATGAATCATCTATCCTTAAGTGATTGCTTTTATAGGTATCTGTGTTTTCAGATTGCCTCGGGAATTTTTGAAGTTCATTCTACTTCAAAATCAGTTAAAATACTTTTTAAATCATAAAAAATGTTCTCTTTACTTTTATAGTAGATTTTATACTATTTTCTAGGATTGGGGTGATAGCAAAGCACTGGCCTAGCATTCATGAAGCTCTGGGTTCCATCTCTGGCACTGTACACACACACACACACAGTATGCCATTTTCAAAAATTAAAATTTAGTTCAAATGAGGCAAAGACCAAATCTTCTTTCAACAATATGATCAAGCCTTTAAATCTAGTTTTCTTTCAATCAATGATAGAAATTCTAGAACAAGAAAGAATGGTATACACATCTATAATCCCAGCTACTCAAGAGGAAGATCATAATACTAGGTCAACCTTGGGGCAAAAAGCCTACAGTTCCTAAGTGAAAATAAACAGGGCTAGAGATTAAGGAGGGGAAAAGAGGGTATCAAAGGAAGGAGGAGAAGAATAGCAACATGGTAGAAGGGGTAACAGGGTCCACTGTGTGCATGTATAGAAATATTAATGAAACACCCTTATATTACAAATATATACTGACTCAAAAATAAATGGGAGGGCTGGGAAGGTGGCTCAGTGGTAGAGCACTTGCCTTGCATGCTCGAGGCCCTGGGTTCGATTCCTCAGGACCACATAAGAAAAAAGCTGGAAGTGACGCTGTGGCTCAAGTGGTAGAGTGCTAGCCTTGAGCTGAAGAGCTGAGGGACAGCGCCCAGGCCCAGAGTTGCCCAGGCCCAGAGTTCAGGCCCCATGACTGGACCCAAAAATAAATAAATAAATAAAAATAAATGGGAGCTGGAGGCATGGCTCAAGTGGTAGAGCATCTGCTTAGCAAAGACTAGGACTTAAACTCCTTTAACCCCAAAATAAAATCTTTAAAACAAGGATGTCCATATAATAAATATTGTTATTTTTATACAAAAGAGTTTCTAGGGAGCTGTTTAGGTGATTTTTTGTTTTGTTTTGTTTTGTTCTTGAGATAGTATCTCTCTCTGTATATCTCTCTCTGTAGCCCAGGCTAGCTTCAAACTCATGATCCTACTGCCTCAGCTTCCTGAGTGTTGGAACTACAAGCATGTGCTACTATGTTTATCTCAGACAGCTTTTTATAGCTTATCAAGAACTCTAGAATGGGACTTTCTTGACAACAGATTTCAGCTTGTATATAAAAATGATCCCTTTTAACATACTTTTGACAGCATTAATAAAAATGAAGTCTATGTCAAGGACTAAACGTGTTTGGCTTTTAACAGAAGTATCAGTTTTTTGTGTTTTTGCTTTTTAAGGCTCATAGGGTTAACATTGCTGATTGCTTTCAAAGGTATAACTTCAGAATTGACTTATAAACATAAAAGATTCACCTAATATAAGACTTGGTACTAGCCCAAGTCTTGAAAATAAAACCTTATGGTTGAATATAAACTCTTAATAAAGTGAGCCTTAATTCTTCCCATTTAGGTTTGATATCACTTTTCATATGAGTGACTGATAATCATTAAAGAAGACTGTTTCCTTCCTTAAGATTGGAATATGCATTTGCCATGCACACTTTATATTGTGAAGGAGAAGATGAGAGAGTTGAAAGTCTTAGTAGATAGGTCTGGCTATACTTGAATTTGTGAGTCTCCTTCCTCTGCCTCTGACTGGCTATATTTTTTTAAAATAAGTTTTTTTATTGTGAAAATACTGAGAGGTTACAATCACATGAGCAAGGTCATGCGTACATTTCTTATCAAGCATTGTTGCCTCCTCCTTTGTCTTTCCCCTACCATCCCTTCCCTCCCATCTCCACAACTACATCCCCACCCTACCTAAATTGTAAGATTCGTTTTTCAGCATAGCATCTTGTACATTTCATTGTTGCAATGGGTCAGCCTGTATCCCTATTTAAACAATTTGTTTTTTCCCTCCCGCTCCCCAAATCATACCAACATCAAATACAGTGAAAACAGGAGTTATACTGTGGGGGAGGGACATACAAAACAACAAAAAAAATCACGTGGTGCCTTACAAATACGTTAGAAACAATAGCAAGAAAGAAAAAACCACTTGTGTCCTTATCTTGGGATTCATTTCCTTAACATCATCTTATCTGACCTTTTTTACTTGTCTCAGATATATACTAGTTATTGCAAATAAGGGAAACCATGGGACCTACATTTCTTTGGGCCTGTCTTACTTCACTTAATATAATTTTTTCCAAGTCTTTCCATTTCCTAACAAATGGGGCACTATACGCAAATCAATTAATATAATTCATCACATCAACAAGAGCAAGGATAAGAACCACATGGTTATCTCAATAGATGCAGAAAAAGCATTTGACAAGATCCAACACCCCTTTATGATGAAGGCTCTGGAAAAATTAGGAATCCATGGAACATTCCTCAATACAATAAAGGCTGTATATGACAAACCTCCAGCCAGCATCATACTTAATAGTGAAAAACTAAAGCCATTTCCTCTTAACTCAGGAACGAGACAAGGATGTCCACTCTCTCCACTTCTCTTCAATTGAGTATTAGAATGCCTATCTATATTTTATTCTGATGTTAATAATAGCATGGATGAAACTTTGGGGGGGCAAATATGGCATATTTGTATTACTTTAAGCTGTCAGTAGTGGAATGTTTTATTCAGCCTGTGACAGTAAAAACAAATGAGTAGTAGATGATTAGTATGTTTTGTCTGCTGCCAGATCTGTCTAGCAAGCCAATTATTTTCCTTTTTGCTTTTTTCTGACACTGTAGGAATGTCTGTCCAGTTAAACTGTATATTGTCATTGATGAAAAAATATTAAAATTGCAAGAAATTGATCAGTTTTATCTTTATTGTTAAAATTCCTCAACTCAAATCCAAAATCATGTAAATTTTCTTATATAGCAGCTGTAATATTTTTTCTTAGCATACACTAGCTATACAATAGGGATTTTCCACCTAGATATACAATGTATTTTAATCACTAACCCTGCCATCACTGTTCTACCCTTTCCCTTCCTAATATAATTTTTAACAATTTTATTAATATCATGTTACTGAAGCCCAGTCTTGATAGTTTTGATTATAGGTCTTCAAGTTTTAACCACATAAATGATAGTGATAACATATCTTTTCATGTACCTTGTACAAGGCAGGCCCCAGAAATCTTAGCCTCCACATATTCTCATCCTTGTGTAGACCTCTCCTGAATGTTCTAGAGTTGATCTGTCAACAGTAGAGTACATAAAAGTAATGATTAGGTTATAAAAGTCACCAAGACGGTCCTCCTGGTCCATTACTTGAGAGTGCCCTCTCTTTTTTCCTTCCTTCCCTCCCTCTCTCCCATTACTTGCTGTGTGGGAAGGTGAAGCCTGTGCCAGCAGCCATGAGAATAAGCTTAGACATGTACATGCCAGCTCACTTCATGCCTTCAGATGACGGCAGCTTTATGAATCTCTTGTCCAGAATTACCCCTCCCAGATTCCTGACCCTCAAAAGCCATGAGATAAGAATGTTTATTATTAAAGCTACGAAGTTTGGGGGGGGGGGGGAATTTGTGACACATAATAGACAACAAGTACAACACTGAAGTTCTTTAAAATTTAACATTTTTGATTATTAATAGTTGCACCATCCACTTTATAATCCATATACTTCACCTAATTTGAGTCATTATATTAGTGAAGGAAAAATGCCATATTCCATCTCATCTTTTCAAAGGGTTTGATATAATAAATACAGACATTGTATTCGCCTTTTCTATATTTGTCCCCAATATTAGAATATACTTAAGAACTACTGTGTTACAAGGGTCTTTTAAAAGTTATTTCGCAGATCTTTTTTACTTATAGGTGAAGCCATCTATTTTATAGCTTGTAATTACTATGCAAATAACTGAGGAATTACTATGAAGTACTACAAGAGAAAATAGACAGCCTAACAACTGTTCTCAGGCTGAGACCTCACCAAAGAAGCCCTTTGTCTATTACTCATGATGTTGATGCTTATTAATTATATAGAATAATCATAGTGTGGGTTTTTAAAAGTCATATTTTTAGGATTAGTTAACTATATGCTCAAACCCAAGAGACAGCTTCTCAGCAGGTCTGATGTCAAAGTCATGAATTGTAGTCCTGCCTTCTCCTCGCCCATCCACTCTCTTCATGATGTTCTGGAAAGAAAGAAAGGTCATTAAAATTCAGCCTTCTTATCAATATTGTCTTACCAATATTAACCATACAGAAATTGTTGTCTTAAATAATAAACGGGACAGAAAAGTGGTATTTCTGCTGCTTAAATGGGTGTTCTTTTTCCCTTTTGTGAAATTTCTAAATACAAATTTGCCTCAGTATTTAGTAGCTATAAATAGCATTCGCTAAATCTTATATGATTAATCTTAGATTTTAATACCTGAGTTGAAAGAAACATGTTCTTAGTGAATGAAAATCATTGTTTGATTCTACGGCTTGTAAAAATTGTAAGTAGCTTGCCAGGTGTTAATGGCTTATGCCTATAATCTTAGCTGTTCAGAAGACTAAGATCTGTTTTAAGGCCAGCCCAGTAAGGAAAACTCATGAGACTCTTATCTCTACTTAACTACCAAGAAACCAGAAGTGCAGCTATGGCTCAAGTAGAATATTATCTTTGAGCAAAAATAAACGGCTCAGGGACAACTGGTCGCTGGTGGCTCACACCTGTAATCCCAGCTACAGAGACTACCAAGATCTGAGGATAATAGTTCAAAGCCAGCCCTGGCAGGAAAGTTTGTAAGACTTATCTCCAGTAAAGTACCAAAAAGAAGCCAGAAATGGTGTCATGGCTCAAATGGTAGAGCACTAGATTTGAACAAAAGAAGCTTAGGGATACAGCCAAGGCCCTGAGTTCAAAAACAAACCGAAAATCCTGGCATGAAGCATGGCTCAAGTGATAGACTCTATATTCAGACCCCAGTACCACAAAAACAAAACAGAAAAACAGAATTGTGTCTTAAACTGTCTTTTGAACCTCTTCCCATTTTAATTTACTCTCTTCTCTCCCAGTGTGAATGTATATATGTGTATACACAATATTTATATTTATATACACATATACATAAAGCTAATTATAGTTATATATAATAATACATATGGTTATATGTAGGGTTAGCAGGATGATTATTGTTAAACATTCCTCTGTGTTTGTTATGTAAGCATCCTCCAAATGTGAAAGAGAATGTCTAGAGTCAAACTAGAATGAGAGCCAGGACTTCTTTTTTGTTTTTGATTTTTTGAGATAGAGTCCCAGTATAGAGCATAAGCTGGCCTTGAACTCTAGATCTTCCTGAAGTGCCACCAGGAAGCTACAACCCAAAGCTTCTAACTCTGCTTTAAACATTTGGCAACTGATGACAACACAGATTTGTGCATAAAGCTAAATCATTTCTGTGATGGACACTTGGGCAACTGACAAAGCAAACACATCATAGTTTCAGCACTGAAATATATTTCTGTGTTAAAGTAAGCCCATGTTTGCATTCTTTTCCTTTTTTGGGGGGGGGGGGTCCAGTCGTGGGGCCTGAACTCTGGGCCTGGGCGCTGTCCCTCAGCTCAAGGCTAGCAGTCTACCACTTGAGCCACAGCGCCACTTCCAGCTTTTTACTTTTTGCTTATGTGGTACTGAGGAATCGAACTCAGGACCGCATGCGTGCAAGGCAAGCGCTCTACCACTGAGCCACCTTCCCAGCCCCTGCATTATTTTCTTGAGGGTTCTTAAAGCATTGAGTTTTTAATCCTCCTCCAAATTAGTACATGACAATGCTAACAAAATATATTGATGAAATCATTGCTTTTAATGGATACATGAGTTTTTCATAAAAGATTTAACTTAAAATCTTAAAATTATATGGTATACTTTGTTATTATTTTATTGTTGGTTTGGTTTGGTTTGAAAAAAATCTTGCTTTAGATTGGCAATTTTGCTATGATTGGTCTCAAACTGGATATCCTCTAGTTGTTTCCTAAGAGCTAGATTATAGGCTTGTACCACTACACCTGGCTTCTTTGGTATGATTATTTTTTTTTAGAACGTTCAACTAAGTCCTATCTCAAAGTGCATTTATGTTGTTATTGTAAAACATCTCAAGAAACTGTAATATCTACAGTAATCAATCTTAGTGTGTTCAACTGCATGTAATATATAGTGTTCATAGGAAATAGTACTTAATGTGAAAAGTGTATCTTTTCAGACACCTCGTGATCCTCAGGCCTTTGACTTGACAGCCAAGTTCCAAGCATCAGTCTCATCCCCTTCTCATGTTGTCTCTCATCCCTGAAACTTACTAGGCCCCAAAAGAGAGTAGATCAAGGCAAGACAGCAGCTATAAAGAGACTATAATACAAGGTAGCTGGTAGCAGGGAGAAGGGATTTTTGTTTATACCTCTAATTGTGAGTGCCTTTGCCCTCTTGACTCATCAACAACATAGTTAAGTTCCATGTGGTCCTGGGTGATAATACGATCATATTTATTTTTAGCATCCTTTATATATCTATGGATGTACCTTTTTTCTCTTAAAACCATGAAGTTTTCATGGTTAACAGTTTGGAAATACAATGCCATAAAAGAAAAGTAGCCACATATGCAGAGATAGTGAGCATGGCAGGGAGGGTCAAGCCATCAGAGCCAGGCTGCCCAGGTGTACGTCTGTGTTTTGACAGCTTGCTAGATGAGTAAGCTGGCACAAGGTACTTAGCCTCTCTGTAATGGTGTAATGGTTTCCACATCTACTTTATAGAGTTGTAAAACTTAAGGAAGGTAATAGGACCATAAATGCTTAGAACAATGTCTAATCCTTAGTTAGCATTCTGTAATTATTCGTGCTTGTAGGTATTGATACACAATGTTGCCTATCTCGAGTAGTTTCTATATTTGGGTTGCTCAATTTGATTTGTAGTCAGAACATTAAATTTATACTAACACTTCCACCTTTTATTATAACAACTAGATACCAGATTTCCTCTTCTCAGTAGTTTCAAAAAACAAAATACTTTCTATTTTTTTCCTTTTTCTCAGGCCCAACACAGAGATACTTTCATTGAAGAACGCTATGGAAAATATAACATCAGTGATCCCTTAATGGCTCTCCAGAGAGATTTTGAAACTCTGAAGGAGAAAAATGATGGTGAAAAGCAGCCAGTGTGCACAAACCCCCTGTCCATCCTTAAAGTGGTGATGAAGCAGTGTAAGAACATGCAGGAGCGCATGCTGTCCCAGCTGGCTGCTGCCGAGAGCCGACACCGAAAGGTGGGTTCACCTTCTGGGCATTCACCCTGAGACCCAGTGAAGACTCTGAATAATGCCTCCTACCTTTCTGTCAGCTGCCTGTTTGCACAGTAATTGGAGGTGGGGGCGGTGGTGCTTGTAGATACCAAAACACTTTAGCTTACATAGAAGTCAAGATATATGAAGAAAAGTACAGGTTATTCCAAAGTTAAATTTAGGAAATAGGCCAGACACATTATTTATGATGACATTCCGTCTCAGTTTGTCATTCTAATACATTTGATATGTTTTTTTTCAGATCTTGATCATCCACAGTTTGGCAGTAAGCTAGGGTTTAAACAAGCTTGTAGTTGAACAGAGTGTTCTCTGTTTGCTTACTTAAGTGATAAATAGAACGATTAACAGGTATTTGGGGAATGTTGTATCCCAGCAAAGGGGATGGGGAATGAAAATGAATTTACCTGATTACAAATGCACGAGCCAGTAGATTGTTTTCACTTATTTCTAGTTTAGAGTTTCATCACATTTTATTGCTCATGAAACCATAAACAGTTCTTAGAGTTAGAAAAGGGTTTCTGTGTGTGTGTGTGTGTGTGTGTCTGTCTGTCTGTCTGTCTGTCTGTCTGTCTGTCTGTCTGTCTGTCTGTCTGACAGCTCCTAAGTTGGGAAGGCAAACCTGTGCTTTTCTCTGTCTTATCTCAATGGAATTCTTGTGCTTATGAATTTATTCCCCAGCTTGTCATTTGATGATTGGCTAGAATTTATTTTTCCAAAAACTACTAGTTTTGTATACCAAAAGAGACTGGGAGTGTTACAATTCATTTTGTAGGAAAAGTTTCATCATAAAAATTAAGTTAGTTAGCTTCAGAGTTTGGTAGACTTTTATGGTTACCTGCATTGGCTTATCTGCTTAAATCACAGCTGATCAACTGCTGGTACTCTTAAGTCTTGCTTGTGAATTTTTTCTTTCCCTTTACAGAGTCCAAATGAAAGGCTCTAAACCATGAATAGATTATAGATGTCCCACAGTCCCCCAGAAAATAAACAGACTGTCAAAAGTTGTTACATATTTTTGTGGGAAATGTTTTTTTTTTCCCATAAGTTCAATCAAATTCCTAAAATTAACCAAGACCTCAAAAAGATTAACACCTTCTCTAGAATGAAGTAAATCTGAAAACAAAAATTAGTGGATTTAGGTGAGTTGCTTAAAATTGAGGAGCTTTTACATCATCCTCTAAGAATATACATATCTTGTCAGGCCATATTTCTATTTTATCCATTCAGTTTAAGATTAGATTTTTTTCAAACCTAGAAGGAAGTACACAAGAACATTTTTAATTTCAAAGAAGAGGGGAAGTGTGTTTCATTTTCCAGAAAATCTCTGTCCTTATTCATAAACGTTTTTATGATGTAAAATCATAAGAAATAGCTATTGGTATGCCAGTGCTCTACTACGGAAGGCACCTCTGGAGAAGCCACTGTGTAATTCATTGCCATTCAGAATATTATTGTGTATAAGCAGGATAATGTGCCTTTTACATTTTATTTGTTTTCTCCTTAAAATTGAGCTTAATCCTCTAGCATCAGGGTAATTGGAATATTTAAGAGGCCTTGTGAAAATCTATTTATGATCGCAATGATTGAGCCTTTTTGCATGCAGAATGAAATGCAGTCTTTCACCCCTTACCTCTAGCTGGCTGTCTGAATTAAGCAAGCCACATGAAATGCTTAATTGCAGGGCTCCTTCCTCTCCTCGTATTTTTGGTCTTGTTACTAGTCCAAGCTGGCTTTAAACGCACGATCAGTCCTGCCTATTTCCCCAGTGCTGGTATTAATCACCATGCTTTTGGTACCCCCAGCAATTTGAGCATTAGAGGAGCACCTAGGCTTTCTATCACCTACACCTGGCCCCTGCACAAAACCACATTGCTTGCCACAGTTTTCCAGGCCTTTTTTTAATTCATAGAAACTTTCTCAAGCTCTGTAGCTCACTAATTGCTCTCTTCTCTCTGTTTACATACCATTCTGAATAGAATTCAAATAAAGTAAATATCTTGTTTTCTAGCACATAGCTTAGATGTCTTCCACCCTACTAGACAGCATACTCCTTGAGGGGCCTGGTTGGATTTCATTTGTTTATTTATTCAATCTGGAACTATCTTAACTGTTTAGTTAAGCACTTAGTGTTATAAGTGTGATTACTTGATACTTTGAAATGAATTTTTAAAAATTCTTTAAAGGTGATTCTAGACCTTGAAGAAGAAAGACAGAGGCATGCACAGGACACAGCTGAAGGAGATGATGTCACATACATGCTGGAGAAGGAGAGAGAGCGGCTAACTCAGCAGGTAATAACAGTAAAGGGATCACAGCAGGGTTTGCCATTGCTCAGGGATTATCCTACATAATGCATAAAGTTTTTGAAGTTGGACTTCCAATGAGAAACTCACAACCTATCATGCCTACAACAGAAAGCTCAGAAAGAGACAGATAATCCTTACTGCCTGCGGTATATATTAGTGTTTTCTTGTGTGAGTGGGAAGCGGGGGCAGGGATGTGCATTCATGTATGAGCCAGTATTGAGGCCAGAACTTCGGGCCACAAACTCTCACTTGGCTTTTTGCTCATGGCTGGTGCTCTACCACGTGACCAATGCCTCTTTTCTATTTCATTTTTTTTTTAAATTGTGACCATAGCTCACTAAATTTTTTTTTTTTTTTTTTTTGGGTCCAGTTGTGGAGCCTGAACTCTTGGCCTGGGCACTGTCCCTCAGCTCTTCAGCTCAAGGCTAGCGCTCTACCATTTGAGCCACAGCGCCACTTCCGGCTTTTTTCGTTTTGCTTATGTGGTGCTGAGGAATCGAACCCAGGGCCTCTGGCATGCAAGGCAAGCGCTCTACCACTGAGCCACCTTCCCAGCCCCTAACTAAATTTTTTTAACTCATCCACTAATAGGTCTCAGAATTTGAAAAACACTGACCAAAAAAAAGTTCTCGACCCTTTCCTTCTCAGATCCTTCAAAGTCTCTGCAATAATGTTACAAGACAAAAAACAGTAAATTTGTGTAGAGTATGAGTCAGGCCGGGTGCTGGTGGCTTGCGCCTATAATCCTAGCTACTCAGGAGGCTGAGATCTGAGGATTGTGGTTCAAAGCTAGCATGGACAGGAAGGCCCAGTTAACTACCAAAAGCTAGAAATGGAGCTGTGGCTCAGGTGGTAGAGTACAAGACTTGAGCACAAAAGCTCAGGGGCAGCACCCAGGCCCTGAGTTCAAGACCCAGGACCAGCACCAAATAAAAAGTTTGAGCCAGATCCAAGTGTAGTGGAATACAACACTAATCCTAGCACTTAGAGGCTGAAGTAGGAGGATTAAGAGTGCAAAATCAGCCTTAGTTATTTAGCAAGTCCTATCTCTACAAACTAAACAAAAATGACGGGGTGTTAGAGAAGAACATGATCCAGTTTAGATCAGGCATAGTGGCTCACACCTGTAATTCCAACTACTCTGGATGCAGAGATGAGCGTTTCTTTCCCAAGGCCAGCCTAGACAAAAAGTTGGTGAGATTCTATCTCCCTCAAATAAGCTGAGAGCACAATGATGTGGTCCAGTCATGTGGGAGCCCATAGGTAGGAAGGTGGCAGTCTAAGGCCAGCCACATGCAAAGACATGAGACTCTAACAAAAAATTAAAGCAAAAAAAAAAGGGCCAAGGGTATGGCTCAAGTGGGAGAGAACACCTACCTTTGGTATATGAAACCTGAGTCCATACCACAGTACCACCAAAATAGAAAACTATGGTAAAAAATTTAAAAAAAAATAATGAAACAATTATTTGTTCCTTTTTAAAACCAGAGAAAAATATTACTAAACCAGAAGTTTTGTTTCAAAAGCATTCCCCATTTCCCCCCCCCCCCAAAAAAAAAGAAAAATCTGGCTTATATCATTTTTTTAATTTGTTTTGCTTGGGTTCTGTGTATTCCCCACACAGTGATGAATCACATTCTGTTTAACAACCCTGAGACAGTAAGAACTCTGCGTGCCTCCTCAGTCTTACAGAAAGATTAAATCATAATGTGTGCAGTTGTTGTATTCGATGTTCAGATACTTCAAGAATGTTCATCTAAGCATCACAGCATACATAGTAATCCCATGTACCGGAGAACATCTAGCCAGGACGCTCCCCTTCAGAATTTGTCAATAGATCTTTGTTTTCATGTTCTAATCAAGACGTGTGGTGGTATATTTTTTTCTAGTTGGAATTTGAAAAGTCTCAAGTGAAAAAATTTGAAAAAGAGCAAAAGAAGCTCTCTAGTCAGTTGGAGGAGGAGCGCTCCCGCCACAAGCAGCTCTCGTCCATGCTGGTGCTCGAGTGCAAAAAAGCCACGAGCAAGGCTGCAGAGGAGGGGCAGAAGGCTGGAGAGCTGAGCCTGAAATTGGAGAAGGAAAAAAGCCGCGTCAGCAAACTAGAGGAAGAGTTGGCTGCCGAGCGGAAGCGAGGCCAGCAGACCGAGGCCCAGGTGGAGAAGCAGTTGTCTGAGTTTGATATCGAAAGGGAACAACTGAGAGCAAAACTGAACCGAGAAGAGAACCGGACCAAAGCTCTGAAAGAAGAGATGGAAAGTCTGAAGAAGATAGTGAAGACGCTAGAGGCTTCCCAGCAGCACAGTAGCACTGACGAGCAACCGAAGAAACGAGCAGCCATGTCCAAAGGCACAGCGACTGAGCCTCCCATGCTCGTGTCTGTATTTTGCCAAACGGAGAACGTTCCAGCAGAAAGAACCCATGGGAGCCCCGTAGCCAAGGTGGCAAACACTGGTCTTCCCGGCCCTACCACATCTTCTTACTCATATGCAAAAACCAATGGTCATTGTGACCCAGAAATTCAAACTGCCAGGGAGTTGATTGCAGGCAACAGTGCAGAAAACCAAGTGCCTCCACGAGAGAAAGCTATGGCATTGTCCCAAGAAAAACCAGTAGAGAATGGTGGGTGTCCTGTGGGAATGGAAACTCCAGTTGTGATGGCCAGTCACCTCCCCTCCAGTGGAAGCTCACTGTCTCCCAGCAGCACTGCCTCCTCCTCTCTCACGTCCTCCCCTTGCTCTTCACCAGTACTTACTAAGCGCTTACTGGGGTCATCGGCTAGCAGCCCCGGCTACCAGTCATCCTACCAAGTAGGGATCAACCAGCGGTTCCATGCAGCTCGGCACAAATTTCAGTCCCAGGCAGATCAGGACCAGCAAGCCAGTGGCTTACAGAGCCCTCCATCCAGGGATTTGTCCCCAACCCTTTTAGATAACTCTGCTGCCAAGCAGCTGGCCCGAAACACAGTCACTCAGGTGCTCTCCAGATTCACCAGCCAGCAAGGGCCAATCAAGCTTGTTTCTCCCAATAGTTCTCCCTTTGGCACAGACTACCGAAATCTGGCTAACACGGCCAGCTCAAGAGGTGATACCAGCCATTCACCTACTCCAGGGAAAGTGTCCAGCCCTCTAAGTCCCCTGTCTCCAGGAATCAAGTCTCCAACCATCCCCAGAGCTGAGAGAGGTAACCCTCCACCTATCCCACCAAAAAAGCCTGGCCTCACCCCTTCTCCATCCACTACCACTTCAGTGACCAAAACTCATCCCCAGGCAGCCTCTGCTACCACCACAGAAGACCTTGCCAGCAGCTGCTCTTCCAGCGCCGTGGTGGCTAACGGCAAGGACGTTGAGATACTTTTGCCTACCAGCAGCTAGTCCCTAGGCATCGCAACCTTTGACATTCCATCCGATCGTCCAAGAGCTCAGCGTTAGACCATGGAGTCAGATTGTGTTATTTATTTTGATGGTAGTGAATAGCATCTGTATTTAGTGTATTTGACCTTTTTGTATTTTTTTTTAAAGTAGAAACAGTAGTTTGGATTTTTATGGCTCATGTCTTTGTACTAAGCTAGAAGGGCACCTCAGAGAAATCTCAAGCTCAGCAGTCACCGTCATATTGTGATGGAGAAAGCTAATTGAGAACCAGGTAGTGATCTGTCGTCTATTTTGGGACTGGAATTATTCAACATTCATTTTTAATTATGCAGAAGTGGTTTTATTCCAGATGAACATGTTTTAAAAGTGCCTGAAATAAGACTGCCATATGAATGTGATTCTGCAGCAAAAAAAAAAAAAAAAAAAGAGATCACTGAATTACAGAAAATGAGATCCTCTGTGAATTCTGAATGTTAAAAACCAACACTGCTTTTAATCCTCCTTTACTGTTTTTACTACAAGCTTTGTGTTCTGAAACAAGGCTGCATAAGTAATATGGGAATGCTTCCAAAGGTGGGTGTGAACGCTATAAAGCTGAGCTTTATAGAGCCTGTGAAGCCTTCCTGAGCACTAAACAGTTGGGGTGCTGATTTTCTTGTACTTTTGAAGAATTAAGTCACTCCTAGTTTCTTGCATAAATTCTTGAATAGAATGAAATCACATCTCCATTCAAAAATACCTTCAAGCATCTACTGTTGTGTAAGGAACTTCTGATTCTGATTGCTTTTACTTGAATAGGAAAATGGTTAGTATAAAAGTATTTTGCAACAGAATGAAATCTTTATTCTGTAATCAAAAAGCAATAACTTAAAAATTCACTCTTTGTAATATTATAAGTCGATTATACTGGTTTTACCAAAATGTTACTATTCTCCAAGCTGCCAGCACTTGTTTGTATCTGTGCGACCAAATTAACTTTTGCCTAAATGGAAGTATACATATTGTCTATGTAGATATATACCCCTTTACATGTTCACCATGCACACACTTAAACACATAAATATTAGTGTGATTATATCTTTGGAGTTTGCAATATACCATAAAGGACAAGTAGAATTGCACATTAAGATTACCTACCAAAGCAACTTAGATGTGTCTCGGACCCAGTCACTCACAGGCAGAATACCTTCCACAGTAAGTCAGGGAATTCCAAATGAAGTCCAAGTCTTCATCACCATAAAAAGGCACAACTAAACTCATCCCAGGGTCACAAAAATGTACTAGTCATATGAATATGTGAAGCAGATCGTTCTGGCAGTGCTGTTAAACAGCCTGAAATGATAGGAACTTTGGCAAGCCAAAATGCCCCAGCCCCATGTAAAAGGGCCACCTATTCAGCTCTAGCTAGTCCCATGCAAGAATGCTAGACAAGGGCTACCAGCTCTTTAGATCTTTGTGGAATCCAAATTGTAACAAAATTTCCATTTTAAATATTAATCATTTCTTTAAATTTTCCAGAGCTGAGTCAGAACGCTTTTAAATGCTGCTGTATAAACAAGCAGGTTCAAAGCTGGCTTTGGTTTGCAAACTGCCAAGTTGCACTCTCATTCTAGACACTTCTGCCATTTCCATCATTGTAAGTTTGTATAGAGAGAAGCCTCCAGACTGCGTAGTCCATAAAATAAGATGTCCCTCTTCCAAACAGGATTCTCCACACCCCAACTCAGACATGGTGGCTTCCTGATTTTACATGCACCAGGAGGAAGCAGCCTTGGTGCCTTCACACACATTCTCCTAACCAGCTCTATCCAGCAGCCCACAGACCTCCTATAATTTAATTTCTGTTCCTTTTAATCCCATATGAGCTGCTAGGGAAAGGCAGGTGGTGGAAATCAGTGTGGAAATCACAACAGTATACTGATGACCCCACAGTTTGGTTGATTAAGCTTAGTAAATACCTGTAATATGAAAATGCCACCGATGCATTAGGGTGTTGAGTAGAATGGTGTAGGGGCGTATCTTAAAACTATCCAAAGCAATCACACGTTGAATTTTCTTTCCATTACAGAGCCAAAATGAAACAGTGTTGATAAAACAGCTGAACCTTCCAATCAGGAAGGGAAGCTCCATTGCCAGAGTATTATTACCTCTCTTGCTTTAACTGGTAATCTTAAAAGTTGCATTATGCTCTTCCTTTGTTTGGGGATAGATATATAAAGAGATACTATAAGGGAGTTTATTTCTTAGGAAGTGCACTGAATAATGTATTTCTTTTCCAGTGTAATATGGGGGTGGGAATATGCAAGAGAAATGTGTATTTTTGCTAGTTGCCTATCTTCTGAGATAAATAAGCACAATCCTACAATGGATCCAATAATTCAGTTAGATATTAAAATAGGTTACTATTTAAGTTTGCGGTAGATTGTGTGTGTGCTGAGTAAAAGTTCCATGATTCACAGTTTTGGTATTAACCCATGTTGAAAAGGCTAATGCTGGTCAACAGATTATAATGATGTACAATGTATAACAAGCATTAACGTTTGTAAAGCCAAATGTACCATGCAGAAGTCTTCATTTTTATATCACACTACATTAAAAACAAGCTAAACCATATTATCTGGAGAAAACAGTTTTGTTTGGACAGAATGAAGATTGTGGCACAATTGGGCATATTTTATTGGTGAAGAGAAGTTGGTGGTATTTGAGGGAGTGTTTGATCATGTCTTTGAAAGACCAAGGTAATCAACAGACTTATCCCAGTTAGAACCCAAAAGGAATTAGGACATTGGTTTCTTTTAGAACCACATACTTGAAACAACCAGCACAGTAATCCAGTCTGTAATTTAAAAAAAAAAAAACATCTAGGGGCTCTGGACCTTTTGAAAAGGTATAAACTGTACTTGAAAAGCCTTTGATGTACAAAAGATTTTCCAACAGACTAGATGTTTACATATCTTAGGTTTTCAGCATGTTAAGCCCGTTAATGATCATTTCAACAAACACTAGCTGTATCCGGTTTCCCATGGTAACTTCAATGGTGCCTTGAGAGTGTGTGTGTGTATGTGTGTGTGTGAGAGAGAGAGAGAGAGAGAGTTTATAGAGAGTGCTTCTGATGCATAATCTTTTTTTTTTTTTGGGGGTCCGGTCATGGGGCCTGAACTCTGGGCCTGGGCGCTGTCCCTCAGCTCTTCTTTTTGACTTATGTGGTGCTGAGGAATCGAACCCAGGGCCTCATGCATGCAAGGCAAGTGCTCTACCACTGAGCCACCTTCCTAGCCCTGATGCATAATCTTAAACAGAGCTTCCAGATGTCTTGAAATGCTATCTGTGGAGTCAGATGTGTGACACTGGGAGTTGAGACTCAGTTGCACAGCACTTGCCTAGCACATACAGGCCAAGTTCCAACCCCAGCATTGCAAAAAGGGTAGAGGAGATGTGTTTTCATAGTGATGTGTCAGAGGTATGCAATGAACATTATTCTCTAGGAGTCATTGCTAACTAAACTAGTTGATCATTTGAAAGCCTTTTCATTCATCTATTCATAAATTAATGGGCAAATCATCAGTAGTGGCTCAAATTTTATTGTTTTTCAGCGTAACCTAGGGAACCTGCTAAAAATGATTCCTGGGGTTGTCTGTAGGGCCCAGCTGATAACAATGCTGTGAGGACACATACTCTGATCAATAGTGCTTCACCAGCCACCACACATGGCCCTTTGTTCTACAACTTGTTTGCCTGTAACTAAGGAGATGTCATGCTTCAGAATACCAATGACATTCAAAGTCAAGAGCACCTACAGGGTGCCAAGCAAACACCAAGATCATGATTTCACACACATATCACTACTCATCCTCACAAAGGAGAGGTGCATTCCCTCCATAGTAAGGAGATATTTGAGATTTGTGACAGGATTTCAAACTCGTTACACTGAGGCATATGATGGGAAAGAGAAATGGAAAGAGTTACTTAGTAAAAAATACTATAGACTGAAACCAAGTCCCTTTAATATTCTTTGAGGTAAAACTTTAGTCTTATCTTTGGCTGAGCAACGGGTTTGCCACACTGTCACACCAAAGCATTTGGAACTTTCACCCAGCCACACCAGGAGCAGCAGCTATTCATCATTTTCTGTTGTGGTGGGTGGTGGTGGTGGTGGTGGCAGTGGTCATGAGGCTTGAACTTGGGGCCTGGTGCCTTCACTGAGCTCTTTTGCTCAAGGCTAGCACACTCTTACCTCTTTGAGCCCCAGTGCCACTTCCAATTTTCTGGTTAAATGGAGAGAAGAGGATTCTCATGGACTTTCCTGCCCACGCTGCCTTTGAACCATGATCCTCAGATCTCAGCCTGCTGAGTAGCTAGGATTACAAGTGTGAGACATCAGCACCTGGCTTGGTTATTTCATATGGATTACCCTCCTATGGGTTCAATGTAAACAGTTCTTGGGGCTGGGAAGGTGGCTCAGTGGTAGAGTGCTTGCCTTGTATGCATTAGGCCCTGGGTTCGATTCCTAAGCACCACATAAGCAAAAACTGGAAGTGGCGCTGTGGCTCAAGTGGTAGAGTGTTCACCTTGAGCTGAAGAGCTGAGGGACAGCCCCCAGGCCTAGATTTCAGGCCCCACGACCATCAAAACAAAACAGTTCTTTTCCAAAGTTTACAAAAACAAAAAAACAAAAAACTCTTAGCTGTAGGTCCAGTGGTCTTTCTAGCAGCTACCCAGCCTTTCTACTAGTAGTTCAGGAACTTTTTTTTTTTTTTTTGTCGGTCGTGGGACTTGAACTCTGGGCCTGGGCGCTGTCCCTCAGCTCTTCAGCTCAAGGCGAGCGCTCTACCACTTGAGCTACAGCGCCACTTCCGGTTTTCTGGTGGTTTATTGGAGATAGGAGTCTCACGGTCTTTCCTGCCTGGGCTGGCTTTGAACCGCGATCCTCAGATCTCAGCCTCCTGAGTAGCTAGGATTACAGGCGTGAGCCACCAGCGCCCGGCTTAGTTCAGGAACTTTTGAACATGGTCTTTTTTTATTTCTGGATGATGTTTATGGTAACTTAGTAAACCTGTTCATTGTCTTCTCCCACAGGAGTTGGAATTTAATGCACACACAAAACCACACACACACACACACACATACACACACACCTGGGTCTTTATAAACCTAGACCCAACGTCCAGATGGTAGCCATTGGAAGACAACACTTCAGTATACCTTAGGCACCTTCATGGAACAGACATTGGCCTCAGGTGTTGAGGGAGAATTGGGGGCAGGTTGTAAGAAAGGTTTGCACATGAGCTGGGTGCCAGTGGCTCACACCTGGAATCCTAGTTACTCAGGAAGCCGAGATCTGAAGATCATGGTTCAAAGCCAGCCCAGGGAAGGAAAGTCTATTGAGACTCATCTCCAATTAACCACCAGAAAACTGGGAAGTAGCACTGTGGCTCAAGTGGTAGAGCTCTCGCCTTGAGCTAAAGAGCCTCAGGGACAGCGCCCAGGCCCAGAATTCAAGCCCCATGACCAACAACAGAGGTATGGCCTGGTTGACCATTAGCTCTGCCTGGGGAGTTCTCTGTAGCTTTTGGTTGTTTGTCTTCAAGGTAATGAGATGGCATTGCCTGTTGGAGGGACAGTTTGCCTTTTATCACAAGATGTTATTATCAGATCCTGTTCCTCCTAGAGCCCAAAGTGACTGTAAAGTGACTGCAGCAGAGAATGGCTCAGATCCAAGAGCACTCGTACAGAGCAGAGCGGGGACTGGGTGAAGATTGGCTATCCAGCTTTTGGTTCCTTAACAGGCTTAGCAAAAGAATTTTTTTAATTGTCTCTCACAAAATTAAGCTGTCCTTGGAATTCTAGAATGAACAGGTCACTCCACAAATAAGTTCTTAGGAGCCGGGAAAAGTTCATTGGCTTCATAAACAGAAAAGAGCAGAACAAAAAGTGGGGGCTGGGAAGTTGGCTCAGTGGTAGAGTGCTTGCCTCACATGCATGAGGCTCTGGGTTCGATTCCTCAGCACCACATAGGCAGAAAAAAGCTGGAAGTGGTGCTGTGGCTCAAATGGCCCACATACCCAAGCTGAAGAGCTGAGAGACAGCTCCCAGGCCCAGAGTTCAGCCACCAGAACCGTCCAAAAAAAAAAAAAAGTGGTTTGGTTATTTTGATGTTACTTGCCTTGGAAGATGTGGATAGGGAGAAGATAGAAAACTAACTGGTTAACCAGGTTTCTATTTGAGAAGAATGAAAGCAGAAGAAAATTGTCTCGCCACTGAAACTGGCTGGCTGGGAAAATTAGTTATTTCCTCTCCTGACTTCTCAAAGTCAGATAAAGTCAGATGATGTTTTGTCTGGCTATTAGGAACACAGTGCAGGAACATAGTCCAAATCCATTCTTTCCTCTTTCACTACCTGTTTCCCAAGAGAATCTCCTGGGGCGATGATGAGTCTCTGGCCAAATGAGCTTTAAGTAAGTACATGGAATGATTCTTACAAAGTTGAGCAAGAAACCCTGCTGGACCCCCACTCTGCTCCACCCTATCCCCAAGAGTGACCTGTCACACTTGACCAAGTCCTCAAGACTTTTCTCTGGTCAGATAAATGAAACCAAAACAAAGATTCCCCTCAAACTACTGCGTTTCTGCAGGCTCTCTGGAGAGCCAGATGCCAAGGTAGCTATTAAGAGACACAAGCTTAAACCTGTTCCCTGCCTTCAGGGTATTCTCAATATAGTTGGTATAACATGAACCCCCTAAAAAAAATCACTGTCATTTGAGAGACCACACTAGAGGCTAAGGCTGGAATAGTTCATGGGCAGGCTAGGCTGAGACCCTGACTCCAACCAACCAACCTACTGAAAACCATGAAGTCATTGAATGTGTTCCAGGCAAGATGGCCCAGAAAGTGGCAGAATTCTTCAGGGACAGGAAAAAGTTCATCAGAACAAGGTAATAGATTTATTCCTGTATCGAGCATTTTCCTGGGTTTTGGCAGTATCTCCCTGTTTGTTTTTGGGTTTCAGTTAACTTGTGGAGATGTAAGGATGTCAAAGGAACACGAAGTCCCTCCCCAGAGCTGAAACCCTTTTGAGGGGAGTGTTTTCAGGGCTTGGGGCTAGGCGAGAAAAAACTTCCAGGGCACCACCCTCTGCCAATGTCTCTTCCCTAACCTGGGAGGGCGGGGGAGGGGGGGAGAAGACCTAGGAACAGGTAGGTAAAGGCAGATAAAGGATCTGGTATCAGCATTCATTTCTACTCATTGCCCTTCTTCATACCCTCTAAATCTGTGAGCAAATGAGAAAGGAAAATGAGGCTTTGAAAGAATCAAATGGGTCTTCCTGGGACTTATTCAGGTGGCGTTTCCTTGGGATGTGCAGGCAGCATCAGGGCTGTGTTGCCATGGAGATTTGGGGGGAGGGGAGGTTGTCCAGTTTCAGGGACATTGTCTATGCTGCTATGATTGGAAAACAAGATAGGCCTTTTAAGAATCCGACTCCTGGCAAGAGGAGCGGGGAGGGGGGCAGTACTCTCTGGCAGAGCCTCAATGCCGTATATACTAGCATGCCCAGATCTGCTTCGGCAATGAAGAATACATCTCCCCAAATTCAGGAATGTTGTCAGCCCCTTACAGCAGCTGCTTTGAAGTTAAGAAAAATAAATTTTAACAACCAAAGTTACATCTCCCATGCACACAGCTTGTACTCAAAGGTGAAGTTACATACATATGAATATGTACACGTATGTATATATGACTGGTTTTCACTGTACAAACCAAGCTGGTCTCAAGCTCTTGATCTTTCAGCCTGCCAAGTACTGGGATTATAGGTGAGCATCATCACACCCAACCGAAGTTTATGTTTGCCCTTCTTGTCCTAAGCAGGGAGAACTTGGAAGGGTCTTCCATTTTGAACATCATCTGATGGTTGGTTGAACTGAGGATTAGTTGCTACTCGGCTTCTCTCTTTCTGCCACTCTACTCCCTTCCCCTTCCCTTCCCACTCCCTTGGTGTAGAGCCAAGAAACTTCTTCCCTTCAGTCACAACTAAGTCCTGTAAAGGAGGGAGGACACATTTTCTGAGTACTTATAAGGTGCTAAGTTCTTGAGCAAATATTGTTTTATGTGTTACTTCATTTAATCTACCCAGCTTCTAAGAGGTGGATGACCCTACTGACAGATCCTGTCATCCACTCACAGATAAGGTGGTGACTAAGGCCTGCTAAGACACAATAATTGCCCAAGGTCCTACAGCCGAGCAGGACTGAGATTCAGAGTCGCACCTGGGATTCCTGCTCTGAGCCACTTGGCTGTCAAGGCCTAGGATCCTAGAGTCTCCAAGCAGTTCCCAGGGCCGGTGGGTGTAGCTCAGCGGTGGAATGTGCATTCGCTGGAGAAGCCTTGGGTTCAATTCCAGCACCAAAAAAGAAACCAATGATCTATTTGGGGAGTTTCCAGTCCCAGCTTGTGGTCATGCTAAGGAAGGATGAGTCCTTTGGAGACTTTCAGCTAGGAGCAGGGCCCTGCCAGCAGCCAGGATTTTGTGAGGAGAGATGCACAGATGATTCAAAGTCGTGCACTCTGAGCTGGAAGGGAGCTTAGCAATCCAACTCTAGCTTTCCTCCCACGAAAACGTTAAGGAACTTGCCCAGGATTCCCAGTCTAGATCATGGGTCAGTCTGGCTCCTTCAGCAGCGGGTGCTGCTCCCAAAGTTGGCAGGGAGACCAGCAATGCCCATCGGGCCTGGACGGCTCCTTCAGACCCTCGCCCTTCCTCTCACCTCCTTCTCCCCAAGGCCTGGCTTTGATCTCGATCTCCGGGGGCGGCCCCGGCCCCATGCCCCGCCCTCTGCCCAAGGCCCTCGGGCTGCCTGCCATGCTTGTTGCCACCAACAGTCGGTTGTCAAGCCTTTGGAACAGGTCGGACGGCTGGGGTGAGGCCGCCTCCGCCACGGAGCTGTGTGTGCGGGGGAGCCCAGGCCGAGCCGGCCTCGCGGCTGCAGGGGTGCACCCGAGAAGCCTCCGAGGCCGAGGCGCCTCGCCTGCCTGCGGCGCACGGGGCCGGCTGCACCCCTGACGGAGGAATTCTTGACTTTCTCCACCTGAACGGAACTCACTGCACCCGCCCTCTCGTGGGGACACAGCCAAGCCTTTCCGAGGCCGGGTGTGTCCTCAGGCCGCCCCTGACCCGGGGGTGGGGGTGGGGGGAGCGGGTGACAAAGCGCACACAGGCCCCTTCTTCATCCTGGTGAGTCAGCCAGCGCCCACGGGGCCACACACACAAGGCGCCCATTCATGGCTCACTTTCCTTCTGCTCTAACTCCGATCTTGGCTTCCCTCACCCCCTCTTTTCTGTGTGGGCCTTCTTCTCCCCATGGGAAAGCTCTGCTCCCTGCCCCGCGCCTCCTCCCTTGGCCCCCGCCCCCCCCCCCGCGCCCGCATTCCCGGTTCTTGTCTTCGGGGAGGGGGCGGCTCCGCTGGCCGCGGGCCTGCGGGGCACGGAACACAATCGCAGTGACATCACGGCGCCCGCGCCCTCGTCCGAGACTCAGCAGGTCCCTCGCGGCGGCCGCCACGCGTGCCGGCACCTGCGCACTTGCCTTCCGTGTGTTCCGCCCAGGGCCATTTTAAAGGCTGGTGGGGGGACAGGTTTCACTGAGGTGAGAGGTCAGGGTGGCACTGGTGACAGAGCAGATGTCTCCCATGGGTGGTGATATGGATGATGTTCTGAGGAGCAGGGAGATCCGGGAGCCCACGAAGCGCCTGGTTTAAACTGAAAGGCGTGGCCCGCCCTGGTCTTCCCAGCTACACAAGGAAATGTAAATGGCTGGGGGGGGGGGGTCCAAAGGAGGACCCCACCTCACAAGTAGGCAGCTCAGAGTTGAATGCCCATACTCTTGAAAACAAAGCAGCCGCACTTGATTTAAACACACAGAAGGGTCTGGCCTGGAGGGGATGCCAAGGAGTCAGAGCAAGCTGGACGCAGTGTAACGCTGGGGCGGGTGACCTCAGTAAACACAAAGACCCAGGGCGCATCTTCCTCTTGGGGGTTTCTTCCCCGCACAGTAAAACTACCCCGGGCCACGGTCCCTTTGACCGCAGGGCGCAGCACCGGGCCGGGCCGCCCGAGTGATCGTCTCCGAGCTGTGGAGACGCTGGCGCCGGGAAGGGTGGGGTGCCCAGAGCGCGGCCGGCTCCGCCCCGCTGGCGTGCTCCCTCCTCCCCAAACCTGAATTGCTCGCGCCCCCTGGTGTTGGACACGCGGTGACTCGCTCGACCGAGGTGTGGCCAGGCGGGGGCGCTCGTCAGCTCCGCTGGCACAGGCGGGCCAGGTGCGCGGGGTTGTTCCCTGGAGTTCAGAGCACGCCAGCTCTCCCCAAGGAAGGGAAAGAAGCCCACCTACATAAAGGAAGAGAGACTATGACAAGCCGACTTACAGGACTGTTGTGAACCTTAAAGCTGCAAAGTTAAGACTTTAGTCCCTGGCATAAGTATGGACCTCCCAGAGCAGTGACTATCGAAAAGGGGCCAAGATGACTACCAACAGTCTTCATCCACTTACTGATGCCTTCAAAACATTTTGTTGCTTTTATGCATTTATGTAAACTACAAAACCCTTTTTAATGATCATTATTATATTTACAATAATATTATTACTATTATAATTGTCTGAGAGACTCCATCTCAAACTAACTAGGAGAAAGCCAGAAGTGGAGACGTGGTTCACGTGGAAGTAAGTGATTGAGGACTAAAAAGAGCATCAAGCTCTGAGCTCAAGTACCAGCATAAAAAGTACATTTAAAAAATAAATAAAAAATAAATAGGGGCTGGGAAGGTGGCTCAGTGGTAGAGCGCTTGCCTTGCATGCATGAGGCCCTGGGTTCGTTTCCTCAGCACCACATAAGCAGAAGAAGCCGGAAGTGGCGCTGTGGCTCAAGTGGTAAAGCGCTGGCCTTGAGCTGAAGAGCTGAGGGACAGCACCCAGGCCCAGAGTTGAGGCTCCATGACTGACAATAAACAGATAGATAGATAGATAGATAGATAGATAGATAGATAGATAGATAGATAGATAGATAGATAGATAGATAGATTCAACGGACAAGGGTCATATCTAAAATATACTTAGAACTCAAAAAATTTAAAACAAAAAATCCTCAAACAACTGTCCAATTAATAAGTGGGCTAAAGACTTAAAGAGAAATTTCTCTGAAGAGGAAATAAGAATGGCCAATAGACACATGAAGAAATGTTCAGCCTCTCTAGCCATAAAAGAAATGCAAATCAAAACAACATTGAGATTCCACTTCACCCCAGTTAGAATGGCTATAATCAAGAAATCTAATAACAACAGATGCTGGAGGGGATGTGGCCAAAAGGGAACCCTACTGCATTGTTGGTGGAAGTGTAAACTTGTTTACCCACTCTGGAAAGCAGTATGGAGGTTCCTCAAAAGACTCCACATAGAGCTCCCCTATGACCCAGCAATGCCCCTTCTGGGCATTTACCCAAATGTTCACAAACAAGGCTATACTAAAGCTACCAGCACAACTATGTTTATCACAGCAGTAGTCACCATAGCTAAGATATGGATCCAACCCAGGTGCCCCTCAGTAGATGAATGGATCAAGAAAATAATATATATATAGATATATATACATGCATACATATGTATATATAACGGAATTCTATGCTTCCATCAGAAAGAATGATACCACCCCATTTGTTAGGAAATGGAAAGACTTGGAAAAAATTATATTAAGTGAAATAAGCCAGGCCCAAAGAAACATAGGTCCCATGGTTTCCCTTATCTACAATAACTAGTATATGTCTAGGACAAGCAGAAAAAGTCAAAAGCAATGTACATATGACCATATAAGATGATGCTAAGTGAAATGAACCCCAAGATAGAGACACCAGAGGTTTTATCTTTGTTGCTGTTTTTTTTTAATGTACTTATGATGTACTGTGTGATTTTTTTTCTTTCTTTTGTACATTCTTCCCCCATGGCATAACCCCTGTTTTCACTGTATTTGATTCTGGTACCCTGCAACTTGTGTATACATTTTTCTAATTTGGAGAGGGGAAGAGAAATAACAAAAAGCTGAAATAAGGATACAGGTTGACCCATTGTAACAATGAGATGTACAAGACACTATGTTGAAAATGAACTCTACAACTTTGGGCGGGGGAGGGAAGAGTTGGGGATGAAGGGAGGGAAAGGATAATAGGAGAAAAACAAAGGAGGGGGTAACAATGCTGGATAGGAAATGTAACTGAAAGCCCTCTGTACACTATCTTTTCAATAAACATATATATTATAAAAAATAAATAAATTACCAGGCATGCAAAAAAGAAAACAGATGGTGCTGGGAAGGTGGCTCAGTGGTAGAGCGCTTGCCTTGCATGCATGAGGCCCTGGGTTCGATTCCTCAACACCACATAAGCAAAAATCCGGAAGTGGTGCTGTGGTTCAAGTGGTAGAGCGCTAGCCTTGAGCTGAAGGGCTGAGGGACAGTGCCCAGGTCCAGAGTTCAGGCCCCACGACCAGACCAAAAAAAAAAAAAGAAAGAAAGAAAACAGAACAGAAGTCAATCAGCTGAAAATTACTACGAAATGACTCAGTAGACAAGAGCACCAAAAACAACTATTATCCTGTACTCCAGATGTTCAAGGAGCTAGAAGAAAAATTAAGCTTATTAATTAGAGACATGAGATATAGAACAAAAGTAAGTCAAGCATGTACAGATGAAAATTACAGTATTTTTCTTCACAATATAAGCGGGAAAAAGATCATTAAACTTGTAGAAATAGTCCTGTGGTAGAGCCCCAGCACCAGCACACACACACACACACACACACACACACACACACACACACACACACACACACACACACAGTTGCATGTGAAGATGGTTTAGGGGGGATTCTTTTTTTGTATGGTGAAATAAAAATACATATTTAAATCATTCCCATCAGTATCGGACATGCTATCTACCTTTATTGGGTTGATGACTGCACAGTTCAGCTATGCGCCCCTCATTAGTAAGTCAGACTCAATAGTAAGTCAGAATAGGTAGTAATTTCCCATTTGTAGTTTTTATTTTAACACATGTATTATGAAAATACAGTGAAAAAACAACTCATTTTATCTGGGATTAAAAAGTCAACCTAAGAACACCACACGTGACATCGTTGCATTGTTTTGCACACACCTTGCATTCCTTGCCCTTCCTCCTCCTCTCTGAAGTGCTACATTAGATGTATTCACCCTAGAAAATTATTAGCAGGGTTATAATATAAGAAGACTATGCACTGAAGAAAGCAGAATCAGCTAGATAAGAAATTGCCAATTGTTTTGTGTTTCACAGATTTTTACAACCTTTCGTATAAAGCAATGTTGTATGTGCAGTACCTACAGATAGAAATGAATCTATATTTCACTTAAGTCCAATGGAGTGTATCAAATATAAAATATAGACATAAACCAAACTTATATGAGCAGCAGTGATTACAGAGAAGCATATACAAAAGCCAATGTTTTTTTTGTTTTGTTTTGTTTGTTTTGGGTCCAGTCCTGGAGCCTGAACTCTGGGCCTGGGCGCTGTCCCTCAACTCTTCAGCTCAAGGCTAGCGCTCTACCACTTGAGCCATAGCACCACTTCCGGCTTTTTTTTTTTCTTTTTGGCTTATGTGGTGCTGAGGAGTAGAACCCATGGTCTCAGGCATGCAAGGCAAGCACTCTACTACTGAGCCACCTTCCCAACCCAAAAACCAATGTTTTTTAATGTGTTTGTTTTTATTTTTGTTTCAAGCCCCAGGTTTGAACTCTAGGCCTCCCACTCGCAGATGGTGCTCTACCACTTGAGCCACACCTGTACTTCTAGCTTTTTGCTAATTAACTGAAGAGTCTCATAGATTTTTCGGCCTAGGCTGGTTTTGAACCATGATTCTCAGATCTCAACCTACTGAGTAGCTAGGATTACAGGAGTCACCACATCACAGCTTCCTATCTATATCACTGTGGTCAGAAAAGGCAGTGCCAGAACTCCCTTTCCCATTCCACTTGAACTGCTTCCCCACAATTGCGGCAACCGTCCCCTGTGACATAAAGCTGTTAGCAACTATGTGATGCTGGCTCCATTCAAGCTTTTCTGTTCAATCTGGCCTTTCTGTGTGGAGTCAGCATGGTGCTCATTTAATTTCATGCTCCCTCAACTTACCCAGGAAAGTCAGCTCTTGCCTGAAGCTCTAATTTGCCAGTCACACATTGAATCAGCTCTTCTAGACCCACTCTCCTAGCCGCATGTGCCTCTCCACTTGTCTGAAGTTTACATGCTTCCATTTTACTTGGGCATTTTCTTGTAGGACAGAGAAAATTGTAGGTTTCACCAAAACCACCATAGCCTTCATAATTATGCATCCTATTATTTATCATGGATAGTTTGGGAATGTCATAATGTTTATTTAAGAAGTCTAGAATGAGGAGCCGTTAATTATCATTATTATTATCATTATTAATCGCTGCAGTGATAAATCCCACCACTGTCAGGGAACACTGACCCCCGGAATGTATCTCAACATCACACCTGGGGCACCATCGAGTTGTCAGTTCCTCTTTCACGATCCTGCTGGTATCCACACTGGATGCCTGGACTTTCCCATTGTAGTATGCCGTTCTCCAGTGCAGTCCTGTTACTGGGCAGGAGTCTCTGGAGATGGTTGTCTCCCCCACACCTCTATGAGGTGTGTCCAGATTCTTTCTTTCATGAAGTACACAAAAAAATTGAGCAAGACACAAAAGGATAGTAATAAAAGAGCATCAAGAATTTATTAAAGTAAAAGAAGGATATGCTTCAAGGAAGCAGAAGGCTGGAAAAAGAAGGCTCAAAGAGCCCAGGGCTGTGTTTGGATGGGGCTTTACTTTGGCCATGGTTAGGTATAAGGAGACAAACAGTGAGCAGGGCTGGGGTGTAGGTGACTCTTGAATCACCGAAAGACTCCTTTCTGAAATCGGTCTTGTTGCTTTTGTGCCAAGGGCTAATTCCCAGGTTCTTAACAGGATGCATGAGATGCATTCCATATGTATGATGTCATAAGTTAGGGTGGCTGCCTAGATCATTTTTTTGGGGGGGGGGGGTCCGGTCGTGGGGGCTGAACTCTGAGCCTGGGCGCTGTCCCTCAGCTCTTCAGCTCAAGGCTAGCACTCTACCACTTGAGCCACAGCGCCACTTCCGGCTTTTTTCTTTTTTCTTATGTGGTGCTGAGGAATTGAACCCAGGGCCTCAGGCATGCAAGGCAAGCGCTCTACCACTGAGCTACCTTCCCAGCCCCTGCCTAGATCATTTTTAAGACAGCTCCTGGATCACTGCATGTGTGCCCATTATCCAGTTCTAACCAGTTTGGGCAGCTTTTTTGTTCTAAAGGAAATTAGTGTTGGTAAATTAGTGATCAAAAATAAGCTAGACGACAGTGGCTCACACCCGTAATCCTAGCTACTTAGGTAGCTGAGATCGGAGGATCAAGGCTCAAAGCAGCTTGGGGAAGACAAATCAAGGAGATTCTTAGTTAATTAGCAAAAAAAACAGAAGTGCTCAAGTGGTAGAGCACCAGCCTTGAGTGAGAGCGCTAAGGGAGAGCACAAGGCCCTGAGCTCAAACTCCAGTATCAGCACAAAAAAATAAATTATTAATTAATTATTAATTAGGCAGATTGGAGCAGTAGGGTGAAGTGATCACAGTTTCACAAGCTTGTCCCTTTTCTTATTATTCCTTCCTCAGTCTTGCTGTGATGAACAAAAAATGATTCCTCCTACTACATCATGATGAACACATTTTATGCTTGATTATTTTAATATCTGCCCCCTGTGCAGTCTACAAAAGTATCTCTATCACCCCTCTTTTGTAACACAACGTTGCCTGTCAGACTTCTGACTCAGTGTAGTCAGTAATGGAGAGTGTGCCATGTAATACGTAATGACGAGGACAAATAGGAACAAACAGGCCTTTAAAACAGACAGCAATTTACTATGGAACTGAATTTCCATTTCTTCCTTACAAGGTCCCTAGAAAAGCTTTTCCCCGAGAAGCAATCTAGCTCAGTCATTATGGTACAGGAGAGAGCATGGGTCATTCGAATCAGCCCTTGGGAAGGGTGCCCTTGGCTTTGTACAGTTCTTCTGAGACTCAAACAGACATTTCATCAGAAGAGTCTCAATGAGTTTTAGCTTTTCTTTCAGCTGTTCAATCTCAAATACAGTTTTTTGTTGTGTGTATGTGTGTGTAATTGGTGTTTGTACTCACGGACTCTTACATGCTCACTTAACTCAACCAACTTGTGTTCTACCACTTAAGCTCTGCTTTTTTCAGGCTTTTTAAAAAATTTTCCTTCTTTTTTTTGTAATTGTGAAAATACTGTACAGAGGGGTTACAATTACATGGGCAAGATAATGAGTACATTTCTTATCAAGCATTGTAGCCTCCTCCTTTGTTTCCCCTTCCCATCCCATCCTCCCCCCACCCACCCCGCCCCCCAACCTAACCCTCTTCCCCCCCCCCCACCAAAGTTGTAAAGTTTGTTTTCGACATAACGACTTGTACGTCTCATTGTTGCAATGGGTCCACCTGTATCTCTATTTAAATGATTTGTTTTTTCCCTTCCCCTACACAAATTACACCAACATCAAATACAGTGAAAGCAGGGGTTATACGGTGGGGGAGGGACATACAAAGCAACAAAGAAATCATCTTATAAATGTGTTAGAAACAATCCTATTTAAAAAAATAAACATTTGAATACATATCTTAGGGTTCATTTCCCTAACATCAACTTATCTGACCTTTTCTACTTGACTCAGACATATACTAGTTTTTTTTTTCAGGTATTTTAGACAGAGTCTCATGGACCTTTCTGCATAGACTGTCTTTGAACCCTGATCCTCTAGTGGCTTCGATAACCAGGATTATAGGTATTAGCCACAGACCTGACAACCCTCTTGGATCTAACTTTGAAATACAATTTTAACCCTTCCATTGTGGAAATGGCATTTATTGTTTGGAACCAGAAGTACAAGCTGCTTCTCCGATTTAACAAAATCCTGTAACTCTCCTCACACTGAAACAGCAGACTGAGTCAACAATAAGTCCTGGAAGAACTCAGTCTTGAAGCATGTCTATTGCAATGTCAGTCAAATTTCAATACATCTGACAGAATAATCCTACTCATCCTCTTCTTTTCTTTTTTTTTTGGGGGGGGGGGGCGGGGTCCAGTCGTGGGGCCTGAACTCTGGGCCTGGGCGCTGTCCCTCAGCTCTTCAGCTCAAGGCTGGCGCTCTACCACTTGAGTCACAGTGCCACTTCCGGCGTCTTTCTTTTTGCTTATGTGGTGTTGAGGAATCGAACCCATGGCCTCAGGCATGCAAGGCAAGTGCTCTACCACTGAGCCACCTTCCCAGCCCTCATCCTCTTCTTATCCATCCTAACTCTTCCAAATGTTTTGGTAGAAAAGCCTGACATGCTCACCTGCAAGTGCTCAGTCTGACCAGACACTCCTGAATCATCAACCACTACCCACAATGTATGCAGAGGTAACGGACCTCCCTGTGGATGGAGGCCCAGCAAGCCCCCCCAGAGCCTTCAAGGCTGAAAAGCCCACATCTGTGACCTTGGCCAGCACCTCCAACACATTACTGTGCAGCCTTCTGCCATCTAGATGGTTCAAAAACCTTCTCCAAGAACTCAGCTGTGAAACGCCTTACCCCAGAGGTCTTGCAGTCAGTGGGATTGTAATCCTCAGAGATTCTGAAGCACTGGTAGTTGACTTGTTTGGAAAACTTCTGGGAAAAGAGTTTTTCCTTCTGATCCAAAACTTTGTAAACTAGAACTTGGCTTATCATGGTAAATATAATCACTGCATGAATCTTCATGTTGGAACAAACCTCTAACATTGTCAGAAGAAACTAGTTTCAAAACTTAAAAATATCTCAAAATCCAAATTCTACTTCAATAAAAGTTGGCTGGGAGCCGGTGGCTCATGCCTGTAATACTCAGGAGGCTGAGATCTGAGGATTGCAGTTCAAAGCCAGCCCGGGCAGGAACATCCATGAGACTCTTATCTCTAATAAACCACTCAGAAAACTGAAAGAGGCACTGTGGCTCAAGAGGTAGAGTGCTAGCCTTGAGCTGAAGAGCTGAGGTACAGCACCCAGGCCCAGAGTTCAAGCCCCACAATGGACAAATAAATAAATAGTTTGCTCCTTTAGTGAAGTCTTAGTACTTTCAAGGTTAAACCCAAAGTAGACTATAGAGGAAGCTTCTAACAGATCCTTGACTGCCAACTTGATTTGATTAATAAACATCTAGGAGATTAGAAGAACACCATTGTATTGTGTCTGCAGACATTTCCAGATACAAATTGATCATTAGTACTCTGACTACTGAGTGGGTTAATCCCCTTGGTAAATTCATAATATGATGGATTCATTGAAGTTTAGTCCTTGGGGCTATAGATTTTTCTGGTATCTTCCTGGGCCTGAGCACTGTTCCTCAGCTCTTCAGCTCAAGGCGAGCCCTTGAGCTTAAGCCACAGCACCACTTCCAGTTTTCTAGTAGTTTATTGGAGATAAGAGTCTCATGGACTGGGCTGAGAAGTTGGCTCAGTGGTAGAGTGCTTGCCTTGCATGCATGAGGTCCTGGGTTCTATTCCTCAGCACCATATAAGCAGAAAAAAGTCAGAAGTGGCGTTGTGGCTCAAGTGGTAGGGGGATAGCTTTGAGCTGAAGAGCTGAGGGACAGCGCCCAGGCCCAGAGTTTAGCCCCCACAACCGACAAAAAAAAAAAAAAAAAAGAATCTCATGGACTTTCCTGCCAGGGATGGCTTTGAACTGTGATCCTCAGATCTCAGCCTCCTGAGTAGCTAGGATTACAGGCGTGAGCCACTGGTGACTGGCTTTCCTGTTTCTTTCTTCTTCTTGTCTTCTATAAGGTGAAAATTTTTCCTCCATTATATACTTCCACTATAATGATGTTTTGCCCAAGTGCATGGGCCAAGCCACTAGGAACCCAAATAAATCTTTTCAAGTTGTTTATCACAATGACACTAAAGCAAATAATACAAGAGGGAAAAATAGGTGTTTATTTTCATTGGTAACATAATTATCTATGTGAAAAATCCCAAAGAATCAAATGAAAAACTCCCCAGCCAGACTTGCATTGCTCAGGTCTATAATCCAAGCTATTCAGGAAGCTAAGCTCTAAGAAGCTCAACTAGAAGCCAGGCTGGGTAGACAAAACCTCAAGCATCTTATCTCCAATAAACCAGCAAAAGTTGGAAGTAAAAGTGTGTCTTAAGTGGCAAAGCACCAGCCATGATTTAAAAAAAAAAAGAAAAAGAAAAGAAAAGCTGAGCCAGAGAGCAAGGCCTTGAGTTCAGGCTTCAGTACTGACAAACAACAACAACAACAACAAACCGCAAATTGGTTCCTAAATACCTAGAACTAATAAGCAATGAAGTTGAGGTTTCAGGATATACTGTAAATATACAAAGGCTAAGTGCTTTTCATCACAGAAACAAACAACAAGGAGAATTTTAAAACACAGTATCATTCAAATTAGTGCAAATGAAATATTTAGGCATAAATGTGACAAACTCTATACTAGATATACCATATCCTAAGGAAACTATAAAACTCAGATGAAAGAAACTAAGGGACAGCTAAATGAATGGAGAGATGGGTTCATGGGTGGGAAGACTGTTTTGTTAAGATGACAGTTCTTTCCAATGTGGGCTTTAGAATCAAGTCAACTCCAGTCAAAATACTAGCAAGTTATTTTGTGAATATCAACATACTGATCCTGAAATGTCATTTAAAGCCAGGCGTTGGTGACTCATATCTTTAATCCTTAGCTATTCAGCAGGCTAAGATATGAGGACTGTGGTTTGAAACTAGCATGGGCAGGAAATTCTGTGAGACTCCTATCTCCAATTAACCACACCAAAAAGGAAAAACCCAGAAGTGCAGCTGTGGCTCAAGTGGTAGTACATAGCCTTGAGCAAAATTGCTTAGGGACAGAGCCTAGACCCTGAGTTCAAGTTCCAGGCCTGGCAAAACACAAAGAAAGATCTATGTAAAGAGACAAAAGACAAAAGAGTAGCCAACACAACATTGAAGGAGCACAAAGTAATAAGACAAATTGTACCTGACTTCAAGACTTAGTAAGCCAGGTGCTGGTGGCTCACACCTGTAATCCTAGCTATTCAGGAGGCTGAGAACTGAAGATCGCCATTCAAAGCCAACCCAGGCAGAAAAGGAGGACTTCCTGGAAGAGAAAGACAGAAGGAGGGGAAGGGGGAAAGGACAGAAGACTGGGGATGTGTAACATAGAGCATATTGCACACGTGCGCTCACAAAGAAGATGGACATAATGAAAGCCACCAAACATGAAACAGGGGTAGACAATGAAACACTATTCAAAAGTGGCATTAAGACAACAGTAGAGGTGTAGAGGTGTGAGCTTGTTCTTAGTACACTGTATCCATCTTTGGAGTTATCACAATGAAACACCTTTGTATTATTATTGATATGTGCTAATTAAAAGTATAGATCTATCTATCTATCTATCTATCTATCTATCTATCTATCTATCTATCTATCTATCTATCTAAACAATCTCACTAACCAGAAAGCAAACAATCAAATTAAAAATTGTTCAAAAGATTTCTGGAGACTGGTTCAAATGGCAGAGTATCTGCTTAGTAAGCACAAGGCCCTGAGTTCAAACCCCAGTACTGTCCCTTCTTCCCCTCCCCCCCCCCCCCCACAGAGTCAAAAGAAAATCAGGCATGGGATGGGGCACTGGTGGCTCATGCCTGTAATCTTGGCTACTTAGGAGGATGAGAAAGTCTAAAGAAAAGTCTGTAAACTCATCTCTAATAAACTTCTCACCCCTCCCCAAAAGCTGGAAATGCAAGTGTGGCTCAAGTGGTAGAGCATTAGCAATGAGTGAAAAAGTCAAGTGAGAGTGTGAGGCATGAGTTCAAGCCCTAGTGCTAGCAAACAGACACACACACACACACACACACACACACACACACACACACACACACACACAAATGTAGGCATGGTAGTAATCACCTATAATCCCAACACCTGGGAGACTAAGGAGGATTGCAAGAATATTTGGTAATATATATCAAAGACTTTGCAAAAAAATATCCCTCTAGGCAGTATGATGGTACATGTCAATAATCCTAGTATTCAGGAAACTGAGGAAGGAGGATTAGTAGTTCAAATCCTTCTGATTAATTTGCATAAAATTTCTCAGGATTATGGGGAGAAAGATCACAAAAGGAGGAAATTCTGCCAATTATAAACCCTTTCACTGCTTCCATAGTTCTTCTATTCTAAAATGCAATATAATTGAAATCATAGCTTTTTTTTTTCCAGATTGGTTTCTTTCACTTTAATATTTACTGGTTGTAGGAAGTGTCTTTTCATGGCTCTATTGTTCATTTCCATTTAGCACTGAAGACAATTCCACTCTCTGTAGGTACCACAGTTTGTTTACCTTTTCATCCACTGAAGGATGTGTTAATTGCTTCTACATTTTGGCAGTTACAAATAGAATGGCTACAAGCATCTGGGTGAAGAGTTTTATGTAGACATTGTTTTTAAGCCCACTGGGAAAATACCAAGGACAGCACTTAGTAGATTATCTGGTAAGAGAATATACAGGAAACTTTTTTCAGCACAGTTTTCCAAAGTGGCTGTACATTTGCATTTCACCAGACACAGGATACTTGTGGTACTGTCATCATGTCTCATCCAGATACATGCTACCACCCTGACAGGTGATGCTGCCCTTGGTCAGATATTGGTCTGGTTTGCTGGTGGCTCACACCTATAATCCTAGCTATTCAGAGGCTGAGACCCCTGGTTCAAAGCCAGCCTCCGAAGGAAAGTCTGTGAGGCTCTTGTCTCCAATTAACACTATAAAACTGGAAGTGGTGCTGTGGCTCAAAGTGGCAGAGCACTATCCTTGAGCAAGAAAGCTCAGATACAGTGCTCAGGCCCCAAGTTCAAGCCCCCACAACCAGGAAAAAAAAAGTTGCTTCCCTCCTACATGCCCTTTGCAGTCTGTACCCTTTGGAAGGAAGTTATAAGTCATGGACAGCCTTAAGTCAAAGAATTGTATTCCACCTCTTAGCACAGTGGCATGCAAATTATTTGGAAGTCTTTTTTTTTTCTTTTGGATCTGGCTCACTTTGCTTATAATAATTTTTTTTATTGTGAAAATACCGTACAGAGGGGTTACAATTACATGGCAAGGTAATGAGTGCATTTCTTATCAAGCATTGTAGCCTCCTCCTTTGTTTCCCCTTGTCCATCCCTTTATTTGGAAGTCTTCTGTATAGATATCTTTCTCTCCCTCCATTTATTTATCCGATCATTATATTATGTGGAGTAGTGAGTGTGCAGCATTTTGTTTAATTTCATACTGGGGTTTGAACTCAAGGTCTGAAGGCTGTCCCTTAGATCTACCAGTTGAGCTATACCTCCACTTCCGGCTTTGGGGTGGGTAGAGGCAAGATTCTCACCGAGGTTCCTGCCTGGGCTCGCTTCCAACGAGTGTCCTCAGCCCTCCGCCTTCAGAGTAGCTGGGATTACAGGTGTGAGCCACCAGCGCGGGCTTTAGGAACTGATTTTATCCTCTGGATTACAATTCAATGCTATATTTTTTAGAATGATTGTGCTGATCGCTTAACGCTGGCCCGCGGGAGGCTTTTCGGTGGATCCTCGTGTTCGTGTCCATTTTTCACAGGAACACATACAATCCGTGTGGACAAAATTCTCTCCGCGGGCCCCCGATGGCGTTCTAAGGGCGTTGAAACAAGATTGGAGAACCGCTGCGCCAGGACGCCCCTTCCCGACCTCAGCGAGGTCCTTCTGCGGTCCGCGCGGATCCGCGGGGCGAGCCACGCTCGGGAACCCCCCCCCCCCACCCGCAACTTCCCTCACCACCTCTGCAGGGGGTGGAGGGGGGCGGGACTCCCCCGGGAAAACGAAGCTTCCCTCCGCCTTGTCTTTCCTGCAAACGCCACGACGGGGCGCCAAGTCCCCCGGGGAGCGTGGGGAAGGGTCGGCGGCGCGCCCGGCCCAGCGCTCCGGGGCCGGGCCACGTGCGCGCGTGGCGCCCCCGGGCCGGGCGCGGAGGTCCTGCCGGGGTTCTCCAGCCCGTCGTCGGATGCGCGCTGGAGGCTGTCCAGGGCGCGCGTCGTGGCTGAAAGCCGCCGGACGGACAGCTCCCCGGGCCTTGCCTTGGGGGCCCGGCCCTGCACCCCGCACTTCTTGTCGGTCCCAGGCTTTCTCTCCTCTGCCAGCTCACGCAAGACAGCCAGCGATGAACGCCTGCAGCTGGAGACCTGGCTAATTGATACAATAAGTTCTGTAATTGCCTCAAAAATAAGGTAATGGTTTGGCAGAGGGAATGCTTTGATCTTATCAGCCAGGCGGAATCTCTCCAAATGAAACTTCAGAGAAGGGGGGGGAGCTCCAACTGGGAGTGTGAAGCCCAGGAACAGCCTGCTCCCCGCGTCGCCCTGCCCCCGCACGCCCTGTGTCCTTCCGAAGGCTCTGGAAGGGATGGACACGCTGTCCCACGAAGACAGAAGAATGCGGGGCCGTGAGATAGTGTGGAGGTGGGGGAGGAAGGCGGGGCCGGGGTGTCCCTGCTGCTCACGTCGGGCTGGAATGGCAAAGTAGGCCTAGAGAGGCTATCAGAGGAAGAGATGGAGCGGAGGTGAGGAACTGACAGAGGATAGAAAAACCTATGTTGGCTCTAGAGCAGAGGATGTTTCTCGTACACAGTGAAGGCAGGGAAACAGAGGGAGGAAAACCTTGGATGTTCTGTCTTCTCTAAGAATTTGCACACACACACACACACACACACACACACACCCTCTTGCTCTGCGCTGTGGGTGTCCCTGCCTGGCAGAGGCCCCAGCACAAAGAGGATTAGAGAGATGAGCTAATCTGGTTTGTATCCCAGACATGGCCTCAGAAGGGGACCCTGGCTACCCTGATGTTTGAGAGAATGGAGGAGTGAGAAGCCCTTCTTTGGGGCTCCTGGCTGATAATATCAGACACCCTCCCCACTGAAATCCCCAGGGTTCCACAGTTGTGACTTCAGAGTCAGGTTTAGGAAGGAAAAAAAAAGCAGAAGCTTTAGGGAAACAGGTTCACGGCACTTTCCACTAGGTTGCTGGAGCTGCAAAGGGAGAGATAAGAGACAGAGAGCAAGAGAAGGAGAAACAAAGTCACACACCAAAAATACAGGGATGGGTAGGCAGGTACACACAGATGTGGAAGAAGGAAGGGAGGCAGGGGAAGGGGACGAAAGGATGCAAGGAAGGCTGGGCATCTGTGGCTCAATCCTATAATCCTTGCTACTCGAGGCTGAGATTTTAGGACTGAGATTGGAAGCCAGCTGGCAGGAAAGTCCATTAAGACTCCAATTAAGAAGTGGCGCTGTGGCTCAAGTGGTAGAGCTCCAGCTTTGAAATGAAAAAGTTAAAGGAGACTATCCAATCCCACAGTCCAAGCCCTAGTACCATAGCAAGACCAACAGTGGTGCAGATTCACATAGAGAGAAAGATGGAGAGACACCCAGGTGCATGCTTGCTGAAAGACTGAGTGACAGTCTGCAGAGACAGTCAACCCTGTCTCTGCAGGGTTTACCCTGTCTCGGTTTAGAAAGAGAAAGGCAGGCAAACATCCACCTGGGGGAGGGGGTAGGCTGGCAGATGTAGACACACAGAGAGACAAATGAAGACTGAGAGAGAAATCTAGAGACACAACAGGAATAGACACAGAACATGGAAACACAGCCAGAGACAGAGAGATGGGGAGAGCATAGGAATAAGAGGTAGAGCCTGCAGATAAAACCTGGATTGGGAAGGAGGCAGACAGTAAGCCTGGCGATATTTTTTTCCCAAATCACACTTCTAGATCATTCCAGGGCCTAGAACAGGTGGAAGGGAGAGAAAGAGGGCTTGATACCTAAACTGTCTGATATAGGCATAGTGGGCAAAAGGGGCAAAATAGGAACTGTCCTTTGGGAACAGGCTGGTCAGTGACCACCCAGGATCCCAGCGGCACACCCACTGGCCTCACACAGAACCTGGGCCACCCGCCCAGGATGGCCTTCAGCCCGCCCACCGCCTGGCTCCAGTCTGATGTGAGCCAAAGTGCTAGAAGACTTCAGATTCATCCCCTGTTCTCCCCCCCTCCCCCCCCCCCCACCCCAGCCCTCCTCCCAAAGGCTCCTCTTCTTCCTCTTCTCCATTAAATCTCTCCTGGTCCCAGAGAACTCTTTGCTCCTTGGAAAGGGAGGAAAGGGATACTATGCCACCAAAGCCCCCTTTCTTAATTTGAATCTTGACCCCCTCCCCTTCCAAAAAAAAAAAAAAAGCCTCCTTGGCCTGGCCTCTGAGAGACACGCCTGGGAACTCATAAATACCAAGGAGAGGCCAGCCAGGCTGTGTACAAAGCATGGGTCCCCACGCCACCCCCCTGCTCCCCTTAAGCACGCCTGGGTTCTTCCCAAGCTCCCTTTCCCCCCAGACACCTGCATGGTGCAGCAGGGCAGAAGGGAGACTAGAGGCCTGTGTGAAACTGGCCCCCATTCAAGTGAGACCTGCTTCAGTTTGCAAAGAAATCTCAGGAAAGGCTGGTTTCAGGGCCCCTTGTGCAAGTAGCAGGCTCAGGAATTCCTTGACTCCCATCCAAACCTCCCCCCACCCAGCCCCTTCTTGGCCTTTCTCTGCTCATTACCATCCACACCACCTCCCACCCACCAGGAAAGAGAAGGTCATCACTAAAGGGGCCCAGGAAGGGGGGGGGGGGAACTTCCAGGGATAGAGCAGGGCAGAGTAAAGCTATTTACCCACACGCCAGTTCCCCTTAGCTCATCTCTGCTCCAGCTAGGGGCCAGTAAAAATGTATTCAATTCAGCTATGCACAGCTGAGAACAGAGTGAAAGATGAGTCTCTTAAGTAGCCTTGCTGGGGAGTACAGCGTGAGGTGGGGTGTCCAGTGTGAGAGCAGGCTCTTCTCCCATGGGAATCCACTTTTGAAAAAGCAGGGTGCTATGGTGCCTTCAGGAGGAAGAGGGGAAGATTCAGCTCAGCTGGATAGGGTGGCATTAGTTGCCCAGTGGCCCTAAGGGAATCTGGCAGCCTTGGGAATTGGGAGACTCTCGAGTTCGTCAAACTTCTGTTCAAATATATCTGCAGCATGCTACCTTCAACCCTAGCACATGCTGTCCTGAGACAGCTTTTGTTCTTGCCTTCTATGCCATTTAGGATGCCCTGGCCAGTAGGCACACAGCAGGTGCTTAATAAATGCATACATGCTGACTTGATTCCATGCAGGGTCCTCCAGATCTGTATTTGACTCTCTAATCAGAGGCTCCTCCTCCTAGGTTCCGTAACTTTAGAGAAGGATTGGGGAATGAACTGGGAGATAAAGCCAAGGAGCTAGCCTGAGACTCTGGCCTTGACACAGCAGACCCTTGCGTGAGGAGCTGAGCGCTCCAATTGTGTCTAGGACCTTGAGCTTGGACGTTTGTTTTGAGATTTGAAGCTCCAAAGTGGCAGATCCCAGAAAACCTCTTCTCTGGCTCTGTATTTGTTCTCCAAGTTAAGTGGTTGAGTGCAGCTCTTGCAGTCAGCTGGCTCCAGCAGCCTGGGCTGCTCCTGGGGAACTGGGGCCTGGGAGAGGGGGAGAAGGGGTGAAAGGAGCAAAGGCCCATCCTGGGTTGCCTACTTGCTGCAGAGGTGGCCTGTAAGCCTTGGGGAGAAATCTTGTCCCCTGAGTTGTGCTCATTCTTAAGAGTTGCCGGTAGTTTTTTGAGCTGCCCCCACCCCTTTCAGCTTACTCAGAAACATACTTTAATAGCTGATCATCTATGTTGTGCCAAGACACGGTCCCACTCAACTATGAAGACAACTAAAGCCAAAGAAGGGGCCTCAGAAGTGAGTTTGGAGCCCGTGTGGGTGAGTCCACCCCAGGGTAGATGTGATCATCTCCAGCTCCTATCCCACAACCCCCCAGGCCCATATGTAGAAGCAAATGCAGGGCCAGAGTCACACCCAGGTCTAAACACACAGGGGAGTCTGAGAAAGGCTGCTGGAGCTGGAAGACTGCTGTCCTGCAAAGTAGGTGGGGCTGGACTGGGAGGAGGCGAGGGAATGGTCCAAGGAAAGGGGCCCCCGCCAGGAAAGGGACTGGGCTTTTTCGGCTTCCACCTGCCTCTCTCAAGGAAACTGGTCATAGTCTGTGTGTTGCTTTTAAGGCCATAATAGGCCAACCAGAGCCTAGTAGAATGGAGGAGAGGGAAGGAAAGGATGCAGTCCTAGTTCATGTGGCCAGCTGCTGGTTCTGAATGGTTTCTGCAGTGTCCAATGTCAGACAACCTAATGGTGACGGACACCTCCCTTCCATGACTTGGACTATGCTCCATTATTTGAATTCCTCTCCTCCGTCCTAGTTTTCTTGACTCCAGCTGGTTGGTCTTCTCATTAGCCCCAGCACACCAACACACTCCAGCCTTACATTGACTCTGGATCCTCCCAGCTTTTTGCCTCATCTCTGCAAGGCTTTGCATGGATGCCACTGTGATGAGAGACCCTGGTTCTAACTGTGCCCCAGCCCCTTACCCTTCTCTATTTCCCAAAGCCCCTACTACTTTCTGACATATTCTATGCTTCACTTCTCACATGATTTAAAGATTCCCCAATTTTGATTGCCTAGAGAAATAGTTACCATAAATCAAAATCATTTCAGAACAATCTACATGTTAATGGTCTGTTTTCTGCCCCAGTAGAAGGTAAATTCGATGAAGGCAGACATTATTTCGTTTTGCTTTGCTCCATGATGTGTCTTCTGTGCGTAGCACAGTCCTAGCACACAGTAAACAATAAAGATTTGTTGGCTTGAGGAGGGTGTTGGCTCCTGACTGAGAAGTGGGGAGAGGGACTAGAAGCCCCTCTGGACCCGGATCTCCTGCTTCTGCCTCTGAGATGTCTCCAGCCAGCTGGGCCCTATCCTTCACACCCTGGCTTCTCTAACACCCCACCACCCACACAACGACTGACAGTGAGACTGGGGTTAAGAAGGTGGGCACTGACTAGCAAATTGTTTACACTCATACTTTATACTTTAGATAAGTCAGGAGGAGAGGCATGTAGGACACCTGGCAATGGGGGGCGGGCTAAGCTGGAGAAACTGAGGCTGAAGGCAGGGCCAGATCCCAGAGGAAGTCTCAAGTTGGAAGGCACAAGGCTTTATGCTAGGTTTCTCAGCAAGAACCATCCTGTCTGCGGGGACTCTACCTGCCAGCCTGGGAAGTGGGAGTAGGGTGGAGGGGGAGCAGGGGAGGAGATTCTCCAGTTTCCCCAGGACACCGCGTCGGGATGGAGCACGGATGCAGGAGCAGTAGAGATGAGGAAGGTGGGAAGGGTGGAAAGCGGAGGAGCAAATGGCTCCAGGGTTTCTCCTCTCTTACCAGGACCCCCACCCTGGCCTCTGGTGGGGGGGGGGGCGGGGGGAAACGGCCCAGATGTTTCTGATTCTTTCCTACTTGCGGCTCCGCCCGAGAGGGTGGGGGGCCCAGCGCTGTGGGGCCGCGGCCATAAGGCGTCGGGCATCGCCCAGGGCCCGTCGGCGTGTCTCCTCCACGCGGGTTCGCTGCAGAGGCCTCGGTAGCCCGGACGGAACGTCGTGGGAGAAGGAGGAGAGCGCCTGGGAAGGAGCAGGGCCTGGAGCCCCGCTGAGGAAGAAATGTGGGAGTGGGAGTTGGCTTTGTTTCTACCCATTTCACGGAAGCATGGAAGGCACCCGGGTAACACGCGTGCCTCTTCCGTCCTCAGCTCCCCTGTCGCTGCCCTTGTATGCGAGGGGACCCGGGGGGTGTCTGCAGCGCCCTCCCACTCGGCGCGCTTCGCCATCCACGCCGCGTTCCGCGTTCCGAGTGAAGGGCGCTAGGACCCGGTGACGCGGCGCCGGCCGGCCGGGGCTCCCTGGGCGCCGTGGAGCGGCGGCCCCCTGTCGTGTCGTGTCGCCCGGGGAGCAGGTGGGGCGCGGCGCGGCGCGGCGGCGCGAGGAGAGCCCCGGGGGAGCCGACGGGAGGCGGCCGCCACACCTCGGGCGCCGCGGAGCACCGGGGTTGGCGCAGGCGGAGCCGCCCCGAAGGCTGCGCGTGTTCCCGGCTTCGGCCCCGCCCCGCGCCGTCCAATGAGAGCCTGTGGCTGGAGGGGCTGTCCGCGTGCTCGGCCCCGCAGCTCCACTCGGCGCCTCGGAAGCCCTGACACCGCCCCCGGCGCTCCAGCCGCGCACCCCGGGACCCCCAGCTAGCTAGCGTCGTCGGTTTCCCAGCATTGCCGTTCGCGCCCTCCCCGGGACCCCGCGCGGTGCCCCGTTACTCCACGTGACCTTCGATCGCAGCCGCTCGCGAACCCCATGGCCACCCAGAAGGGGGAGGCAGGAGCAGCCTGAGTCACCCCAGACGGTGCCCCGTCCACGCCCCTCCGGGCTGCGCGGCCGGGAGCCTTCGGGGAGCTATGCTGAGGTCCGGTGGTGCGCAGAAAGCCGCGCAGCACGCCCCTCGGCGCGCCCGCGCCCCGACCCCCGCGCCCGCGCCCCGATCTGCCGCCCCCGACGTCTCCCCGGCTCCGGCCCGCCTTGGTCTTGCCTGCTTTTTGCTGCTGCTGCTGCTGACTCTGCCAGCCCGCGTAGACTCGTCCTGGTGGTGAGTGTGGATCTCGGGGCTGGGCGGCGAGGTGCCCCGCGGGCGGGGATACACAGCTCCAGGCACCGGCGGCACCGGGGTGTAGAGCTGGGAGGCAGAGGTGATCCCGCCCGGGACATGACGAGAGTCCATGCGGAGTCGTGCGGAGTCCATGACGAGATCACCGGGGAGGAGATGGAGCACCGCGCCTTACCTGAGCGGGGAGGGCGTGGATGCCCTGGAGTAGAGGCCTGGGCCTCAGGAAATGTCCCCTGGGGCTGGGGAGCCATGCGAGCCTCTAGGGGCAGAAGCCACCTTCAGGTCTTCCCTCCAGGTGGGTCAAGGAACTAGCCGCCCCTCTGAAGCTCGTGGCCGGCTCAGACCGCCAGAGGTTCCCCCCCCCTCCCCGGCCGAGGGGACAGCTGGCCAGAGCAGAGGAGCTTCGTTAGTCTAGCCCACCCTGTATGTATCACAGAATGGCGCTGGTGCGCACCGGGCGCCAAGACAGGAGTGAGATCCAGGCTTAGTTTACCACCCCACCAAATGAAGACTGTCTTCAGTCACGGGTTTGGGATGTCACTGGGGTCGGTGGTTTCTCCCTTCTTGCTTTCCTTTCCCACAGGACCCCACGTCCCATTTCTTCTTTCCAAGAGCTAGAGGCTTCTGGAGTCCCAAAGTAGTGAGAGAACCTCTACTCAGGTTTCTCACTGGCCTCAGACTTAGAGGGCGGAGGAGGCAAAAGACATTACAAATCTACTGCGTATCTGTGGTCTGTCTTTACATACTACCCCCCCCCCCTCCACGTCTCGACCCCCAAGGGCTCCCCAGTCCAGAATGGCACTCGTCCTCCTAGCGCCGCTCTCCTCCTTCCCCACCAAGGCGGGGGGGGGGGAAGGAGGGTGGCAAGGGGGAGACTTGGATTGAGAAAAGATTTGATGCTCTTATCTTTCCTCTACCCCTCCAATCAAACTGGCCTCTTGGACTGGATGAGTGCCCCTCTACCACGCACTGCCCCCCTTCTTTTCCTGACTGTGCCCCTCCTCCTCCCTTTCAACCCCCACCCCCACGAAGTGTGGTCTCTTCTCCTCTTGCACCCTGTGGCTTTTCTCCTCTTCACTTGGAATCTTGGCTGGAAGGGCGAGGGGTAGCTGGCTGAGGGGCCAGCCAGCTTGGGCTGCAGATTCCTATCATTTCAAGATGCGTCTCTTTATCCCCACCCCCCATTTTCCTGTTGAAGAAAAATCTCTCTTTTGGATCTTTTTTATCTCTGTAGTGTTGGAGAAGGCAAGAAGGGGGGTTCTGGATGGGGGAGCAGAGAGGCCTATATCTTACATCTGGCTTGAAACATTCCTTTCGAAGGGAAAAGGGAAGACATGAGACAGGATAAAAGCCTTTCAATGTTCAGAGTGAGATCAAAGCCATCCTTTACCTCCACAGCTTAGTTTGACTTGAATCTCTTAGTGTCTCTGTTGAGAAAGGAGAAAGTGACAGCTGCCCATCTTTATTCAGCCTAAATGGCAATTTGCCTTTAGGAACTCTTGATTGCTCCTTGTCAGTTTGGGAGGGAGGTGATCTTGGGAATCAACTGGTATTTAGATGAAGAAGTATCACTCTGGTAATTTCAGCATGCTGGTAGTGGTTCCTAAAGACCTAAATAGGATTCTTCCTAGTCCCCATTTCTTACCCTCCCCTCCCCTCTTTTTTTTTCTTTTCTCCCTCTCCTGTCCTCCTCCCACATGGTTCATATTAATGATGGTGGAAAAACTCTAAATGGAAGAGTGGGAAGGGAGCGGGGCTGACGTGCAGAGGGACTTAGCAGTCCCTGTGAAATGGAAGCTGGCACAGCAGGGCCAAGATGGGCAGTGGGTGCACAGGTTGTTTCCATCTCCTTCCCCCACCTGTCACAGCTGCAGCTCAGGACGCCTGCCTCATTGGTAACCACTTCTAGGATAAGATGAAAAGCTGAATTCTGAAGGCAGGTCAGGCCTCCAAGGGAATTTATCTATTCCCCTTCAGAAAATCCTAGCATGACTGATACAACCCCTGGAAGAGACAGATGCCCGTTGACGTGGTGTGCCCATGCTCTCCTGAGGAACAGAAGAGCATCACTGTTACCAGCTATGATCTTTCATAGCCTCAGATTCCTGCCTTTCATCTCCAATCACTCCCTTCCGACTTGTATCCTGAGAGGAAATGGTTTCTGCTTAGTTTTTGATAAACAGTAAGAAGTAAGGGGCTCCCACCATGAGCTTGTTTCATCTTGCAGGTGTTAGCAGAAGAGAATCAGGAGCGTAGGGCTGTACTCATGGCTTATAAAGAGAGGATCACAGGGTAGTGTCATAGTAACACTACTGTTACAAACAACAGTTGCCAATTAGTGAGCCCCTACCAAACTCCAGGCATGATAGCCAAGCTATGGTAAGTATTATCTTTGTTAATCCCCTGAAGACTCCAGTGAGGTAGGTATTACTATTGCTTGTTCACAAATGAAGAAAGTGAAGAAGAGAGGGATAGTAAGAAATTTGTTCATGGAAATGGCACTGTGGCTCAAGTGGTGGAGTGTTAATCTTGAGCTGAAGAGCTCAAGGACAGTGCCCAGGCCCAGAGTTCAAGCCCCATGACCGACCAAAAAAAAATTTTTTTTGAACAATGGGTGTTAACCTAAAAAACAAAACAAAACAAAAACTCTGCATGTCTCTCTTGCCCCTGCAGTAAAAATACAAACCGTGGGCCAAGCATGGTGATATTTACATAATCCTAGCACTGTAGAGGCAGGCAGATCACAAGTTTGAGGCCAGCCCATGCTATACTGTAAGACCATCCTAACAAAAGAAAACAAAAACAAAAAAATGAACTTGGAATTTGGAGCTGGATGGGCTTCCTTCATCCAGGTTCTCCTCCAACTAGCCCTAATGGATAGAATACTCTCAATATCCTGAAACTGAAGGGAACTGAAAATTCAGTTTCTTTAACTATTGAGTGGAGTTTTCTCTCTCTCTGGCACCCCCCCCCCCCCGTGTGTGTGTGTGGGGGGGGGGGATTTTTGTACAGAAAAATATTTTGTGAACTGTAAAGTACTATACCAATGATGTGGTTTAAAAGCAGATTTAGGGAAGTTAATAGCTTTATCTCTATACTCGAAGTCTTACAAGTACCAAGTAAAACCATATATATATATATATATATATATATATATATATATATATATATGTACACAAAAACAAGAAAGGGGAAAAAAAAAAAGATTCCTGGCCTCATGAAAAGGGCACAAACAGAATATCTACAAATAGACTGACAGGTTGACACAGAATAAAACTGTAATAAAACTATGGCTGGTGAGGAGACAGGGAAGTTGGAGATAAATCAGAGAAGTTAGGTGTCCACATAGTACCCACTATGTGCTTGACACTTTTTTTAAAAATACATTTTTAATTTACAATGGAAAGGTTTTCATCCCCCCCCCCCCCTTTTAGGTCTTTGAGGTTTCATTGTCTTTGTGCTAGTACCAGGACTTGAACACAGAGCCTCTTGCTCTCAATCAGATGATGGATCTGTGCCACTTGAGCCAAGCCTCTAATACGACATTTTGTTGGTTAATTTGAGACTGTTTCTTGGATTTTCCTGCCTAGGCTGGCCTCAAATCATTACCCTTCAATACAAGACTTCTGAGTAGCAATATTACAGAAGCAGACAGCCACAGTGGGCTCAGAATAGTGTTCTCTTTGGTCTTATTTTTGGTCGTTTATGTAGTTGGCCTTTCCTCCCTTGTGATTAAGCTCTCATTTGTGTTTAGGATTAGTTCATCACCACATGTTAGTGCCATGTCTTGGACATGTTTTTAGTTTGTCCTCCAAAGGTTTATGAACTGGAAACTTGGTCTTCAATGTTGGTGGAACCTTTTAAATGGGGCTAGTGACAGGGGTGGTCAGAGGCACTGCCATTGGCCCAAATGAATGCTGGCCTCAAGGAATGACTTGATTCTTCACAGTGAATGGGTGGTTAGAGAGCAAGCTCTCTGTTTCAGCTCTCCCTCTTACTTCCTGCCTCAACTCTGTGAACTCTCCCTCCTTATGTACTAGAAACTTCTCACTCCTGGAAAATACTGAAGTTAATAAAAGATCAGAAATCTCCATCTTCAAAAGGGCAATGTATTCACATCAGGTTGGGATCTTCATAAAACTCAAATTCTGATTCAGTAGGCCTGAGGATAGGTGTTGAGTTGTGCATTTCCAATGACTCCCTAGGTGATGCATATACTACTGCTCTGGGGACCAGGCTTTGAGGAGCAAGGGGCAAAAGAATTTGTCAAAGGAAAGAATGTGAACTGGCTAAAAGCCGGTGAACAGAAGTCATCTGGTGCAGGAGGTGGGGAAGGAAGTAAAGCATTAATTTCTGGAAAGGAACAAAAAGACCAAAGTCAAAGTCTCTGGGTATACTCTCCTGCACCATGAGAGGGAGGGGTACCTTAAACATTTTTGTGCCTCAAATAACCGAACTCCGTGCTTGGCACAGAGTTTTTTTGTAAGCATGATATTAACTGAGGTCCAACCTGAGGCTTAGCACTGTCGAAGCTCCTTACTCCAAGTGACTACAAAGGATGAATTATTGGACAACAGGCAAACTCCATGCCTGCAGTGTCTTGAAGCAGTTACTGAGTGGTATAGGCATGGTAATAGAAAAGCTTAATTATCTTCCCATCTTAGATACTGAACACACATGTTCCCACGCTCATTGAGAATGTACTAAGAAGGACCAATGTGGGCTGAATGGATTTAAGTCAGACCACAGAAAGGCCTTTTTGCCAGAGTTTGGCCTGTCTCACTCCAGACTGTCTCATGAGGGCTGGATTATTGGTCTCCCATTCCCATTTAACCCCCCTCCTCCCAAGCCTCAGTAGAAAACAAAAACAAATACCCATTGCCCAGAACACTACTACTCCAGGGCTGAGCTGGGGAGGCAGAATGGTGGTGAGACAGGGACCAGCTCCAATTCCAATGGTCTTGATTCTCCAAACAAAGCACCACGGCAGTGGGTGTAACTCCAGGCTGTGCGTCAGGCAGCCCTTTCCGGCATGGCCAGCCTGGGGTGTTTATTTTGTTTGTTCCTGGAAGCTGCTGCCCTGATGGACAGTGCTGGGGACGCTGATTCCATGGGATTTGTTAGTACAGGGCCAGCCCTCTCATCCCTCCCTCAGCACAGATGGGGCCCATCAGCCTGCTGAGTTCCCAAAGAGGCAAGCATCAGCCCTCCTTGTGTTTGTTTGAGTTGGTGTCACCAGTGGTGATCCAGCCTGTGGGTGAGAGCTGGCTGTGGGAATGCATGTGGGTGGGTGGGGGGAGCAGGACCCAGAGATGCCCTCCCTTTTCTTCACACATTTCTAGGCACATTATAGGGCTGGTTCCAAACAACTGGCATAATCACAACATATACCAATGCTTTACTGTAGTAGAAACTGCTTTCCACAGCCCCTACAGCAAATTAGACAAATAGGGAATGTCCAGCAAAGTATGGAAGGTGTTAAGAAAGCAGAAAGGAAGAAAGAAGTTGTTAGCTCTTTTCTCAAGGAAGTAGGTGGATGGGTCTGATTTCTTTGGTGGCCTTTTGGGTACAAAGGATGATATACTCCTGTTTTATCTCCAAAATGCAGTGAGGCTTGTGGTAGAGTCCAAGCATAAATGTTTGAAAGAAGAGAAAATATTGTCTTAAGAAATCTGAGCTGGGGGGAATGTGGCTTAGTGGTAGAGTGCTTGCCTTGCATGCATGAAGCCCTGGGTTCTATTCTTCAGTACCATATACACAGAAAACGCTGGAAGTGGTGCTGTGGCTCAAGTGGTAGAGCATTAGCCTTGAGCAAAAGGAGCTCAAGGACAGTGCCCAGGCCCTGAGTTCAAGCCCCAGAACTGGAGGGGGGGGGGGGTGGAGAGAGAGAGAGAGAGAGAGAGAGAGAGAGAGGAAAAAAAGAGAAAAAAAATCTGAGCTGACCAATAACAACAAAAGATAACTGAGCTGGGTGCTGGTGGCTCACACCTATAATCTTAGCTACTCAGAGGCTGAGATCCTAAGATCTCAGTTCAAATCCAGCCCGGGCAAAAAAGTCTATGAGACTCTCATCTCCAATTAACCACCAGAAAACCAGAAGTGGAACTGTGGCTTAAAGTGGTAGAGTGCTAGCCTTGAGCAAAATAGTTGTAGGGATAGCACCAGGTCCTCAATTCAAGCCCAACAACAGACCAAAAAAAAAAAAAAAAAAGAAAGAAAGAAAAAGAAATCTGAAAATGAATCTAGTAACCTATCTATCCTTTAATAGCTCATTCTGATTGATCTTATAATGGTTTTTATTGGACAGACGGGGACTGGGCTGCTTCATCTTGCCCACTGAAAACAATCACTGTCCACTCATTCCCATTGAGAACACTGTGCCTAACAGGTTGGAGAAAGTGATTTTAAAAGCTTCATTATTGGGCTGAGAAAGTGGCTCAGTGGTAGAGTGCTTGCCTAGCATGCATGAAGCCTTGGCTTCGATTCCTCAGCACCACATAAACAAAAAAAGCCAGAAATGGTGCTGTGGCTCAAATGGTAGAGTACTAGCCTTGAGCAGAAAAAAAAAAAAAGAAGCTCAGGGACAGTGCCCAGGCTCTGAGTTCAAGCCCCATTTGGCAAACAAACAAAAAACAAAGCAAAACAAAAAACCCCAAACACCCAAAAGCGTCATTACTTAAGAAAAGCCCTGGGCACTAGAAATGGAAGAAATGAAGAAGAGAGTTGGGGGTAAAGTCTTCTGGGTTGAAAATGAGGATTTTTTTTTTTAAACTACACGAGTTGAACTAGAGCTATAAACATTACTCAGACATTGCCCACTATGTCTTTTCCTGCCAGCTCTTTCCTCCCTGTCACCCCTTTCTCCCCTCCCCCGCCTTTGGCAGCCAAATCTCATGGACCAGCCACTCAGGATATGCCTCTTACATGTGGGTTTCAAAGTGTTGTTTCAGACCTTCATTTGTTAGTTTATTTTTCTCTGAGTATTGTAATGTTTATTAAATAAACAGGCAATGGGTTTGTGTGACATGCCCACAGCTTCTGTATATATGACACATGCCTGGCTTGTGTTCTGGGAGTGTGTGTCACTTCTGGCCTTTGGCTGGGGAACTGGTAATGGTGGGAGACCACTCAATTACTCTTTCTGCAACTGAGTAACTATTTCTCTAGAGCTTGTGGGGAATGGCTCTACTCATCACCATCAGGGATGTGGGTTGGTGGGGAGGAAAAGGAATCTAAGGTCTAGATAGCATACCAACCATTCCTCAGGGCCCTTATTCTCCTGATCCTCCTGATGTAGAACAAGGTTGTTGTTGTATCTTACAGGTACATTGGCGCACTGGGAGCCCGAGTGATCTGTGACAACATCCCTGGTTTGGTGAGCCGGCAGCGGCAGCTGTGTCAGCGTTACCCAGACATCATGCGCTCTGTGGGTGAAGGTGCCCGAGAATGGATCCGAGAGTGTCAGCATCAGTTCCGCCATCACCGATGGAACTGCACCACGCTGGACAGGGACCACACTGTCTTTGGTCGTGTCATGCTCAGAAGTAGGGGCCTTGTCCATCCTGCCCCAGCTCCTTCCCCTTCTGTGCTTGGGGTGGTGAGTGGGAAGGGTAGTTATAATCCTTGCTCTCCTCTCCCACACACTACTTTATAATCAGAGGAACAGTTGTGAGTAGAGCTCAGGATACAGTTAGGAACAGACCCTTACAGGTAGGGATCTCTCCCAATCCCAGTACTCTAAGATGGTTAACAGATAATTTTATTTCCTGGCACCTCCATCTTTCTCCTTTGTTTTCTCTGTACTACGGTTCCCAAGCCTGAGGGTGCTTCCATACACTGAAAAGGTGAGAACTATGAAAAGTTCTTTTGGTTCTTACCATCATTATCATGTCACTACAGTAATGGGAACAAGACATAGACAGAAAGGTAATAATGTAAATATTTGGAATCAGTGGCTTGGCCCTAGCTCAGCAAAACAGCTAAGCAAGACTAGGCTGGAAGCTAGGAGAAATGGGATGGGAATAAGATGGGAATCTGAAGGGTGCTGGTGGTAATGATCATCGATATGCAGCAGAAAGGGGAGTTCAGCAGAAAGTAACATGTCTATTCAGACAGGTTGTCCCTTGGGTCTGCATTATGGGAAACTGTCTAGCAGAGGTGGCTGGAAAGGCTTGTTACGTGGACTAAAGACAGCTAACTAACTATACCAGTGTTAGCACTCAGTGAGAAGGAATGATTCAGCTTGGTACTTTGGTGGAAGGACCCAGGGAAATTGGAAGGAAATAGGAGTATAGGTCAGCTATATAGGAAAGTGGGTAGAGAATAGTGAGGGCTAAGGAGAAGGGATCAGATACTCTGAGGAATGCTCTTAGAAAGGAAGGGCACCTTGAATAGAGTGTAGAGATGGCTCTGGAAAAAAGAGAGAGAAGAGATTTCAGGGGTTATGGTGAGCTGAAGAAATGTATGGGCAGAGCCACAGGTGTGGCACATGTCTGTAATCCCAGTGTGTGGGAGGATAAAGGCAGAAGATTTTGATTACTTGGCCAGCCTGGGCTACATAGTAAAAAGTAAAAACCTGGAGGGACAGACATAGGCTTGTTTCCTGAAATGCCCCTCTACCCTTTCTCTCTTTAGGTAGCCGAGAGGCAGCCTTTGTATATGCCATCTCATCAGCAGGAGTGGTTCACGCCATCACGCGTGCTTGCAGCCAGGGAGAACTGAGTGTGTGCAGCTGTGACCCATATACCCGTGGTCGACATCATGATCAGCGTGGGGATTTTGACTGGGGAGGCTGCAGTGACAACATCCACTATGGTGTCCGCTTTGCCAAGGCCTTTGTGGATGCCAAGGAGAAGAGGCTAAAAGATGCCCGTGCCCTCATGAACTTACATAACAACCGCTGTGGTCGCACGGTCAGTGCTCATATCTGGGTATACATACTCACATTTTCTAGGGTGACTAGTCTGTATGACCAGAGCCTAAACGTGCAGGTGGGTCAGTGCTCATATCTGGGTATACATACTCACATTTTCTAGGGTGACTAGTCTGTATGACCAGAGCCTAAACGTGCAGGTGGGACAGGAATGTAAGGGAGCTTAGGAATGCTTGGGTTCAATCAAGATTCTATACTGGTGAAAAGTAGAAAAAGGAAGTGAAGTAACTATTTTTTGGTAGTGCTGGGGTTTGAACTCAGGGCTTTGCACTTGGTAGGCACTCATTTTACTGTGTGAGCCATGCTTTTCGCCCTTTTTGCTCTAGTTATTTTTGAGATAGGATCCCACTTTTTGTCCAGTTAGCTTGGACCACAGTCCAATTTTTGCTTACTGCTGAAGCTAGATGTCAGGCAAGATTCTCTTGTGCCTGGCTGAAAAGAAACTTTTTTTGTGTGTGTGCTCATCTTGGGGCTTGAACTCAGAGCCTGGCTGCTGTCCCTGAGTTCTTTGTTCAATGCTTGTTGTCTGTCACACACAGCTCCACCTCTGTCTTTTTTGGTAGTTTATTAGTTTCATGAACTTTCTTGCCTGGGTTGGCTTTGAATGGTGATCCTCAGATCTCAGCCTCCTGAGTAGTTAGGATTACAGGCATTAGTCACCAGTGTCTGGTTGAAAAGTAACTTTTTTTTTCTTTTGCAGTTGGGGAGGCTTAAACTCAGGGTCTGGGTGCTGTCCCTGAGCTTTATTGCTCAAGGCTAACACTCTACCACATTAAGCCACAGGCCCACTTCCATTTTTCTGGCAGTTAACTGGAGATAAGAGTCTCATGGGCTTTCTTACTTGGGCTGGTTTTGAACTGAGATCCTCAAATCTCAACCTCCTGAGTAGCTAGGCTTACAGGAGTGAGCCACTAGCAGCACCTGGCTGAAAAATAATTTTTTTTTTTTTTTTTTTGGGTCCCGTTGTAGGGCCTGATTCTGGGCCTGGGCGCTGTCCCTCAGCTCTTCAGCTCAAGGCTAGCACGCTACCACTTGAGCCACAGTGACACTTCTGGCTTTTTTCTTTTTGCTTATGTGGTGCTGAGGAATTGAACCCAGGGCCTCCTGCATGCAAGGCAAGCGCTCTACCACTGAGCCACCTTCCCAGCCCCAAAAATAACTTTTAAAGAGAAAAACTGCCTTCATAAAAGCTGAAAATTAAGAAATGGTTCTAGTCTGTTCATTAGTATGTGAGCACCTCTTGCAAACTATGCTGAAAATAACACACTACAAAAGCATGGTACTTAGCCCTCTAAAACACATGAAAACTAAAGGATGTGCTGTAGGATGAGTACTACAGCTCAGCAGTCCAGCAAGTATTATGACAATCCAAGCACTTGGTCCAGGAAAATTTCTTAAAAGAAACTTGATCAGCAAGAATGGATGTGGGAAAGAGCTACCAATGGCTCAAACAGCCAGCCTGGGTTAGCAGATTTCAGAGCTCTTAGGGGAACAGAACTGTCCTGTCTAGTGTTTTTCCCTGACCTGCCTCCATCCTCCCTTAGGCTGTGCGGCGATTTCTGAAACTGGAGTGTAAGTGCCATGGTGTGAGTGGCTCCTGTACTCTGCGCACCTGTTGGCGTGCACTCTCAGATTTCCGTCGTACAGGTGACTACCTGCGGCGGCGCTATGATGGGGCTGTGCAGGTGACAGCCACGCAGGATGGTGCCAACTTCACAGCAGCTCGCCAAGGCTATCGCCGTGCTACGCGGACTGATCTTGTCTACTTTGACAACTCCCCAGACTACTGTGTCTTAGACAAGGCTGCAGGTGAGAAAGGAAAGCAGGCAGAGACATGGAACCCGGTTCTTAATACTGCTGGTTAATTGTCTTGGTCTGTTTAGTTGTAGGAGTTCAGGAAGGGAGTTCAGTCACCTCCCTACATGAAAATCTGATCCTGAGACTGGTGACTCCTTGAGGCCTGCCTGTGGTTATGTATTATTTCTTTGTATAGCCAACCTTCAGGATATTGTAGGCACTATTCAGAAGATTAAATGAACCACCTGTTTTCAGTTATAAGCAATGTGTGGACTACACACAGCAGCACTAGTTGCAGCATTAAGCCTCTGCCTCTTTACAGTCTACCTGAAGAAATGAGATTAAGGCTGTGGCTGTAGCTGGTTGGTATAGTACTGCCTAACTTGTGCAGGACACTGGGTTTGGTCTCTAGCACAACACACAAACAAAATATGAGATGCATGGTGGGTATGTAAATATAACTGTAAAGGGAGATGACTGGAATAGGAAGAAAAGTTTATTTGAAAATGGGATATTTATGCTGTTCCTTGAAGTGTGGTGATTATCTGGATAGCAAGAGAAAAGAATAGGCAGAAATGTTCTGTATTTGAGTAAAATGGTAGGTGGGACAGAGCAGATCAGTGTGTCTGAATAAAAGTGTCTGGCAAGGGAGATTAAAGCTAGAAAGACAGGTTGGAACCAGGCCACAAATGATCTTGAAAGGCTTTATCCAGTGTGCTGCCACTGAAAATTTGAAAGTGGAGTCAGAGAGGCAGGGAAGGAGTTCTGTACAAAAGCAGGTATAGCTGGGAATGGCTGCCTTTCAATCTACTTTAGCTATTTAGTGGTGGAATTCCTGGGAATGCAGGGAAAGTGATAGGGTATCTCCCCGAGAGAGTGGAAGTTATCATCCTGCCTCATAATTTCTGGCTCCAATAGGTTAAATAGTGTAATAGAACTGCTTTTCTTCTGGTTACTGTCATGGGGCTCCCAGGCTCTTTTCTGCAGACTCAACATTCAGGACTTGGGTAAAGTGGAGCCAAAAACTTAAGCTGTCTTCTGCACTGCTTGTCTTCACCTATCACTGTCATTTCAGAACAAAGCTACACAGAAACAGGGTGGAGCTCTACCTGAGTAGCAGAAAGAGTTGGTGTACTTTGTAGAGAGCTAGAAGAAAAAGGGTTAAAGAGTCCTTTTGACTCCATTAGTGATTTCCTGCCATTAGGTATGTTTCCACATGGACTTACTCAGAGGGTTAGCCTCTGGAGGTTTAGAAATCATTTCATAATATCTGAAGTATAACCCTATTTCACCATATCAAAAATGTACCTTTGGAGAGCTAAAGGTGTGACTCAGCCATAAAGTGCCTGCCTAACAAGCATGAGTTCAAATCCTTGTATACCACCATCACAAAAAAGAAAGGAAGGAAGGAAAGATAGATGGATCTTTCAAGTTACAAGGGAGGATGAGTAATATATGTGCTCATTTTTCTCAGAAGCATAAAATTAGCTCTCAGAAACCCAAAGCAGTGCTTTGAGGTCAAAGGAAATATGACATCCTCAGAGAATGGATCCACGTTTTCCCTCTAAAACTCTACTGTCCAGCTGAACTTTCTGTGATGACAGAAATGTTCTCATAGCTATGTCCCCTGGGTACAGTAAAAATCAGCCACATGTAATTATTGCCTACTTGAAATGCAATAGTACCCCTTATCTGTGAAAGTGTGTTGTAGGTAATATACCAAATCTTAAATATATTTTGCTTTTGAAATTTCTTGCCTACGTGCTTGCCTGGTGCTCTGAGCCATGCCCACAGCCAGACTTTCTGCATCTTATTTTGGGGGTAAAGTCTCACAGACTTTTCTGACTGGGCTGGCTTCAATCAGCAATCCTGTGGATGGTCCAGCCTCCTGAGTAGCTAGGATTACAGGTGTGAGCCACCAGCACTTATCCAGTCATTCTTTAATGGCCACCCTATACTTCTTCCCAGTATAATATATCTTAGTGAAATAGCAACTAAGGACCAAAATACTAACATGGTAGCAGGATCAGAGTTGTGGGAAGATTTCTTAGAAGAGGTTTTGTTGTTTGATGTATTTCCAACATAGTTATGTACACTGGAAGATTCAGTTCTGAAGAGAATCTAGAAATATATTGGCAGGGAGGGAATTGCAGGTGGGCTCAGTGATCTTTTTGAATCCATGATGGTGCAAAGAAATGAGACTAGTCTAGGAGGCTATGAAGAGTTTTCATGGCTAGTGGGTACATTTTTAGGGAAAGTGATTATGGCTTCCTTCTGAGGATGTGATTAAGGTGCTCAGAGTAGCTGAAGCAAGAGGTAATTTGGTTCTCACTCCCTTTTCTTCACCAACCCAGGTTCCTTAGGCACCGCAGGCCGAGTCTGCAGCAAGACATCTAAAGGAACAGATGGTTGTGAAATCATGTGCTGCGGTCGAGGTTATGATACAACTCGAGTCACCCGTGTCACCCAGTGTGAGTGCAAATTCCACTGGTGCTGTGCTGTGCGGTGCAAGGAGTGCAGAAATATTGTGGACATCCATACTTGCAAGGCCCCCAAGAAAGCAGAGTGGCTGGACCAGACCTGAACACCTAAGATACCTCACTCATCCCCTCCACTTCAAGCCTCCCAACTCAAAAGCACAAGATCCTTGCATGCACACCTTTCTCCACCTGCAACCCTGGGCTGCTACAGCTTCTATTTAAGGACATGGAGAATAATGCAGAGGGACCATGTGTCCTGGTTGGTTCCTTAGCCCTGGGAAGGAGTTGATAGAGGATATAAAGAAACTGAGTGGGTTTCCTGACTTCCCCTCTGGAGGTTTGAAGAGAGAGTAGAAGAGGTAGAGAGTCTTCAGAGTGACTCAAGTTGCACTAAATTACCTGGTCAAGGCTTTGCCCACCCCTTCCCTTGATACGTCTTGGGTGTATAATGGGAAGGAAACATGGTGATAGCTTTCTTTTTTGATCCTACCCAGCTGAAGGTAGACAAGAGAAACAAAACTGCATGTCCCTTCCATGGAGACAGTTTGAACAGACTGCCCGATTCCTTGAAAGAAAATCTTAGGCTTCATACATTATCCTACTGTTGAGAGCCTGAGAATGCTAGATAAGATGGTAGACAGGTTCCATTCACATGCTCATATATAGTTTATAACCTGCTGTTTTGTAGGAGAAAAAAATAATAACTATACAAACACATTCTTTTTCCATTTCCACCTTTATCGACAGCAGTCTGTTCACTTACTGCCTGTTCAGACTGAAGTGGCATACAGTGGTTGATTCTCAACTCTAACAGATTATTAGAACACCTTGGAACAGTACAAGAAGAGAGTGTACAGTATATCTGGCTAGACCTTGGGATTCACCCTCATTCCCATACATTATTCTGGAGGCTAGCTAGGTTTTAAAACCCTGAGTAAAAGATAGGAAACTCATGGAGGGCAGGAGAGGATCAGAAAAGCTGATCTCTAGGACAACCTGAGAATCAGTATATTCTAGGAAGATAGATACCTCTAGCTTCAATAATTCTTTAGGAGAGGATCCAAATCACTGAAGCTAGGAGCTATGGCTACACAAAGAGCTGGGGCTTGGAGCCAATGTGGTAAGCAACCTAGAAGGCAGTAGCCTGCCCTCATTTACTCAACAAATATTTAGTGACTCTCCAAGTCCTGGTAATTATTCTTGTTCATTCCACATTTGGCTTCAATTGGGCAGAATTCCTTCTTTGCTACTAACTTCTGCCTAACCAGGTTTTCAGTAGTGGAATCCCTAGAAATAGCAGATAGCTGGAGGATTACACGGAGTCTGAAACTGATGTCCTAATTTTATGTGACTTGGACAATGGTTATCTCTTGCTTTGTTGATAAAACAGTGAAGTGGTATAGAAATTTGCAGTTTTGACAGTTCCAAGTTTAAAATCATAGTTGTGTCACTTTTTTTTTTATATTTTCAGGAAGATATTTAAATTCTTTAGCCTCTTCTTTTTTCCATCTGTACAATAAGAGTATGTACCTATCATAGATACTGAATTTAATTATGCTCCCAAAAGGCAGCCAATGGACACTGTTCACTGAAGCCCCTGACTTTCAAGCCCATCTTAACCTCTTGAAGAACTTTTGGTTTAGGTCTGTCTAATCTTGACAGCAGTCTACCAATTGGGGAGTTTACACAGAGGAGTCTAGATACGGGCTCTCTTTCCTTTCTCAAGTTCCTCGCTAACATCCCTTTGGGTTCTCATGTTTGTGGAACATTTTTGCTCTGCACAGGCAGCAGGAGGTTCAGGGAGCCTTCGTTCTGGCCACAGAGGCAGATTTATTTGGATGATAGGACTAATATTTGTGTAACCTGCTGAGACCTGTGTGGGAGAGTTTAGGGTGGTTTTTCTTTTGGTGAGGGGATTTGCTCCGGTTTCACATCCATTAACACAAAACATGAGCTAGTCAGGGCTCTTGTGGTCTGTGGTGAGGGGATGCCTGTGGAGAAATGGGACCGAGTGAGTCAGGCCAAGGGAATGTCATCCTTGCAGAATGTAGTCAACTGGATAACTGATGAGCCAGTAGTGGAATTAGGGAGGGAGAAATGGGAAGTGCAGAGAGGAGCATCTTGGGTGGGGATTAAGAGAAGGAAAACTTTGGAATAGTGGGGAAGTTTGGGGTCGTAATCAATATGAATTGAAGCATAGGTTGGGTGAATTGACAAATACTGCCTTGTGTACCAGGCTACTGGAAAGAGCCTCAGGTCCCTGCTCTTACAGGAATATCCAAGTCACCATATCAATGAGAGGTGGCATAGGTCTTGCATGGGGAAGTCAACCTGTGTTTAAATTCTGTTCCCAGTAATGTTATTTGACTTGCAGTTCTTTCGCTGTGGAAAGAAGTAGGTGCACCTTTTCTGGTATCTCATAATACTCAATTTTCCCCTGGGCTTCAGTACTAGCTCACAAAGTGGCAGGGTTTCCCATTTCTTCTAAATGGTTAAGAGAACAAGCTGTCCAGAGTATGAAGTTAAAAATAAGGTATCTGAATCAGAGAAAAGATGTCCATTTGAGCCCCACTATAGAAACTGTGTGGCTGCAATGGAAATGATGGCCAAACAATTCTTTCTTAGTCCTTAGCTTGCCTCTGCATTCCAGTTGGCTTTGGACAACTGGCATTCATTCTGCACTATACAAACAGAAACTAATTTATTTGGAGCAAGCATCAAAACAAGAACTCTATTTCGTACCATCAGTTTTGCTGCTATTTCCTCACTCTGCCCCTAAGAGCCCTCTTTTCCATCTTTCTTATTTGATAGAAGTCTGTCCTTCCCATCAGCAATGTCTTAGCCTATCTCCTCCTACTCCATGTTGGTCCTTTTTTTAAAACTTTTGATAAACATTTAGGTACACTTCATTTAAGCAAGTGCTCTTTGGATACAAGTTTAACTTAAAAGATACTGCCTCTATCCTACAAGAACGTTTTAGAGAAGGTACATGACCGAAGTATCTCATCTGCACAGACTATGGCCAGTTTAAGTAAAAGTAAGAATGCCAGCTTTAACCTAGACCTGCAGAAAAGAGCCAAGTTTTATTATTATTAGCCTTGAATAATGGCACTCTTTCTTTAGAGTGATGCTGGGAAATCAAATTAAAGACTTGAGATTAATTAAAAGAAGCAAATACTATCCTGAGATCTGTTTGCAGAAAGTTTTATAGCTCTGGCTTCTTTTCCTTTCTTAATTTCTTTTCTTCGTTGTTGCAGACAAGTTTCTCCTTTCTCTCATCTGTTATCAAGAGCACCAACTACCAAACCCTTTGCCAAATCTCAGACCCACTCAGGACATGAGTTTCTACATAGTTTAATGGAAGATAGATAACCAGGATTTTTTCCCTCAGCCTTTCTGAATTTTTTATTTAGATGTTCTCAGTGGTCATAGGGCAGAAGCTAGCTGGGAAGAAGGGAGGACGCCAGAGAGAGTATGTTTCTCTCCCTGGGAGGCATTCAGCCTAGCTCCTGCAGCCAAATTACAGCACCAGAGAACAATGCGATGCATTCCTGGGCAGGTCGGTGGGACCCTGGGCGCCTGGGCCTTGTGGAGAGAGGTGCCAGACACAGAGCTCTCCGTAAGCAATCCTGCAGAGCCGCCCCCTGGGTGCAGAAATGAAATACGGGAGAGCCTCACATTACACAGAGACCTGTAGCTCACACCTGGTTATTGATGGCCTTGGTGGAGGCCTCTGCCCCCACCCTCCACTTGGGAACTGCCTACTACTATGGGGGTTGGGCATCTTTGAAGTCATGTTGGAAAATAAGAAAGATGCTTCCTTTTCACTGTTTGCTCTCCCTGTCAGCCTTAATACAACCATGAGGATATACAGCACATACACATGTCCAAGAGATGCACATATATACACATACACATAGCTTCTCTCAGGCTCCATAGAAATTGCAGTTGTCCCATCTACCCTCCCCGCCCCCAGCCTCCAGCAATAAAACATGTCTGATAAAGCCAAACCATACCAATGACAGGGTCCAGCTGAGAGATATTACAAAGTTATGTTGTAGGAATTGTTCTCTTCTGGGATGAAAGGGGAAGGGGGAGAGAGCAGAAAGGACATGGTACAGAAGAAAGCAAGGATGAAGAATCACTATCCAAGCACAGTAGCCAAAGTGGCACATTTCTCAAACTTGGTACATGCTAGAAACACTCCTGTGTTCTCTGGAGGATGGGGCAGTTTGCTATGACTGCATGAGCCTGAGGCTTATGGTGGTGTCTTATAACTCTTTGGGTTAGGAAACAGGAGAGCTTTGGATTTCAAGCATGATCTCTCCAAGAAAGGGGCACTGGAAAGGAACAAGCAGTAGCTTTACTAGAGCAAATGTGCCATGGTTGTTGCACTGAACTTAGCTTTTCCCAAAAGCTGCCTTCCCCCTTTGGGTGATTGGCAGGTTTCAGGCAACAGCTACTAGGGTGTCAGTAATAAACTTGCCCCTAATCCCAAAGGTAAAAAGGATAGGAGAGTTTATAAGCTCATTCCTCTACTTTCCCATTTGTGGCCTTTGAGCATCTTTGCGGTTATTCTTCATTGATATAAAATGTTTTAGTCTTTCAGGATTTGAGAATCCAAGATAAGCATTTGCCTAGTTAAGAGAATTATCTTGACCTAATTTTCTTTTGCTTCCTTCTATTCTGATCCATAAATCTATGCCATGGGGGCTTTTACTTTGACCAAAGGAACCAAAATCTGATTACTGTATGTCATTATCATCAGCCTGTGGTAAACAGCTGTGATCAAACAGAAAGGCTATTCTGAGCAAAGAAAAAGGAAGACCAATTCATCCACAGTTTCATCTTTGACATAGTCCAAGGTGGAACTTTCCACAAGAATAACAATAATGATCATAAAACCCTTTTTGTTCACAAAAATGTGTAAACAAATATGTAATTCTCACAACAACATTGTGAAGTAGAGGTCAAACTTCATTTTATGGATGCCATTAATAGAAGTTCAATCATTTGTCCAAGATTACATGGACAGAAAGCGACTCAAACAGAACTTAAACCTACATCTTCTGACTCTATACCCTGTGTACTCCCCTCAAAGTCTGAGGACACCTAGGACTGAAGGTACCAGAGCACTAGCACTTTCAGAACAGAAACGGCAGTAACACATCCACACCCTTTCACAGTCCTACCTATATATGAGCGGAGTTTACAAAGGCATAGTCTATACCTCTCTGAGTCTCAACAAATCCTCTTCTATCAGTTTTGACAATGTCATTACCACCATCAAGAGATCACTCCACAAAGTATTTCATGTTTAAACAACTCTGCACTTAGTACTTTGTAGTCCTCCTCACCTTCAGCTTAACACTCACATTTTTTTCATCTTATCGAGTTCTTTCCAAGTGATGCTAAATGCACAGAGTGGGAGTAATCAAGAGAAGCCATGAGAGGAAATTCATAGGACTTTAGTCTTTTAAAATTTATATTAGAATTTCCTTCAAGACTTCATTCTTTTTAAACCATAGGTTAGGAAAGTAGGGACAGGGAAGGAAAGTGCTATAACACCATCCTACCCCAAGCCAGAAGCTTATCCATCCCCTAATAAAGATCTTGGACTTCTTCAGACAAGCAGCTCACCCATAGCAAAGCAAAGGGCATCTACCCTATAGAGAAACCTCTGTAGGACAGGCAGACAATAGACTTCGATTTGACCTCAGTGAAAACTTTTGCTCTTTTTAACCCCTCCACCCAACTTTCATTCAAAATCTAGACCTGTCTTTTGGTTCAAGTTAGTGAGAGAAAGAAGCTCCAAGAGAGGATCTGTGCAGAGGGAGCCTTTCCAGTTCCATCTTAGAATGCATTTGCTTAACAGACAGCCTAAAGCCTCAAATACCCCTGGAGTTATCCCACTTCTGCACCCCAACTGTGAAGGCAGAAGGGAAAGCTAAAGGAACACTATTCATCAATCACTGACCTGGGAAGCTACAGCTCCCTGACTTGGGCCCCTGCTTGCACTGGAGAAAGAACACCTTAGGAAAACAGTCTACCTCAAGTCAGGATTCTTCCCCCAACAAACCTTACTTTTTGTCCATCGATCTTGGCTCTCACTGCTCTCCCTGCTTCCCACCCCCACTGCCTCCGCATGTGGGCTCAGAAGTCATCATCTAAAGAATTCCATTGCTCACCTCCTGCATAGCAGCACAGCCCCATGAGGCCGCACACCAGATGGAGGGGATAAAAGTACGAGGTCATGGCTTCTAGCAAGAGGCTTTTTCTTAAACTAACCCTGACTCCTGGAAAAGAGGCAGAGCAGGAGAATGTCGGGTGAGCTGCTGACGACAGCAGCTTCATAGGTCTTGTGTTTAGAAAAAAAAAAAAGCTAACTTGGCTTTCAATGGAAATTTCCCTACTCCCACCTCCAGGTCCACTCCTGGTCTCATGCCTGTAGCTTGAAGTTTTCGGAGTAGAATGCTGAGATTAACAGCACAAAGGGTTAAATCCTTGTCAGCCATAAGAACCTATTCAGCAGGCTGCCACACACACTGAGGTGGAGGCCAAGCCTTGAACACCAGCTTTTTTCTCTAGGAATGTGACTATAAAGTAAAAGGAAAGACTATGGAAAATGGACAGGGATCCTGAAAATTGAAAAGGCCATCAGTAGACAAAAGGGATCAGGAAGACCATCATTCTTAGAATCATTATGCTTTTGGATAACTATGTACAGAGACAAAACAGCTTAACAGACTGAGAAACAGAAGTCTTAGAATAAAAGAAATGTGAATGAAATTATAGATATTCTTCCAGAAGTAACTTTAGAGTGACTTTTACAAGATAAGGCATGAGTTAAGGGCAGTCAGGGGAAGGTATTCTAAATAGAAGGAACTGATATATACCAAAACTTACAAGAAGGTATAAACAAGAAATAAGGGATTTCAAGAAGGTTCCTATGATATACTTTAAGGAATACAGAGAAATTAGAAAGCTGAGGCCAGGGATTAAATAATGTAAAGTACTATGTATTTAGACTATCAGATGATTCAGTCTTCTATAGAGCCACACAGCATCTTGGTCTATGTCAGGAAATACCAAGGCATATATGGGAAAGCACAAGGATGAATTCATTTGATTCAGATACAGAGACTACAAGAGATCTGCACTGTGAAGCCCAACAAAATGCTATGTATCATTAACTGCAGATCCTTATCATTTGAGATTCTGGACTAAGTAGAGGATATTATATATCCTATTCTGAACTGTAATGCATTAATGTAGACTTCAGGCCCAGAATTTGGCATCAGTCAAGCCAATCTCTTAAGAAATTAGAATGTGAAAAAGACTAATTTTAAATAGAAAACACATTTCTTTCTCTCACTCCAAACCTTAAAAGCTGACCAATCCCCTATATTCCATTTTGTATGCTAGATTTTTGTGGCTAGTAGATTATTTATCATATCTGAGGCCATGGTGAATAGAGGAGAGCTGCTACAGAGCTTTAGAGATTGCAAAACCAGTTCACTAATACATGAGGAGGCATTTCCTGCATACTATAGGACACTGGACTAGCAGCCAAAGATGGGGTCAAATTCTGATTTCACTATTCCAATTAGGTCTCTGGTTTCTTAAATTTGCTGAAGGTAAAAACAGCCATTTATCAGGCTTCTGTCATACTCCTAATTGAATGGCCCTGCTTTATAAGGACAAAAAGCAGAAGAACCCAGTTCTTCCACAGCAGTTTCCTGGTGCCACTTTCAGAAAGATAATACCTATTGGATTGTGGATCTGACCAGAGCAGCACCACGTATGCATTTTTTATGTTCCCTGAATAAGCCCAAAGCAGAGTAGAATCTTCGGTTTCTACTTTATTTACCTGGCATGATTTGGTGCTGGAAGAGAGGCAACTACTTAATGGTGATAGCATTTGTTAGTATCATCTTAGTTTTCCCCTCCTCTCCTAGGCAGTTTCTAAAAGGTGATTTCTGAAACCCTTCACAAAAGAAAAAGCTCAAGGGTTTACATTCAACTGTGACACCACTATGAATTCATTAAGAAGCATGTTTCAGGTTGCACTATAATTTCCCTATGTAACATAAACCCATGGAATCTGACATAAGCTGATTGCTCATGCTGGTTATTTTATTTACATTTCTGAATGGAAGGGATTTCAATACTCATAAAATATCTAACTGACTTATTAGTTTTCATCTGTTCTCCCAGAACAGCTATTATAAACTAGGCCTAGAGACAGAAGCCACAACTTGTGTGACTGGTTAAGCAACCAGGGAAAAGTTATTGCTCAAAAAGCAATTAAAAAATCCAATATGGAATTTGAGGCAAAATCAGAGATATGGTTACTCTCAATGCCATCTGAAAGATAAAAGTTTAAGGAGAAAAAAGTGTGTAACTATGTTTCGTATCTCTGCCCAAGTCCTATTAGAGTAGGTAATAACTTCACAGGAATTCAGGGGAATGCAGTTTACTTCTATCTTTTGAGAAATCAAATGTTAGTATAGTCACTAGAATAACAGGAGTGTAGGTTAGAAGATGGGAAACATAAGTGTGCTACAAGTCAGACTTTTGGACTACATGGTGTCATTGTGCATCTAACTCAAGATCTGGGGATGTAAACTGTTAACTTGCTCAAATATTAATAATCTCTGCATATTCAGTTGGTTTGGCAAGCTCAGATAAACTGCCAGAGAAGAGTCATTAGCAAATGCCAAAACTTGATTATCAGTCTTCTGCCTCCAAGTCATCATTTAAATGATCTATTTTCCTTTCTTCTGCTGCATCACTGATTTAAACCAGCATATTCTTCAACTCTCTAGTACAAACTTGGGCCTTCTCTTCTACTCTATATAGCTTCATCATTTTTCTACATTTCTTGAATACCCATCTAATTTGTATAAGTTCCTAAAGGACAAGTTGTGTCTACTTTAAAATATGTACTTCAGACATATTGGCATATACTTGTAATCCCAGAACTTGGGAGGCTGAGGCAGGCAAAAGGACTGAAAGTTCCATAGTGAGATTTCATGGTGGATTTCATAATGGATTTCATGGTTATAACTCCAGTTAGCCAGTTAGTACATGTTACTTGACTGAGACATTCCTTAATAGAGATAGGAGCATGGCATGGTGATCCTAGCTACCTAGGAGTCTGAGATATGAGGAACTCAGTTTGGAGCCAGCTGGGCAGAAAAGTCTGTGTTTTTCTTATCTCCAATGAACCAGCAAAAAGCCAGAAGTGGAGCTATGGCTTAAGTAGTAGAATGCCAGACTTTGAGTGAAAGAGCCAAGAGCGTGAGGCCCCGAGTTCAAGCCTCAGTACCTGCACATGCGTGCACACACATATACACATAGATCATAATGATTTTTCAGTTAAGAGAAAATAATTTGATGCCTCCTCCCCCTTACTTGTAAAGATAATTGTAACGGTTGCAGAATTGTAAAGTTCATCTTAGAAGAATATCCTTTTATTTAGTTTTCAAACTAACAGTATATGCCTATTTTCGGAATCAGGCTGTAGCTGACATTAACAAGTGAGTGTTGGAAAATCAGGGAGGCTTTCCCCCATATGTATACACAGCCATATAATTTTGATTTAACACTTACTGTTCCATTTTGCTTCACAATAACATCACATTTTTATTGTCAAAACCAGGATGGTCCTTAGTTCTTATTAGTCTGTCAGTTTTTTTTTTTTTTTTTTTTTTTTTACCTTGGCAGCTGAATTTTTTTATTGTGATGAAATATGTGTAACAGAAAATTGACCACTTTAGCCATTTTTAAGCGTACAGTTCAGCAGTATTTAAGTCCAGTCTTATTTTTGTGTGATCATTATCTTCATCCATCTCTAGAACTTTTTCCATCTTCCCAAGTTGAAACTTCACAATCATTAAAAAATAACTTTGCTCCTAACCCATGAAAACCATTGAAAAAGTAAACTGGGTTATAACATTTTTTTGGAGCAAACAGTGATTTTGAAATTGGACAGCTCCAAACTACTTCTGTAGCTCAGGAACTCCATGGAAAGAATGCACAGAGAGGTGTTTATTGGAAAGATACAAAAGGGAAATGAAGAAAATATTTGATTGATTACAGTTAGACAGTTGCCTTATTTGGCCTCTACAATTAGAAAGCCCCTTATTATATAAGTCTGTTGGCTGCTGTTGATTGGTTGAACTCAAGTTTTATTTCTTTTAATGTAGAGATTTACAAAAAAAAAAAAAAATAGTTCCAGCTCAGTCTCAATCATGATGGCTGGGAGTATGACACAATTGGTATGGCATTTGTCTGGCAAGTTCAAGGCCCTGAGTTCCGATCCCTATACTAGGTTTGCAAAGCAAGCAACAATTAGATTATAGTCTGTCAGTTTTAAGATTGAGAGGGCATAAAAGAGAAAAATGTATGAATGTAGAGGGTCATACATTTAAGGCAGTTACTATGTATTATGAGATATTATCTAGTTGAGGAACTCTTCATTTTGTGAAAAATTCTATTTGTATAAACATTATTCTGACTATTACTAGGGACAAAAACATGAAGTTTGACATGTCAGATTAAAGTATTCCATGTTGCATATTTGGAAGAGAATAAAAGACACTCCTTTATATTATTCTTTTGAAGGAAAGTGCCCTCCATAAGTTTAGACCAACTTTCTGGGTCATTTTATAGGAGTCACTTTAAATAATGCGTCAGTCACCTCCAATCAAATGACTGAAGTATGAGAGTATAAACCAATCTATTGAGGTCGTAGTTTTATTTTATAGTAGTACATTTTCATGCCCTTCTCAACCCACTTAGCACCAGGATATGACTTACTTGTTAACAAGAATTGTACTTTTACTTCATAAAAGTAGCCAATAAATATCTATTCATTGAAAGAAAGATTGAAGAAACAAATCTGTGTAATACCTTAATGCAATGAATCTAAACTCAAATATATATATTTTATAGAATGAATGTTACTAATTACAGCATGTTATAAAATAGCATGAATATATAGCATGAATAAGTTATATTTTTTAATGATGAGGCTCTATGAAATCCCAAACTTGGAAAACAAATTAAGATAAGCTTGCTGAAGTCCTTCCATTCAATAATCTGATTCTGAAAGGAGATTATTTTTGTTTTTTGTTTTTTAAAAAAGGTGGTATTATAATAGCTGAAGTACACCACAAACAAATTAATAGGAAAAGTCTTCATAGCCAGGACTTGACTGAATTAGAATCCTTGGGCTCCTAGTAAGGGCTAAACCTCCAAGGGATCACATGCAAATAAATAAAAAATATAGCTGAATTTTGTCAGGGCCAAGGTTTCAACTTTGAGTACCTCAGCAACTGAGAATGAATTATGTATACAATTAGTAATGTGCCTTCATCCACACCCTAGCTAAAGAACATTTCTTTATTTCACTGTGACTGAAGGAAAAACAGCAATGTATTTGCCTGCCAAGAACAGCTGTGGCTGTACTCTAGATAGGAGTCTAACAACACTGAGGGATTAAAATGTAATTGTAAAACTGGTGCTACCTAGGAATAAAAATTTGAATTCTGACTTCATAAAGAAATTGGGACTCCAGTGTATGGAGTAGATGAAAACAAAAGCTGGTGTATTCCTAACAAAGCGCATGAGGGGTATGTTTACTTCTTGAATTCTTCCTCAGTTGCTTTTTCCTCTGTATATCATGTTGACTATAGGTAAGGTGTTCAAATACAAGGGAATATAGCCACTACCTCTGCTTTTTTCAGCCAGTACTGAGGCTTGAACTCCTGGCCTCAACCTCTCACTCACAGCTGACTTTCTACCACTTGAGCCATACCTCCACTTCAGGACTTTTGCTAGTTAATTAATAAAAGGTCTCTTGGATTTATGACTGCCCAGGCTGGCTTCAAAACATGATTATCAGCTTCCTGAGTAGGTAGAATTACAAATATGAAGTGCAATTGCCCTTTTGTTCTTTGAATAGTATATAAGCACTTAAAAGCTTGAAATTAAAGGATGATTATGTAGCTTGGATTCTCTTAATTTTGTTGATACACAAAGCCCAAATAATTCTTTTGACAGTACTGAGAACTGAGCTCAGGATCTTGAAATTAGAAGGCAGGCACTTTGTCACTTAAACCATACCTACAAGCACCTTTTTCACTTGGTTGTTTTCTTTTTTATTATTCATAGACATCTTCCAATAACGGTAAAAGGGAGTTGACTTGGTTATTTTCAAGGAAAGGTCTTGCTTTATGCTGGGGTTGTTCCTCCTTGTGCTTCTCTGTGTCCTGGAGGGTGAGAGGCACTCATCATTACACTCAGTGATTGTGCTTCCCTTGTTATCTGTGTATCGCTGGGGCCCAGTCACTGAGTAAGATGGAGTCTCTCAAACTTATTCCTGACTTTGAATCATAGTTCCCTAACTTCTGCCTTCTAATTAGTTAGGATTACTAGCTTGACCCACTGTACCCAGCTCCAAATAAAATCTTATCTTGAAGATGGCTATTGTCAAATGGACCTATGGCAATCTTAATATTACAGAGGGAGAAAAAAGAATTACTATTCCCTGAATAAGGGAGATAAGAACTATCTGCAGTCCAAATTATTCTTGGTTTAGATTTTAATATGTCAATATAGTTTTTTTTTATTAGTTTAGTTCTTTTTGGTACCAAGACCCTCATGTTCTTGCTCTACTTTCCTGCTCTACCACTTGAGTCACACCTCCAGTCTGGCTTTTTGCTGCTTATCTTAGAGATGGAGCCTCACAGACTTTTCTGCTTAGGCTGGCTTCAAACAGCTTGTTTTCTGGCTTTCAGCTTCTTGAAGGGCTAGAATGCCCAGCTAATTTAGTTCTTTTTAAGCATTAGAGATTTGATTAGAGAAAGGTACAAAACTCCACTCAAATATTCCTTCCAATTAGAGAACCATGATGGGTCTGCAAAAGACAAAGATGTCTTCCAAAGATTAATAATTTTCTTAAAGTGAATTTTAATACCAGTATTATAGCAAGTTTGGAATGAATGATCTGTATCAATATCTAAGCTCATCCAGAAACTGCTAAGCAGACCATGTGCATCAAATGCTACCATTTAAGCAAAAAAATTATTAACAGTTAGTGACAGTATGTCTTGAACTCTGGTACTGAAACTTTCATTTTAAGGGGGAAATATTAAACATACAAATTCAGGGATGGCTTTTGTGAACTTCATATTGGCTGGAATATGTTAATAGAAAAAAAAAATCAGTGCTTTATCCTGATGCCAGTGGCTCATGCCTGTAATCGTAGCTACTCAGGAGGTTGAGATATGCAGACTGTAGTTCAAAGCTAGTTCAGGCAGGAAAATTCATAAGACCAGTACCTCCAATTATGCACCTCCCCCGCCACAAAAAGTCTTATGTGGAGCTGTGGCTCAAATGGTAGAGTGCTAACTTTGAGCACAAAAGCTCGGGGCAGTTCCCAGGCCCTGAATTCAAGCCCCAGGATCAGCATCACACAAATGAAAAAACAGTACTTTTCACAAATATCTCAGGTGAGAAAAGTATATCCCTGTATTAAAAAGTACATACCTTGATCTCACTTTTATTCTTTCCTTCCTCTTTTAAAAAGAATTGTTCATGTGGGGCTAGTGGTTCATGCCTATAATTCTAGCTATTCAGGAGGTTGAGATCTGAGGTTGGCAGTTCAAAGCTAGCCTGGTTGGGAAAGTCTGTGACTCTTGTCTCCAATTAACTAGCAAAAAGCTAGAAATGAAGTTGTGGCTCAAGTGGTAGAGCATGAGTCTTGAGCAAAAAAGCTAAGGGAAAGCATCCAGGCCCTAAATTCAAGCCTCAGTACTGGTGAAAAAAAAAGAAAAATAAAGTTCAGAATTTAGAATATTAGGATAAAGAATATACACAATTTCACAACTTTAAGTCTGGATCTTTTCGAGGGAGAACAATGAGGATGAAGCATGAGAAATATCTTTATAGAATATATTTTCACTTGCTACAAATATGCTAATAATAAAGAAAATGAGGGGCTGGGTAGTGGTGGTTCATGGCCATAATCCTTGCTACTCAGGAGGTTAAGATCTGAGGATCTAGATGGCAGTGAGACACTTATCTCAAGTTAACCAGCAAAAAGCCAGAGGTACATACTGGCTGGCACACGCACATGCACACACACACACACGCACACACACACGCACGCATGCACGCACACACACACACAAATACAATAAGTAAATAAAGCCTGATGTTGTACAGTGATAACATTCTTGTTTAGTATGTGTAAAACCCTAAGTTTAGTCTGAAACAACAAAGAAAGACTAGACTGGCAGGCTACCCAAATAAAGAACTTAAATGCACTAACTTAAACATTTAAAAATTTTGACCTATATACAATAGATTAATTTTATTATCTCTGCAGTTTCTGAGGAACACCTCAGATGCATTATTGGAAATAGCATGATTACAGAACAATGTTTTTCAAGAACATAAGGTTAGTAACAATTCAAAAATACTAATATATGTATATATGCACATATATACACTTATGTACATACATATATTAGTATATATTAGTCCTTAAGAACTAAAAAGTCTCACAGCTTTGAATATATAACCCATTTTCAAAGTAAAGAAACTTACTTTGTCAGTTTAATTTCTGAATGTGGCCCTGTGAATGAAACAAAGAAGTATGCAACTACCATAGGTTTTTTAAAAAAAATCAATAATAAAGTCAAATGGAGACCATATATACATCTTTCACCTATGAGCAGCATTACTAACATGCAGCATACATTACTACTGTAAAACTAAGACCGTATAAAAAATGGCCTAATTCTGGGGTGATTCATGCCTATAGTTCTAGCTCAAGAGGCTGAGATCTGAGGTTTTAGTTCAAAGCCAGCTAGAGCAGAAAAATCCATGAGTCTTTATCTCCAATCCAGCAAAATGCTGGGTTGGCGGCATGGCTCAAGTGATAGAAGATAGCCATACGCAAAACAAAACAAAACAAAACAAAAAAACAAGCAAAAGGCCCTGAGTTAAGCCCTGGTATTAGCATAAAAATAGTCATATATCTTTTCTATACGGTAGATATCAATATATAGTTATAATTATCTACCAACTCCCCTAGTTCTTAAAATCATCTTTGACTCTGAAACAAAAGTAATGAGAGTACTGGACAAACCTTCCTGAAAGCTTTGGTCACTATTCATTAAAAAATATTTGGCATTTATAGTTGCTTATTATTTTTATAAATGTAATTTAGGAAGAAAAATTTTAATTATTTTTAAGAAGGGCCTGAAGAAACCTAGTGAAATGTTCTGCGGAGAAGTCTTTTGTTAGTGTAACTTCTGACCTTCTATATCTCTGGAAATCATGCAACTTGGCTAATGTAGTCCTTAAAGAATTAATCAAGCAGATTGTAAGGCCCTAGTTACAGTGGAGCCAGCCAATTATGAGTTGCTCAGAAATTCATCATTGGCATGTCCAACTACATTTTCCCACATGAAGATTAGCAAAAATATGTGGAAACAAGGTCCATTCCCACCCCAGCACAGCTACAATATGTATCCAGTGAAAATAGACAAAGTTTTGTCTTAGTAAAACAGCAATTTATTTGAGACTCTTTTGAGTTTAATACTTTTTTCTGTCAACATCGCAAAGACTGCCCTATTTAGCTAACACCCAACTAGAAACTTCTACATTCAAATACATTTCTTAGTTCAAAGCACTAAAAGCACATGCTACAGCCTGATCTTATCAGTAAGTTAATAAAATCCCCTAAGATCATCTTTAAGCCTTTTCATTTTTGTGATGACACCTTCTAAAGCCTTTTCTGCAAAGTAAATAAATAAATAAATAAATAAATAAATGAACTGAAAAGGGCCAGAGTAGATGAAGATTGGTTCTCTAAGGAGAGGGCAGTGCTGCTTTTAAATAAAGACGCTCCTTTCAGATAAGCAGAATCAGATTCCACTTCATTTGGCTTCCTGGCTACCCTTACTGTGAACTCTCATACTTAACCCAGCAGGCTTCAAAGCAGGTGAGAAAATGACCTACCACTTAAAAGCAATTTTTCCTTTTTCAGGAATTCTGGCCTTGGAGAATATCAGCTCTGATATCAGCACATTCCACATCTCCAGGGATTTATGCAATTTTTTCATTACTCTATGTCTAATGTCAGACAAGGTTTTCATCTTGGCCAGGAGAAAAATCAGGAGGAAAAAAACTTAACTTGCTGGGAATGAAGTCTTATTCCACATAGCCTTATACCATGCCAAAAAAAAAAAAAAAAAAGGCATTAAACTTAATTAACTATCCTAGTTCATTCCCTTCCACTTACCTAAATTTGATTCACAGTAAGATTTTTAAAGAATCTTTAGCTTCAATCAAATGGCATCATTAAAAACCAATATGTATAAGACATTTTTGCCATTCAATAAAGCAGTTTTATAAATGCAATGCATCTTGATCAGTGTGACCCCTTTCAACATTCTCACCCATGCTTCCAAACCCCTACCCCTCTATCACTCTTCTTAATTTTGTAGGATATACATTCAATTTTTAAACTGCACCCCCCCCCCCTTCTTCAGTCATCTACTCCCTCCTCTTGATATAACAAGCACATTTAGAAAAATTTGCCAGGTGCTGGTGGCTCACGCCTGTCATCCTAGCTACTCAGGAGCTGAGATCTGAGGATCTCAGTTCAAAGCCAGCCTGGACAAGGAAAGTCTGTGAGACTCTTATCTCCAATTAACCATCAGAAAACTGGAAGTGGCTCTGTGGCTTAAGTTGTAGAGTGCTAGTCTTGAGCTGAAGAGTTCAGGGACAGTGTCCAGGCCCAGACTGACAAAAATAAAAATATTAATAAAAAAATAAAAAATTAATTTGCTCTAGCATGTAAGCTACTATAAAAGACATAAGATGAGAAAGACACAATGGTAACAAGAAATTTAGCTGTGGTGGTATAGTCCTGTTACTCTGAAGGCTGAGGTATGAGGATATCCTCACAATTAACCTCCACGATCACTTGCTTAGCATGCACAAGGTCCTGGGTTTGATCCCCAGCACAAGAAAGTTTGAGCCAATGAGTTGAGACCAGCCTGGGCAATACAATATTTCAAAAACAAGCAAACAAACAAGGCAAATAACAGATAAAAGGGGAAAATAAATAATTAGGGTATATTCTTAAATGCCTTTGCCTTACTAAATAGAAGAACAAACATGTCTCAATTAGACTTCAGCAATTTCTACTTTATTTGGTCATCATATATTTCTGGACTTAATTGAAAATAGCTCAAGAATGCACTGAGTTCAAACCTCAGTTCTGAAAATGAGAGAGAGAGAGAGAGAGAAAGAGAGATCCCTAAAATAGGCAGTTTATGCCATATCAACAGTTCTGTTCTATAAAGCAATTTGCCAGTGTGCTATGGATTTTGACCATTTATCCTCTTTTTATGGTTCACAAACACATAATGCATCAGAGGGGCAGTACTTATAGTACTGTTTCCTGTCTCAAGTAATGACAGTGATAAACAGCAGCTAACACTTTTTCTTTAAAATGTGTGCACAGATGATTCTAAACACTTGATATATTTTAAACTTATTTAACCCTCACCAAAATCTATGCAGCAATACGATTTCATATTTTACAATTCAGGATAGAGAAAGTTAGGGTATTTACCTGAAGTAAAGCAAAGCAATCTGGCTCTAGGGTTTGCTGCTGCCCATCCCTGAACTTGGCAAGGTAGCACTATTCAGCTTTTCTAAATTCCTTATATTGGTATGGTAGAGTTCAGCAAGGCTTTGTAAGTTTTAAATGTATACACAGGATTACATGGGGTTCTTGTTAAACCGCAGTTCTCATTCAGGTGAAGAATGACCCTCTAATTCAAGCCTTGCTCCTTGTCTGTCAAGGATGTATGTGTTGTGTTTACAAAGTGAAGACCACTCATACTACCATCATTTCTAATAACTCTTACATGGGATCTGCTTTTATAATTGCTGCATATTATTATTGATTTGCAGGTACTATCAGTAAAATACTTACCTTTTAGGAATTTTAAAATATACATATAAAGCCAAAGGGATAAATTGTGTCTGTAAAAGTTCATTGTCAGTGATATTTTAATATCATATATCATCAATTATACAAAAAGTGAATAAATGTTTATTGTTCATTAATCAGAATCACAGTATATCAATTTAATCTGAAAAGGAAGAATATTCTGTAAAATATGTAATTTTTCATTCTCAAGAGTCTCCTATAGGAGTGCTAAGGAACTTAAGTCATCTCAAAGGCTTTTCAGTGCCATTAGTGACGTCTCTGGTAAATGCAATGGCTATGTACTGACATTGGTGGACAGAGCATATATTGAGTACATACCACATTAAGTTAGCCAGTACTCAAAGAAATATACAACTAATAGCTGCTACACATCCATTCCAGATTCTAGATCTCTCTCTTTGTTCTATTTCTTTTCTTTCCCATTCTACTACCTTGAGAAAAATCCAAGAGTCACCTCACTCATTTGTTTGTTCATATCTTTTAAATACACAGTTGTACATTTTCCTCAGCTGTTAAATGGATGAAATTTTTCTCTCTGTAGTCCATTTTTCCCTATACAGTGATGGCATTTCACTTGAGATATACATTTACTTTGCAGTCAGTACTACTGCAGATAACAGAATTGTGATATAGTCTCTAAGTTTCCTTTTCATACTAAAACAAAGTAGAATAGTCAGTTTCCAATCCAAGTGTCTATACTCCATGAACAACATTGAGAAGTCATTCTTCTTGAATCCTGACCCAGAATCAAATGTATATTCAGACTCTTAGGCCTACAGCTAGTGGTAACTTAACACATTATACAGTTGATCTTCAGGGAAAAAGGAAAACCAGTGCTCTTACCACTGGTGTCAGAAGAAAGCCAGCTAACTTGTAAGGCACAAAATAAACTATTCTTAAGGCAGGAAAAGAAATTGTGAGGACAATAGGGAATTAAAATGGAGACATACAGAGAAAAATATAGAAAATACATTACCAAGTAAGGACTAGTTTTTCTATGGTTCTCATTGCATAATTTCTTTTATTTGTGAATATAGTGAAGCAGCATTTTCTTTTGGGTTTTAACTCTTATTACCTGATAAAGATGTAAAGATGTACAAGAATGATGCATTTTTTAAAAAGACTTGGAGATTTAAAAGAAATCTTCTTTGGTAATTTTATCTTGAATCAGTGATGTTAATTAATAAATGTATATAGAGGATAAATAGCCAGGGATACCCTCTTTCATACCAGCCCTCAAATATTTCCTGGATCAGGAAATGGGAAAGTAGTTCAAATCTAAAGGGTAAAAATGAAAATAAAGACCTGTACATGGTTCTCTGCCCCAAACTGGGAAAGGTCAATAAGAACATGCAGACATAATAACTGGGAGAATTTCTAGGCATAGAAACACATTCTGTACCCAGGGCAAATGTCTCTTCTGTCCCATCTTACCTACTTATTCTCCATTCTAGTTGTACTCTTGAATTTAAAGTTCAGCAAATCTTTACAATTATTTCATTTAAATGGAAAAATTGGAAGACTTGTTTACAAAAGGGGCATTTTTTTGAATGCCAAAGAAAACAAACTAACTTTAAAAAGATGATCTGGATTGCTCTTAATGTTTATAATGAATGCTATGTTAGTCACCAAAAGTGATCTACAGAGACCAACTTTATAATGTTATAGCATTGTATTCTTTAAACTTTTAAACAACAAAAGTATAGCTTAAATCACCAAAAATTCATGTTTCACATATTTATGGTGGTAACTTTACAAATCAATTCTTGTAATTTACTATAACATATATCTTTTACTGCTCATCTGGGTTAGCATAAACAGACCATATATGGTTTCTTGTGTGTTTTACAAATACTCTACACAAGTCCTTGAGATCATACTTACAGCTTTAGCAAAAACACCCATGATTTCTGGAAACTGGTGGGTGAGAAAGGCTATCATTGCTGTAGAAGAACACAGTCCTGCTGTAAAATGGATGAAAAAAGGAAGCTCCTTCTTTGGATAAACAGAAACATGATGAAAGGCTGAAAGGAAGAAAAGATAGGCATGAATTTTACTTCAGAAAATAATATAAATCATCTTACCATTTTCAAATTAAACATATTTAAAAGCTATAAAGAAAAAAATTTTAAAGACAAGAACAAGAAGTCTCTGACCAACCAAGGAAAATTTTCTGGCCATTATTTATTCTAGCATTAACAACATATCTACAAAACCAGATGACTGTTATGGGGTCTGAAAACAGGATGGCATCGTGGGAACTAGCACCGCTTACAAAGTCATGCTGAGATGGTTTTGAAAAAGAGCTTTGTCTTTTGAAAAGAGCTGTAAGTTGCTAAACCCTGTATAAGTTGCTATGGAGTTATTATAATGAACACTGTAAGCACTTAATAAATGTGAGTTATTAGTTTTTGTCTTTTGGAAGCTTAGAGACTAGTGTAAAAAGACAGACATACCATGGGGATTTCCAGAAACATCAGTTTATAATGTTACCTAGCTGTTTTTTATTTTATTTTATTATTTTTTGTCTTTTCTTTTTTTTTTTTTGGTACTGGGGATCGAACCCAGGACGTTGCACTTGCTAGGCAAGCGCTTTGCCACTGAGCTACATCCCAGCCCTATTTTATTATTTTTATATGTTCTGTGTGTGATATTTCACTGAGCACTGTAAATACTGGACTAGGAAACCAAACCCATATGTAGTTACCACATCAATAAGCAATTTCTTTCTAATGCATATACCCAAGACCATTCAGAATGGGTTCATATAGAATATTGTATATGACTATTCACAGCAACTATACTTGTAAAACAAAAAACTGGAAACAATTTAAATGAACATCAACTGGTGAAAGCTAACCAAATCCATACAATGGAATACTATCCAGCCATAAAAAGTAATGAAATACTGTTATATGCTATAATATGAACGAACCTTTAAAATATTGTGCTATGTGAAAATCAATCACAAAAGATCCTTTATTGTTTGGTTCCACTGACATGAATTTTCCCAGACTGTCAACTTGATACAGATACAACTTGATTAGGGGTTGCTTATGGGAACCCTGGGGAATGGGCCTGAGGTTTTTTTTTTTTTTAAGACACCAAAAGTATGCTAAAATTCTATTATATACCTATATATTATGCCTACATAACTTTGTAAAGAGACCAAAAGTATCAAAGAGTACATCTCTGTGTGCGTGCGTGTGTGTGTGTGCGCGTGTGCGCGCGCGCCAGTATTGGGACTTAAACTGTTGCTGTCTGGCCCAGGTGTTGTCCCTTAGCTTTTCACTACAGTATGTCCATTTACTCCTACTTCTAAACATAAGAGTCTGACAGACTTTCCTGTCTGGGCTGCCTTGGACCTGCAAGCCTCAGATTTCAGCCTCCTGAGTAGCTAGGATTACAAGTATGAACCATCAGTGCTTCACTGCATCTTATTTTTAAAATTTATTTTTGCAGCGCTAGGGATATAACTCAATGACTTGCACATGGCTAGGTAGGTGCTCTACAATGAGCTATATTTTATTTATTTTTTTATTTAGTGCTGGCACTGGGCTTGAACTCAGGGCCTGGATGCTGTCCTTAGCTGTTTTGCTCAAGGCTAGCATTCAGCATTCTACCACTTTGAACCACACCTCCACTTTTAAGTTGCATACTTTTGCCAGCACTGGCAGCTCATGCCTGTAATCCTAGCTACTCAGGAGGCTAAGTTCTGAGGATTGGGGTTCGAATCCAGCCCAGGCAGAAAAGTCCTCATGAGATTTTTATCTCTAATTAACCACCAATTAACCACTCAAAAACTGGAAGTGGCTCTGTGGCTTACCTGATGGAGTGCTAGCTTTGATGAGGCTCAGGGACAGTGCCCAGGCCCTGAGTTCAAGCCCCACAACCGACAAAAAAAAAGTTGCACACTTTAAATGAGTAAATTTATATTATGTGCTCAATAGAATTGTTTCACATTAAAAAAGTCCCTCAGCCAAGGGATTTTATCTATAAATGAGGTCCCATATCTTACCACATTTGCATACTAAAGAATTATTTTTTCTAGTAATTATGGCTGATTTTATTCAAATACTTATATTTTCTTTAAATTTCTGAAATATTTTAATATACAAAGTACTTACTTGACACACAGTAGGTGCTCAATAAATTCCAGTTAAACTGAGAGCTATTCTGAGACTTCCTTAGGCTAGCAAGTTGACAGCTCAGGGCTGGACACTAACCCAAGAATTCTGATGTAATATCCTGCATTTGTGAGGGATGACTAATTCAGTGGTGAACCGAGGTCAGCTATAAATTTTACTTTTTTAAACATAATGATTAACAGAGAAGGTTGCACCTAAACTTCCTTTAATAGCTACAATATTTTGGCTTATAGATATTCAGAGATTATATATCAAAAAACCAAATCCATTTTAAAAACTCCCAAAATTTTCCAGAGCCTTGAGCAGTATTTAAATGAAAAGTACAACAGAACTGATTTTTAAAACATTAGAAAATGTGTATAATATTTTGGGCTTTTCTTTTTTCTTTTTCTTTTTTTTTGGCTATTCTCTTTTGGTACTAGGATCAAACCTGGATGTTACAATTGCTAGGCAAGTGATATAGATATATCCTAGCCCAACACTGTGGTTTTAACACCCAAAGAACTAGCAATCCCTTCTACCCTATCCCTTAGCCATGACAGGCTGACTTCTCTCAGTAAACCAAGAGAAACCAACAATGGTACTTCAGAAAGCAGGAATAAAATAGCAAAATTAATATTACTCATTAAACTCTTTTATAATTTATAAAGTACTCATTTGATTTTTCATAACTTAACAGATATAGTATTTTATTCATTTTATAAGGTAGAAAACTTTCTATCTTTACTAATAAAAATTTTTTTAAATAAGGGATTTCTATACTGTAAGAAAGACGGAATTATTCTTTTTTGGATTGCTTTGTAGATTCATTTGTCAGTCAGTGTTTGGTTAATACATCAATATAATGAATGAATGACTAGTACAGAAACATTCCCTTGGAACAAGAGTTCAAATTTCAACACTGGCTTGTAGAGAAAATTTATCAGAGGCATAAAAGATGACAATAACTATGTGAACTAGGGGAATAGTTCCAATAGTTCCATAAGCAAATTCCAGAATTCTGTAACTCATATCAAGGCTGATGGAGAATTAAAAACAAAAAACATTAAGTACTCCTGAGTATTAGAACTCTACATTATTAAAAAATTATTCATCCTACCACAATCAGAAACAGGAAAAAAAACTGCAAGGAAATATATACTACCATAAGACAAAATCTTCCAGAATGTCCCTTTACTCCTACCTCTGGAGTGTACCTTGTATGGAGCTAGAATTAACTGATTTGCAAAAAACAAAAACTAAAACAAACAAAAAACCTGTTCAGTCTTGCAGCATATAGTTCTAACATAAAAAAACTCTCATAGTAACAAGTACATTTTCCCTTATATTAGTAATAATTTGCAAAGAAAAACATTTTAACAATATGCTTTTTTGTGCTTTTTTTTTTATTGTAAAGATACTATACAGAGGGTTACAGTTACATGAGTGAGGTAATGAGTACACTTCCTATTGAACATTGTTACCCCCTCCATTGTTTTCCCCCTACCATCCTTTCCCTCCCTCCCTTCCCCGAGGTTCTTTTTTTTTTTTGATTGTGATTAAGTGATTACATAATTTCCCGAATTTCACAGTATTGTGGAATAATGATGCTCATTTAAAGTCACAAGTTCATTCTAACTTTCCTGGAGCAAATTGTCTATCACAGTCTATAACATATAATGGTGTTCACATGTTATACACCGTACATGTGATCAGCAGCATGGGGATATTTAGTGGTGGTTCGACCAGATGAGTGGGAGTTCTTTGTTTCTTAAGTCCTGTTAGTTTTGTCGTATCACCTAACATTTTGGATTTAGCATCCACTTATCAGGGAGACCATGTACCGTTTGTCTCTTTGCTCTTGGCTTACCTCTCTCAACATGATTCCTTCTAGCTCCATCCATTTCCCTGAAAATGCCATTATTTTGTCATTTCTAGTGGCTGCATAATATTCCATTGTGTATAGATACTTTTGTGCTTGTTTTAAGTCAGTCTTGCTATGCATTCCAGGCTGGCCTTAAACTCATAATTCTCTTGCTTCAGCCTCTAGAGTGCGGAATTACAGGCATGTGCTATCACAACCAGCATATTAATGTTCCATAATTAAATATTCATTGTTTTCAGCTGGGTGCCAGTGGCTCATGCCTGTAATCCTAGCTACTCAGGAGGCTGAAATCTGAAGATCACGGTTCAAAGCCAGCCCAGGCAGGAAAGTCCATGAGTCTCTTATCTCCAATAAACCACTAGAAAACCGGAAGTGGAACTGTGGCTCAAGAGCAGTAGAGCGCTCACCTTGAGCTGAAGAGCTGAGGGAGAGTGCCCAGGCCAAGAGTTCAAGCCCCACTATCAACAAAAACAACAAAAAAAAAGATTCGTTGTTTTAAAATCTTTGCGCCTTTTAAAATGAAAAAATTAAGAACAGTATGATTTATTTTTTTGGCCTTAAGGTATAAGATGAAATTTCTGCCACTAATGACCTCCTAATTGCCAAAATCAATAGATTTTTCTTAGTAACTGTCTAACCTAATAGATCAGATATTTCTTCTCCCTCAGAAATTTCTTCCTTCTTTTTTTGTTTCTAGGATATCTAGTTCTGGCCCTTGTTTTGTCTCTTTGACCACTCCTTCACTAAATCTTGGATTGTTTTCTTTCTATTAATACAGTAGAAATTTTATGCCCTCATGGTTCTACCTTCAGATTACTTCTTAAAGTATACAGTTTCCCTTAATGATCTCTTTCTTACCTAGGACTTCTTTTACTACCTAGAAAATGATAAGTCTATAATCTTGCTTGTGAGATGTGGAGAAAAAGATATCAGGATCCCTGGCAATTTTATTTATACAACTTGAACCTGATCTTTTTTGGCCACTGCTAACAGAATCAGGAATGGATACTAGACATTAGATATAGGAGACTTTAGAGCAATCTAGTTTTAAAGGACTGAAGCATCATTTACTCTATAGTTTGCCTGAACTGATGGCATATAAATGTAGATCACCTGAATATGTATGCAGGGAACACCAAACTGCAAAGAGAGAAATACATAAATAAATCTGATGAACTGAAAGAAGCTTACAAGAGGTGTAGGAAGGAAGATGGGGGAAGAGAAGAAAAGGAGCGATTACATAAGGCAGCCAGATACAGAGATATACAGGTAACTGGTTCCTGCAAATCCTAACCATCTAGTTTCTGACTGTAGTCCTTTAGGGGCCCAGCTATCATCATTATAGTTGTACTTGCAACTAACTACCTTTTATGCTTAAGATGGATTGAAGTGACTGCTATTTATATCCAAAATGCCATCAACATTGAGTTCAGAGTTTGAACTCATGCAGGGTCTTCTGTTTGATTGGCAAGCACTCTACCACTTGAGCTATTTTTCTGCTGGTTATTTTGGAGACAGAATCTCCATAACTTTTCTGCACAGGCTGATCCTGTGGATCTCAATCTCCTGAGTAGCTAAGATAACATGTGTGAGCTATTGGCACATAGCCAAAAGACACTTTTATATTTGTTAAATTGATTATGTAATAAAATATTTAAGCATGTATATATACATACATATACACATGTGTATGCATATATGAATGAGTGATTACAGAGGCAACAAGCTCAAACTTGCTCCTCTCACTGTATAAAAGATTTACCATTTTCCAAATCACCCAAGTCAGAAAATTGACTCATCTTTGATCCCTAGAGAAATCCACAGTCTATTCCATACACATTTCACTGAACACTTTGTCTTTAATTCTGTTTTTCCTGAAGCAGGGCCTCATTATACAATCCAAAGTGGCCTCAAATTCTCAATCTTCTTGCCTCAACTTACCAAGTAATGGGATTACCGGTATCTCCTACCATGCTTGGCTTTCTACTGGTCTTTCTATTAACCATGAGCAGTCTAGGAGTTCAGAATAGGGCAAAAAGGAAAAAAGTAGTAATATTTAACATTCTTGTTGAGTGGGTACAGTGAATTAATGGATTTGAATAAGTCAAGCAATACTTACTGAATATTGGATTTTAAGTACTATATTTAGGGACAATATAGAGAATACTGGTCTTCAAAGAGTTCACAATATAAAAAAATGGAGATTAAGAAGTACATCAAGGGCTGGGAAGGTGGCTCAGTGGTAGAGCGCTTGCCTTGCATGCATGAGGCCTTGGGTTCCATTCCTCAGCACCACATAAGCAAAAAGAAAAAAGCTGGAAGTGGCGCTGTGGCTCAAGTGGTAGAGCGCTAGCGTTGGGCTGAAGAGCTGAGGGACAGCGCCCAGGCCCAGAGTTCAGGCCCCATGACCGGACCCAAACAAAAAAAAAAAAAAAAAGAAAAAAGAAGTACATCAAACACTTTGAGAGTTCTATAAAAGATGACATCAGCTATCTAGCAGATGACAAAAAATAAAAGAACAACTTGCTGGGTGCTGGTGGCTCACACCTATAATCCCAGCTACTCAGGAAGCTGAGATCTGAGGATCATGATTCAAAGCCAGCCTGGGCAGGAAAGTCCATGAGACTCTTATCTCCAATTAACCACCAGGAAACCGGAAATGGTGCTGTGGCTCAAGTGGTAGAGTGCTTGCCTTGAGCTGAAGAGCTCAGGGACAGAGCCCAGGCCTAGAGTTCAAGCCCTACAACCGACCAAAAAAAAAACAAACAAACAAAAAAAAAAACCCTAGGGAGAAGAGTATCAGAATTCCTAATTTGTATAATCTCTCTAAGTTTTTCATTTATCTTAACTTTTCAGCTCATTAAATTTGTTGATAGTGAGACTGCAACTTTACTTGCTAAGCATCTAATGGCTGAGTCTTACAAAAATTATAGTACAAATTTACATTATACAGGAAACACAGTGCTAATGTTTATGTGCTTCAGCATGATTACCTATCAGTAAAACAAATATTTACCAGTTCACAGAGAAAAGGAATGAGTAGATAAAGCAATTGAGGCAAAATTTAGATGGCTATTTTGAAAATTTGGCTTCTTGAAAGCAAGGACTAGGTTGAATCATTCTCAGCAATCTTAACCATGCATATTTCTTGTTCTTCTAACTTTTGACTGTTATTCAAATTACAAAGTATAGCCACTTCAATTTTTCCTTTATAAACTCTAATAGCCGAAACAGTATTTATAATAGGTCAAGAATTTGCAAAATTCCTCTTGGAATTTTAATATGGATTGTATTAAATCTATGGGTCAAATAGACAATGACTGCCATATCAATAATACTCAGTCTTCTAATCAACTAATGTGAACTTTCCCCCCATTTATATGGATTTTCTTAAATTTCTATATGCAATATCTTAGTTTTTAGTATAGTTATACTCTGTTAAATTCATTTCTAAGTAATTTATTCTCTTGATGCTAAAATGGTTGGAATTATTTCCTACATTTCATTTTTGTATTGCTCATTGTTATGTATATAGATATATAATTGATTTTCTTCTTTTTTGTAGTGGAAATCAAATCTAAGGCTTTATATATGCTAGGAAAGCATTCTACCTAAGCTATACTGACAAGCTTGATTCCTAAATATTGATCGCATATCGTATAACCAGGTTGAATTCATTTATTATTTATGAATATCTTTGTATTTCCTAATAGATGTTCATGCCATCTATCAACAAAGACAGTTTTAATTCTTCCTTTCTGATATAAATGTCTTCTATTAATTCTTTCTGATTACACTGGTTAGAATCTCCAATATGATACTGAATAAAAAGTAGTGAGACCCTGGGCTGGGAAGGTGGCTCAGTAGCAGAGCGCTTGCCTTGCATGCCTGAGGCCCTGGGTTCGATTCCTCAGCACCACATAAGCAAAAAGGAAAAAGCCAGAAGTGGCGCTGTGGCTCAAGTGGTACAGCGCTAGCCTTGAGCTGAAGAGCTGAGGAACAGCGCCCAGAGTTCAGGCCCCACAACCGGACCCCCAAAAAACCCAAACATACAAAAAAGTAGTGAGACCCTATATTTTGATTGGGGAAAGGCATTCAATATTCTTCTATTAAGTATGATATTAAATGTTTTTGAATACACTACCAAGTTGAAGAAGTCTCCTTCTATTTGTAATTTGAGAGTTTTTTTTTCTTTATCACTAATAGGTGTTAGATACTGTCAGATGCTTTATCTGCATCTATCATCTGCCATATATCACATTTTCAGATGTTAAACCAACTTTGTATTTCTGAGGTGAATCCCACTGGGTCATGGTACTTATGTACCATGTACCTTATCCTTTCTGAATATTGCTTAAGTTTGCTAATATTTTGCTGAAGATGTTTATGCTTACATTCATAAGGGCTCTTGGTTCTACAGGTTTTGTTTTTGAGAGAATTATATCAGAGTAATACTGTTTTTATCAAATGAGTTATTTCCCTTCTCTTTTTGAGTTTGTGAAGGATTATTTTCTTTTTCATGTTTGTAATGTGGCACAGATTTGCAATCCTCACTACTCAGGAGGTTGAAGCAGGAGGCGTTTGAGTCAGAGGGCAGCCGGAGCAATAGAGTGGGATTCTAGATTTGATCACCCCTGACACTGTCAAAACAAAAATGTTTGTAAGATGACAGCACTTTTTTATGTCTTTAATCTTTGTGCTCTTCCATGCATTTAACAAAGGGTTTTACCCCAATAAAGTATTTGAAAATGAACTGCATTATGCAACTATATCCTAGAAATGGCTAAAAAAATGTTTAAAGGTCTCAAATTTCAACCAAAGTGATTTTAAAATTGAGAATGCTATGGAAAATATTATAGTTAGAATATAGTACACTCAAGTGTTTTAGGAAGTTGGTCCTCAGAGTGGTGTATTGGGAAGTAAAATCTTGAGATGAGACCTAGTGGGAGGTTTTTGAATCACTGGGGGGGGGGGGGAGTATGATCTTTTGAGACTCTGCTCTATCTGTCTGTCTGTCTATCTATCTATCTCTTTGCTTCAAAATAGCTTCAAGATAGCTTCAGTTATGACTCAGACTCATGCTCATACCATTGCCATGTGCTTTATGCAGTAATGCTGTCAAGGAGCAGCCCTCATTTCAGAGTCTGTGGTATGCCGTTTAAATTTGAACCTATATATAAAATGGTGAGCTAAATTGAGCTCTTCTTCATAAGGTATTTCATTATAGTGACAAGAAGATGATACACACAGAAAGCAATTTATAAGTAATTAAACAATTAAAAGTTTGAGAAAACTGAAATATTTACTTACTAGGTAATAGCTCTCTATCAGCAGTCTCTGTGCAGCTGGGATAAGGGTAAAATAGATGTCCTTTCTCTAATGGGTATGGAATCATTCTAAAAGCTGAAGGGGGAAAAAACATGTTGATTTATTTAATTCTCTCATTTACCATACCATACTATAGATCAAAACTACGTTGGAAACTTTTTAAAATAAAAAATTCATATAAGATTTTCTTTTTAGACATTTTAGATGAAATAAAGTAAGCAAAAGAATGAATAGGTTAAGGAATAAGACTTATTTATAGAATAGTAAATTATCTAAAACAAAATGGAGCAGTGGATGATTCATTAGGTCCTTCTTTGTCAGTCTCCTCAATACACTTAGGACTTCATTCCACAAGTATAAATACCACTTCTTCGGAAAATCTTCATAGAATTGTATGGCCTTAAATTTGCAACCTAAAAGAGTTCTTAATGACTCTTAACTTCATGAGAGAGATTTCACCGAAGTTTTCTGTGAGTGGGGCTAAGAACTGCTAAATTATGATCTAGTTATTTGCTTAAAGTAATTCAGGAAGTCAGTGATACTATGAGAAAATAATTCAGAAAGATGCATGAATTAAGCCAGCTTCTATAATCCTAGCTACTCAGGAAGCTGAAATCTGAAGACAGCAGTTCCAAGTCAGCCAAGGTAGAAAACTCTGTGAGACTCTTATCTTCAATGAACTAGCAAAAAGCAAGAAGTGGAGGTATGGCTCAAATGGTAAAGCACCAGCCTTGAGAAGAAAAAGCTAAGTGAGAGCAGATGCCCCAGGTCAGATCCAGTACCATCACAGACACAGACACAGACACAGAAACATACACGTGCACACACACAGATGCATGAATTATAGTGTAAATAATATATTTATTTTTTAATAATATATTTATTAAAAACCCATATGTGGCAGGTAGAATGCCAGGCATTAAGGCATATATAAAATGCATGAAGAGAGTACCTGGTTTTGAGGGACTTACAGACTACTAGAGAAGGCTGAAAAACTCAAAGACATTCAGGTCCTTAATTATATTATCTGTTTCATTATCAGTGTCAAGCACAGTGTATGACTGTTAGTAAATTGTTAACACAGAAGTTTCTAAATTCTGTTGGTTCAAGGATACATGGTGCCATTCACTTCTCAGTAATAGTAGTAGAAGTAGTAATATTTTGTTGCTGAGACTTGAACCCAGGGCATAATGCATGCTAAGCTTGTACTTAGCTATACCCACTGAGCTATACCTACAGCTTCAGTGTCTTTGTATGAGGGACAAGAGGCTGAAAGAAATATCTATCAATTCCATTTACTAATTAGTATGTACAAACCACCTAAAAATTATCTTTTAACAACTTAGCAATGAATACATGTAAATTGAAAAATATTCTTATTTCACTTCTAAATAATCATTTCAGCAGGGCATGATGGTGCACACTTGCAGTCTCAACTACTCAGGAAGCTTAGGGAGGAAGATCATATGAACCCAGGAATTCAAGACCAGTCTAGACAACAACAACACAAACAGATCTAAAAACAAAAAGTATTATTTCTTATGAATGAGATATATTTATGAGCCTGTTAAACACTAAACAACTGCTTAAACAGTGGGATCATACTTGGATACCACCATCTTCATTTTCTATAGAAAGTACTAAACACTGTGTGGTACTTCTTTTAATCACAGTAACTCACAAACAGCTTACTATAAAAGTATAAAAGTTACTGTTACAAACATGGAAAGAAATGGAGCCTGACATAATGCTGAAATTGTGAATTATCTGGAGATAATAGTTTGAGTGGTATCCGACAGATGTTAAATATTATTGTATTTCCATGAAAAATTTAGAATATAGCCAGGCGCTGGTGGCTCACATCTATAATCCTAGCTACTCAGGAGGCTGAGATCTGAGGATCATGCTTTGAGGCCAACCAAGGCAGGAAACTCCATGAGACTTTTATCTCCAATAAACTACTCACAAATGCTGGAAGTGGTGCTGTGGTTCAAGTGGTAGAATGCTAGCCCTGAGCACAGAGAGGCTCAGGAACAGTGCCCAGGCCTAGAGTTCAAGACTCAGGACAGGCAAAAAATAAAAAAATAGAATATTCCATGGTACTTTTGGGACTTCCTTTCAGGTTCCACAACACCTTATTGCAAAGTTTCGGAACACTTTTTTTTTTTTTTCCTGGTCATGGGGCCTGACCTCTGGTCTGGGCCTCAGCTCTTCAGCTAAAGGCTAGCCCTCTACCACTTGAGCCACAGTGCCACTTCCAGTTTTTTCTGCTTATGTGGTGCTGAGAAATCGAACCCAGGCCCTCATGCATGCAAGGCAAGCACTCTACCGCTGAGCCAACTGCCCAGCCCTGGGAACACTTTTAGTTAGTAACAATGAACTTAGTTTTGAAGTTTTATTAACAGTTAAGGTATGCTGTGAGTCCCGCTGATAAAATAAGCTTCTTTTTTTTTTCTTCTTTTTTTGTCACTTGTAGAGCTTGAACTCTGGGCCTGAGTGCTGTCCCTGTACTCTTCAGCTCAAGGTAAGCACTCTACCACTGAGCCACAGTGCCACTTCCAGTTTCCTGGTGGTTAATTGGAGATAAGAATCTCAAGGACCTCCCTGCCTGGGCTGGCTTTGAACTGTGATCCTCAGATCTCAGCCTCCTGAGTAACTAGGATTATATGTGTGAGCCACCGGGTGCCTGGCTTCTTCATTTTCTTAATGGTTAAGAAGCTATAGATAAAAGATTTAGAAGTTAGTTAAAAAGAGTCCAATTTACTCTCAAAGAAAATATACACACGAACCACTAATCATTAGGAAAATGCAAATCAAAATCACGAGACCCTACTTCATACCCAGTAAAGTGGTTATTATCAAAAATGAAAACAGAAAATAGGAAATGGTGATAAAGACACAAAGAAATTGTAACTTGTGTCTATGGCTGATGGGAATGTCAAAAGTTGCAGCTACTATAGAAATCAGTATAGTGTTTCCTTTAAAACTAAACATAGAATTTCATGACAGAATTCTGGAGATGGATGGTGATGACTGCTCCTTAATAATGTGAATATATGCAATGCTACTTAACTAAACACAAAATGGTTAAAATGGTAACGTTTATGTTTACATGTATTTTAGCACAGTTTTATACATTTCAATTTTCACTTTGTACATACTTCAAAACAAAATCAGACCAACGTCTAAAGTATTTTATAAGGTTTAAGGGTGCAGCTCAGTGGTAGAACAATGAGTAAGGCCTTATGTTTGATCTCCCCCCTCTACACACAATCAAGCCACATTAAAAATCTTACAAGGCAAAGAATTTACATTTTCCTTTTCTTTCATTACAAATATTTAACTTAAATAGTTCTCATTCTGCTTTTCCTAAATGTGGAATTCAGAAACCTAGACAATTCATTTAAGAAGGTGGCCTGTAGTAAGATATTAGCATTACATTTGGAAAAGAATACTCACTGCCTTCCCATGTACACTGCAACAGATTAAGAGCACCTTCTATCCGTTTCCAGTGCTGAAGATGGAAGAATGCATAGGCAATTGCTTCACTATCACCTCGTTTCAGAATGTGTTCTGGAGGTAAAATTAAACTTTTCATCTCTAGTAAATACTGTAGAAATAGCACATATACAACAGAAAAAAATTAAAAAAGTAAATAGTATTAAACTCAATTACAAAATATTCAAATACCATAAAATCAAATTGATTTTTTAAAAAACACATAAAACTAGTGGAGTTATATGAAGGTCCTTCTGAAAACTTGTATATACAATGTTACATATACAAACCCCTCAAATCAGAACATTTGTATAGGTAGAAATAAGGTGATAAATACCTGTGTGACCTTACTAAATCTGAAATGTAAACTAAAGCTGAGGAAATTATGTAAGTACACCGAACTTATTTATTTTCCAAAAAAGAATTATACATGAACACAAAACGTATTTGTGGAACAATATTGTGTGCCAGCATTCAATTATTTTGCTTTGATTCCCAATTTATGGGTGAAAAGCTTACATCTCAAAAATGTAATTAAGTTAATATTTACTGAATGCAAAGCACTATTAGTTACTAAAACACAGTCTGTTCTCTGAAGCTCCATAATACAATAGGAAATTACATGAATATTTCTTAATAATTATAATCAGACTTATTAGAAGTATGAACAATGTACATGGATAAGAAATTTGTATGTGTGCCAGGCCCAAGGCTTGGATTCAGGGCCTAGGTCCTTTCTCTGAGCTTTTGTACTCAAGGCTAGTGCTCTATCACTTGAGTCACAGCTCTACTCCACTTCTGGCATTGTGGTGTTTGACTAGAGATAAGAATCTCATGGACTTTCCTGACTTCAAACCATGATCCTCAGATCTCAGCCTTCTGAGATCTTCTGGATTACAGGATTATAGGTATGAGTTGCTGGCACTCAGCTAATTTTTATTTTGTTTTAAAAACAGCTTTATTGAGATATAATTCATATACCTTAGAATTTCCCATCTAAAATGATATTTATTATGTTTAGATATGTTTATCCATCACCACAGTTTTAGAAAATTTTCATTTCCTCAGGAAGAAGTCCTGTGCCCTTTACTATCATTCTGTATTCCCTTATTTCCTCAACTTCCCTAAACAAATAATAACCTTTTTTTTTTTTTTTTTTTGTCGGTCGTGGGGCTTGAACTCTGGGCCTGGGTGCTGTCCCTCAGCTCTTCAGCTCAAGGCGAGCGCTCTACCACTTGAGCTACAGCGCCACTTCCGGTTTTCTGGTGGTTTATTGGAGATAGGAGTCTCACGGTCTCTACTGCCCGGGCTGGCTTTGAACCGTGATCCTCAGATCTCAGCCTCCTGAGTAGCTAGGATTACAGGCGTGAGCCACCAGCGCCCGGCTAATAACCTATTTTCTATCTCTCTCTCTATAATCTGTCTGCTCTGGGCACTTCATACAAATAGAATAGCACAATTTTGTGGTCTTCAGTGTGACTTTTTTCCCATGGAGCATGTTTTCAAGGTTTATCCACATTATAGGACATTTAGGTACTCTTTTTTTGTGGTAAAATCATTTCCTTGTATAGACCTATTACATTTTATTTATCCACTCATCATTTATCCATCCCTTTTACCAATCCTCCCTATGCAGTCCAGGCTAGCCATGAACCTACAATACTTCAGCCTCATCCCCTAGAGTGGAAGAATTACAGGTATGTATTACCATCCCTGTCTTAGTTCAAACTATTTAAAGCTCTTCCCCCACTCCCTTGATCCAAGACTGGGACTCCAACTCCATACCTGCATCCGCTTTCACTCACTATCTAGCACTCTACCAACTGAGCTATGCCTGCAACCCCTTATTTCAAACTCTTGAAATTATTTGTCCTACTATTATCTGTAACACAAGCAATGTAATCACAATTACTACACTCATCAGGTTTACATTAATAAAGGCACAAAATCAGGCACTTATGCATCATCTTTACTACTAGTCATCTTAAAACAAAGTGTTCAGAATATTTTAGTTAGCTGATACTCCCTCCATAAAGACAGAGGCCAAAATGTACTTCCTATAGAATAGGCTTGAAAATTGTATTTTAAGAGAAACATTTCAGAGGTGTCTCAAAAGATATATTCTTACATTTTAAATTCTGTTATCTCAGGTTGTTATACAAACAATTAGCAAAAAGAGTTTGTGAGGGCTGGGAATGCGGCTTAGTGGTAGAGTACTTGCCTAGTGTGCATGGAGCTTTGGATTCAATTCCTAAGTACCACATACACAGAAAAAGCCAGAAGCAGAGCTGTGGCTCAAGTGGTAGAGTGCTAGCCTTGAACAAAAGAAGCTTGGGGACAGTGCCCAGCCCTGAGTTCAAGCCCTGGGACTGGCAAAAAAAAAAAACAACCCCCCCCAAAACAAAAAAAAAGTTTGTGAAATACTTTCTACGACTGCCATAAGCAACATGGTTCCAGAAGAATCTTAAAGACAAAAAGATGTGGCTTCAATATGTAAGCCTTATGTAATCCGTTAATATGATGTAGTCATAATATTTATACATCAAAAATATTTTTTCTTCTTTATGAAATGTGCCACTCCTATTACCAAGCTTCATGCCCATCTTTAATTACTTAACTCTTAATGTTTCTGGGCCTTGTCCTCCAAGTTTAAGCAGGTAGTCTGGTTATCAATTTATTTTAGCAGATGTCACAAACTATGAGATTATTTACTAATCCAGTTTGGGGACTTAAAGGAATGCGGCAGAGGTTGTGTCCTGGTCAAGCAAAGCCCATTTGCTGCCTGGTTGGGTTTTCTCCCCTCAGTGACTTAGGCCTATATTCAGGAAGGTCATATTCTTCCTAATCCTCTCTAATCCTTGCCCAGTTTTTGGAAACACAGTAGAAGATCACTCACACCAGGCATCTGTGGGAAAATGGACTCAACTAGCTGACCTCTGACATGACTCCGTGTGCTCTTTGCAAGTGCATTGAGAGCTTCTTTGCTTCAGTAGCAGCAAGACAATGTGGCAACCACGGTGGTATCACCATCAGAAAGAGAATTTTATTTTCAGAAGAAAACTGTTTAATTCCTAAACCAGAGCCTTCCTATCCTGCTTAAATTTTGCTTAAATTTTAGAGAAGAAAATTTTTTTCCAAATTATTTCCATGAGTTTTCGAATGCAGAAGCTTTAAACCATATCACAACATGACATTTAGAGTTTGGTAACCACTGAGAAAATATAAGCAAAAATATTTTTAATAAACATTATTTAGTAAAATTTATTGACCACATCAATTTGATGACACATCAAGAATATGCTTTTGTTGAACAACTATATATTTACATTTTCACTAGTTAATTAATCTGTGTCCGTGCAGATGGTATTAAGTATATGGTAATGTAATTAGGAAATTATAATTCAAGATTTTTCATTTTAAAAATGTTTGCTATTGAATTGTTTTCAGACAAGGTCATGCTATGGAACCCAATTAGACTTGAATTCACAATTCTCTTGCCTCAGCATCCTGAATGCTGAGCTTATAGGTATGCATCAACATACTTGCCTCTAATTATTTTTATGTGTTCCTAATGCTACTTAAAAAAATTATCTTCCAGCAAATGTCCTTTTCAACTTGGTTCTAAAGCAAAGCAAAATTTTAGTTTCTGCACTGACACTGAAATAAAATTTGGCTCCTAAAATTTAAGAAAGTTTCAGTTTAAGAAAAATGTATTTAATATGTTCAATGTATACCTCAATGATAGAATGTGTACTTGGTATACGTAGGCTTTAGGTTCAATCCAAGCTGTGCATGTGCACATGTACACACACACATACATTTTTTAAACGCTATAGAATTATTACTTAATTTACCTCCTTCAGAAACTATTATTTAGGAATTTCTGCAATAAATTGCTACAGAATAAACACTCTATTGTCCATGTTAAACTGCTGCATGTAGCACATTACAGTACCTAAACTGATCTGATGTAGATAGCAAAAATGTGTTCAAACTCAAATTTTAGGAGTTTTTGTTGTTTTTTGGCTTGTGTGTGTGTGTGTATGTGTGTGTGTGTGTACGTGTGTGTGTGTGTGTGTGTGGTACTTGAGATCTGAATTTAGGGCGTTGAGTTTGCTACCCTGGTACTATACTGCTGAGCCATGCCTCCAGCATTGTTTTTCACAAATTATTTTTTACAATAGGGACTTGCTCCCATCTGGCTGTCTAGGATCACAGGTGTACCACCTCATTCATTTCTATCCATGGAGAGTTTGTCTGCCCAGGCTGAGTTTCTCTGCCCTGAGGACCTGCAATCATCCTCTTAATTCACATCATTCTACTTAGCCACCATGTGCCTATGGATTTAGAAAAAAATCTTGCAAACTTTTCTGCCCTTTTCTGTTCTTTTCAATTTGGCTTTAAAGCAATGTAAATTTGGTATGTCAAGAAAATGTCTGTCCAGGACAATGAAAATCTACTAATTCTCAACTTTCAAGTAACCAGAATTATTGAAATGAGCCACTAGTGCTCAGCTGGGTCTCTTATCTATGCCCTCTCATAGGTTGGATTGCAAGCTTATGCTCAGTTTATTCACTGAGATGGAACCTCACTAACTTTCTACCTGGGCTGACCTTATACTGTGACTCTAACCAATCTTCATCTCTTGAGTAGCTAAGATTATAAGCATGAACTACTGTACCCAGTCTACAGTTCAGTTTTTACTTAAGGTATTTTCTAACTCTGGGTAAACTAACAGTAAACAAAACCCTGCTATATAGACTTCTTTTCTAAGAATATGAAAGGCTAAAAACTAAAAGACACTTATTTTGCTTTCTTCTTTTTTTTCTGCGTAGTAAAGAATAATCTGAGTGTACAAAACTGTTAACAGAGATAGGCAACAAAAAATAAAACATTACATGTTTAGAGAATAAAAGAATGAAAAAATAATCTGATGCGTGTCTAGATTTCTCCTTTATACATAATATACACATTCCTTCCCCCCCTCTCTCCATTCTTCCTTTTATTTTATATAATTGAAGATTGAACCTAGTGCTTTGTCCATGCTAGGAAAGTGCTCTACCACTGTATTGTATCATAATCTCTATGCACAGTATACTGAGTCTATTTTTTCAAAAATTAGAATCAAACTTTAGGTAACCCACTTTTTATTACATGTATCTTGGACATAGCTTTCTGTCTAAATTTTTCTAACTTTTTAATTATCACACATCGGTACATTAAAAGCTGTTATTTCATAATATACATTAACAAATAATATCATGCTAGAATTGCACTACCATCTTTGAAAGGTACAGTATCATTAAAACATGAAAATTTGAGTGACCTAAAAATTTCAAATGGAAGGTATAGTTTCTTTTCTTTAACTCAGAGTTTTTAAAGCAACATAGATGATAGGCATGTCTATTTACCACTATCTATTGAGTGTTCCTTATATGCAAGGCAGAGCATTGACATAAAATGATCAATAAGACAAGAGTTTTGTACTTGTATTGAATAAAGAGAGAGACATTAACTCCCCCTGCCCAACTATAAATGATGCTCAGGAGTAGAAAACTGAGAACCATTATCTCTGTTTGAGAACACTGAGTCCTTTAAAAACCACAAATAGATGACTGGGGATTTGTGTCACTTGTTCAATGGTAGTGGAATAGTGACACTGGAAATTGAAGCAAGGCAGAGCAGCAAGGAGTAAGGTTGGAGACTGATATCGGGACTGAATTTTGAAAGGCATGCGCACACACACACACACACACACACACACACACACACACACACACACACACACACACACACACACACACACACACACACACACAGAGCTAATAATAACTAGATACTAACAAGGAGAGTAAGTGAAGGTCTTTAAGCCAAGTTAGATTTGCTAATTAGACAGATAACTCGAGAGGTGCTGAAGGCGGGGAGACCAGTGAAGAATCTCTGTAGATGGTCCACACAAGAGAAGGTAAAGTATTTGAAATGATTTCTTTATGTTTGGAAATGCATACAAAATGTTTGGCTATGGTGTCATACATCTGTAACCTCAGCATTCTGAAAAGCTTTAGCAGGAGGATCCTGAGTTCAAAGCTAGGCTGGACTATATAGTGAGACCTTACTTAGAAAAGGAGAAAAAATAGAAAAGGAAAGAAAAAGAGAAGAAGATCTGGCCATATACTGGTTAAACAGAGATAGTAGTAACATAAGAGAACTAGAGTTGGGAGAGAGAAAATAAGGATTACTTAACTTTATAAACTTCAGAAGTGTCTGATTTTTTTTAAAGTACCAATTACTTTTACATTAATATATATATACATATATATGTATATATATATATATATATATTTTTTTTTTTTTTTTTTTCTGGCTGTGGGGCCCGAACTCTGGGCCTGGGCACTGTCCCTCAGCTCTTCAGCTCAAGGCTAGCGCTCTACCACTTGAGCCACAGCGCCACTTCTGGCTTTTTATGCTTATGTGGTGCTGAGAAATTGAACCCAGGTCCTCATGCATGCAAGGCAAGCACTCTATCACTGAGCCACCTTCCCAGCCCCTACAGTAATATATTTAAAAAAAATATTTTTTAAAGATGTAGAATTAGTGAGTGAAATCTGAACGATTTCAAAGGTTAAGAGTTGGTAATCTGGAAAGGGCAGAAGTAATGAAGAGAATAATAAAGTCATAAATCAAAATGTACAAATAGACTGTTCAGAGAAAACGTTTAAAAATAAAATTGAGAAAAATTTAGTTTGATGAACATTAAAATGAAGTAATTATTGTAGTAAAGGACTTCCACAACTAGATGGAAAGAGAATTCTGTAGAAGAAGAAAGCCAGTTAAAAGACCGCTCTGGAAACTGTCTGCAAATAAAATATAGCTGAAAATATAAACCAAAGCTGATCTATCCATATTAACTGTAAACAGCCTTAGTGTTATATCTGCAATAAGTAAAAAATTGCTTGGGACAAAATTCCTTTCGACATGTTAGACTCAAATAACTACTTAGTCCCTTGCTTTTGACCAAATATAAAACTTAAAGCTACTCTGGAAGCTATAACTACAAGACACAATAAGATATGGTAAGATATTTTTTGTGTGGGGGTGGTATTTGGGGCTCGAACCCTGGGCCTTGTGCATGGCTGTTCTTTCATAATTCTAAAACAATACCTATGCTTACACTGAAATTCACTTTAATTTTGAACTGCTTTGATCTTTATAATTTACTTTTAAATTACCCTTTTCTATTACTTTGTAAATCTTACAATAGCTTTTGACGAAAAGCAATATAATTCTGACCTGAAGTAATGATAATGCTTTATAATCTTCCTCTTAAAAGCAGAGGTTAAAGAAAAGGCTCTCTGAAGACATCTGAAATTAAGGTACTTTGCTCTTGATCAGTCATGCACACAAAGAACCAATTTATCTCTGCAATTAGTGTTCTCAGTGCACATTCTATAAGACTGGACAGGCAGGCTGAATGCAGAGTCTGTGTGGATATGTGTTTGGGACAGGACTAAAGACACTTTCTAGATAGAAAGCAAACAGAATTGCTATGTGAATAAAGTAAGTTAAACACTACCTAACAGCTTCAGAAGCAAAGGGAAAGTGATCCTATAGAGAAGGGAAAGGCAAGGGGTTAGAGAGGCATTTACCATGAGAAAACTCTTTCCCACTAATCCTATGGAGCCATGAATCAAATGGCAAGCATTTCTTATCTCAACTCTTCTCTTAGTAAAACATAGTGGAATTGTAAATGTATTATAGGCTTCTTTATTTCTGCTATGCCACTCAGAATCTCAATTGCTTGTTTCACCTTTTATAAATGCCAATTTTGTAAGTAGTTTAGTCAATGTAATGCAAGCATGCTAATAAAATACTATCTTCTATAGTTGACAAAACTAACATCCTACAGGTTTCAACTTCTGATAACCAGAATGCATTTAACTCTGCATGTATCAACGAAGTTTAATTTTATTTTTGTTCCTCTACTGGGACTTGAACTTAGGGCTTTACACTCTTACTTTGCTTCTTCACGCAAGGCTTCTACTCTATCACTTGAGCTACAGGTCCATGTCTAGCCTTTTGGTAGAGTTTCACGGCTGGCTTTAAATGCTGATACTCAGATCTCAGCCTCCTGAATAGCTTATCTTACAGGCATGAGTTATTGGCATCCCACTGTCAATTTATTTATTTTTTTATCGGTTGTGGAACTTGAACTCTGGGCCTGGGCACAGCCCCTCAGCTCTTCAACTCAAGGCTAGCACTCTATCACTTGAGCCACAGTGCCACTTCTGTCTGGTTTTCTGGTGGTTTACTGGAGATCAGAGTCTCACGGACTTTCCTGCCCAGGCTGGCTTTGAACTGTGATCCTCAGATCTGAGCCTCCTGAGTAGCTAGGATTACAAGCATGAGCCACCAGTGCCCAGCTTGTCAATTTATTTTTAAAACTCTCCTTACACTTACCAAAGTTTTTATGTAAAGTCTGCTTCCTTGGCAACATAACACTAAAAAGTTTTACTTTAAAATAAGAAATACCAAAGACATAGAGATTTACTCAGCAGGCTTTGTTATTATTTTGTTCTATTTAGAATGTTCTTTTTCCCGGGGCTAGGAAGGTGGGTCAGTGATAGAGTGCTTGCCTTGCATGCATGAGGCCCTGGGTTCGATTCCTTAGCACCACATAAGCAAAAAGAAAAAAGCCGTTAGTGGCGCTGTGGCTCAAGTGGTAGAGCTCTAGCCTTGAGCTGAAGAGCTGAGGGACAGCGCCCAGGCCCAGAGTTCAGGCCCCACAACCGGACTGCCCCTCCCCCCCCCCAAAAAAAAGAATGTTCTTTTTCCCTTACTCTTGAAAACTTCTCTTGTAAGTTACAATGTCCTTGGAATGTTAAATAATTCAAATTAGTTACTGTTAACTATCTCAATATGTTCACCTTTACCTCCTCTCAATAAAGGAATCCCCAAACCTGAGTCATTCTAAGGTTGTAAGTCCTAAAGCAACAGTTCACAAAGAAAATTAAATAGACTGAAACAACAGTAACAGGAAAAAAAGAAGGGCTGGAGGTATAGATCATCAGTCGATCATCTATCCGGCAAGTACTAGCCTCTCAGTTAAAACCCCAGTACTGTTATTTTTAAAAATCCATAAATAAAATCAACACTGATGCTTGATACTCAGACACTATGCTGAGCATTTTATATATCAGCATCTCATTTCATCAAAAAGCTTAGCTACTTTTTACAGTGCTTTCTGTGCTGTCACACTTTTGCTTCTTTATTAAGGTATAATTCAAACTATTATCCTCAAGTATCTACCTTCTAGGTAGCTAGAATTACAGGCAAGCGCCATCATGCCTGGTGGTGGCGGCTGCTGTTGCTGCTGCTGCTGCTTCTTTTTTTAAGAATTGAGTTGTCTATACATTCTAAACATATAAATCCTTTACTAGTCTTTTGCCTTTTCATTTTCTTAACACTATCTAAGATCCTGTTGGATAAAACTAGATTAAAGCACAAATAATATTATGCATTCAGATTGGAGCATTCAGTTGAATTATTTCCATAGAGTGGAATTGTTGACTGGTTTGGTATTTAGTTGAGGAGAAATAAGTAAATTTTTACCTATAAATAAAACTAACATTAAATGTTAAAGTGCATGACTATACAGGCATATGTGTATGTAAGTATGTGTATTTATGTATTTATATATAACAGTTTTAGTAAAGGTATATTTTACTTCCAATAAAATTCATCATTGTAAGTATACAGGCTGTTGGCTTGTTTTGGGTTTTTTTGAGACAGTGTTTCACTTCATAGTCCAAGTTGGCCTTGAACACACTTTATAACCCATATTTACCCCACCCCCACCCCAACACACACACACACACACACACACACACACACACACACACACATTGAGAAACTTCTAGAAAGAATAAATCAAAGAGTCATAATGAAAATTAGAAAACATTTTAACTAAAATATATAAAAATATTGCTATTGTTAAAATTTTGCCCTAGTAAGTGAGAAAATAGGCATACTGAAAATTAAGGCGTGAAATACCTATGTAAGAAGATGCGGAACATAAAATAGAATGACACAAATCTAAGCAAAGTTAAAGGAAGACAATATAGAACAGAAATTAATGAACCAGAAAACAAATAGTAGGGGCTGGGAATGTGGCTTAGTGGTAGAGTGCTTGCATGAACAAAGCCCTGGGTTAGATTCCTCAGTACCACATAAAAAGAAAAAGGCAGAAGTGGTGCTATGGTTCAAGTGGTAGAGTGCTAGCCTTGAGCAAAAGAAGCTCAGTACAGTGCTCAGGCGCTGAGTTCAAGCCCCAGGACTGGCAAACAAACAAACAAAAAATCAAACCAAGTAATAGAAGTTTAAAAAGACAGACCCCCTGGGGAATCTGACCAAGGGGGGAAAATGTAGCCAATGTTACAAAGCTGAAAATGGTGGGAAAAGAGAGCAATAGAAGGGATTATTTTGATTAAACTATAATATACATACATGTCAATTACAACTGATTCTGCAAATACAATAAAACAATTTTATAACTTTATGTAGTAAGTTTGCAGTTTTTGATGAAATAAATATTAGAAACTTTCATCTATTAAAAACTAAGAGTCCAAAGTACCATATAAACAGAAAAAGCAGGAAATGGTGCTGTGGTTCAAGTGGTAGAGGGTTAGCCTTGAGCAAAAAGAAGCTCAGAAACAGTGCCCAGGTCCTGAGTTCAAGCCCCAGGACTGACAAAAAAAAAAAACAAACCAAAAAAACAAAACCAAGAGAACTATATTTGTAATTGAGTAATTAAACTAAAGATACGAAATTCATACATCATAGCTTCTCACAAAGAAAATTCCAGAATCAAATGAATTTACAAATGAATTCTATTTTTCAGAAATAATTAATATTAATATTAAGTAAATTAAAATTAAATTAAATCATTAATTAAAATTAATATTAAGCAGACATAATTCTGACTTTACACAAATTATTCTAGGGAATAAAAAACAGAGAGGTCACTCTTTTAACTTGCTTATAAATCAGTAAATGTAGAGTAAAACTACAAAAAAGGAGGAGCTAAGCATAACTAATATCAAAATAGTGGTGAGGAAAGAGGTTTTAAATGGGAATGGGCAATCAAGTAGGTTTCTCAGGCTGACAGTATTCTGTTTTCTAACCTCAGTGCTAGTTTCCTAGCATTTGCTATATATTAAAATGCACATTTCAGGCTGGGAATGTGACTTAGTGGTAGAGTGCTTGCCTAGTATGCATGAAACCCTGGGTTCGATTCCTCAGTACCACACAAACAGAAAAGGCTGGAAGTGGCACTCTTTGCACAAGTGGTAGAGTGCTAGCCTTGAGCAAAAAGAAGCCCAGGAACAGTACTCAGGCCCTGAATTCAAGCCCCAGGACTGGAATAAATACATAAATAAACAAATAAATAATAAAATGCACATTTTATTTTGCCACTATATTGCACATGTAGTATAATCTGTAATAAAAATTTAAATTTGAGCCAGGTGCTGGTGGCTCCTATTTATAGTTCTAGCTACTCAGAAGTTTGAGATCTGAAGATTGTGGTTCAACGCCAGCCCAGGCAGGAAAGCCAGCCAGGGAGGAAAGAAAAATCACCTGAAAACCAGAAGAGGCCCTGTGGCTTAAAGTGGTAGAGCACTATCCTTGAGTGCAAAAGCTCAGGGACAGTGTCCAGGCCCTGAGTTCAAGCCCAATGACTGACAAAAAAAAACAAAAAAGAAAAAAGAAAAATTAAATTTGTAGAACCAGTGTCACTGAATAAGAGAATGCTATAAAATATTTGTTGATTCTTATTCTTGGATTTCAGTCATTTATTTATTTATATTTACTTATTTTGAGTTACTGGGGATCAAAGAAGCCAGATAAGCAATCTACCCCTACTCAGTCCTAGATTTCAGTACTTCTTTTTTTAGAATGGGGTCTTGCTATTCAGCCAGGCTAGCCTCAAGTTTGCAATCATTCTGCTATTGTCTCCTCAGTGCTGGATTTACAGGTGTGCACCACCACACCCAGTCAGTAATTCACTATACCATATATTTTCTCCTCCCTCCCTCCCTCTCTCTCTCTTCTGTTCTTTCCTTTTGGTTGGTCGCGGGACTTGAACTCCGGGCCTAGGTACTGTCCCTTAGCTCTTCAGTCAAGGCTAGCGTTATACCACAGTAAGCCACAGTGCCACTTCCAGTTTTCTGGTGATTTATTGGAGGTAAAAGTTTCATGGCCTTTCCTGCCCAGGCTGGCTTTGAACTGTGATGCTCAGATCTCAGTCTCCTGAGTAGCTAGGATTACAGGTGTGAGCCACCAGCACCAGGTTATTCACTTACTTTAACAGTAAACTTATTGAACAACTTTATAATTTCCTCTTCTAGGAGATTGTCTCAATAGTCATCTCTTTACTGAGGAGATTGTCTCAATAGTCATCTCTTTACTGACTACTGGCTTTCACTATTAACACATCCTGGTATTATATTTTGTGGTAAGGGTATCCTTAAATATTTTATAGTTTCTGAGACATTATAAAACCAAATTTTAAATCTTTTTTTTTTTTTTTGGGGGGGGGTCTGGTCATGGGGCCTGAACTCTGGGCCTGGGCACTGTCCCTCAGCTCTTCAGCTCAAGGCTAGCGCTCTACCACTTGAGCCACAGTGCCACTTCCAGCTTTTTTTCTTTTTTGCTTATGTGGTGCTGAGGAATCGAACCCAGGGCCTCAGGCATGCAAAGCAAGCGCTCTACCACTGAGCCACCTTCCCAGCCCGTGAGACACCTTCCCAGCTCCCCAAATTTTAAATCTTGAGTTTAGGTGTATAGGTAATAATATACAAATACCAACAAATAATTTGTATGATTATATATAAAGACAAATAAAATAAATTGTTTAATCTGGAACCAAATAAGCATGAACTCAGCAATTCTTTTAAGAAGTTCACATCTGTTTCATATCATTATTTTAATTCATTTGTTTTTGTTTTTTATGTACTCGGCCCTCATTCAAACTTTAGGTCTTAACCAAGTTTTTATTCTAATAGGAAATTTACTGATCTGAAATATAAATAATCTTTTGTTAAGACCACACCATTTGATTATTTCTCTATAACTATAACAAAAGTATAGCTAAGTGGAGCAGCACTCAGCTAACATGCATAAGGCATTGAGTTCCATTCCCAGCTCTGGAAAAAAAAAAAGCTCAGTAAACAAAAATCAAATTTTATTTTGGCAATAATTACAAAGCTCATGGTAAACTAACTGCTTCTAATCTCCTTTCTATGTAGTGCTTTCTTTTTCTTTTTTTTGCCAGTTCTGGGGCTTGACCTCAGAGCCTGGGTACTGTCCCCAAGCTTCTTTTGCTCAAGGCTAGCACTTTACCATTTGAGCCACAGTGCCACTTTTGGCTTATTCTGTTAATGTAGTACTGAGGACTTGAACCTACGTCTTCATGCATGCTAGGCAAGCCTTTTAATGTCCCCTTTAATGTACATAGTAAACATCAGAATACTACACACTAAAGCAATTCCAACCAAAATTGTGGCAACCTGAACTTTGGTCTACAACACTGCAATCAATTTGTTAAGCTTAAAAAAATTAGTATTTTCATTTAAAAATTTCTTACTTTTGGAACATGAGGATTAAATTCCACAGCTCTATGAATTGCTTCCACAGCATTGATTTCTGCTGTGCTTAATCCTCTTCTGCAGGCTGTTTCTGGAGAGAATCTGTGGGGAAAAAAAAGACAAAATGAAGAAATGAACAAATAAAAAAAAAAAGAAAATTATGGAGTTAGACTACAATATAGCCCCTGAATCAGAGGTTTCTGATAACGGCCAAAGATAAGAGCATATAATTATTACAAATGAAAGTAAAGCATCTAGTTCAACATAAAAACATGAACTGAGTGTCAGTGGCTCACACCTGTAATCCTAGCTACTTAGGAGGAAGGACAGCTTTGGCAAAAAGTTTACAAGACTCCATATCAATGGAAGAAGCTGAGACATGGCTGTAATTTCAGCAACAAGAAGTGAAAAATAGGTATATCATGGTCCATGTGTGTACCCAGTCAAAAAATAAGATACTATCTCAAAAATAACCAGTGTGAAACAGGGCTGGAGGCATGGTTCAGTGGTATAGCACTTGCTTAGCAAGTACAAGGCTATGAGTTCAAATCTCAATGCTGTTGAAAAGAAATTTCAAAGATAATAAGAAATGCTACCAAGGGCAGGGGCAACCAGAAAAATCTCAAGAAACAGAAGTACATTTTCATCAAAATTTTAGCTAAGAAGAAAGATAATGAATATTCGCTGTAATTTATATCAAGGAATACTTATTAAAAGAAAATGGGCACTCTGTCTCTTTCTTTTTTATATGCTGATACCAGGACTTCAACTCAGAGTCTCATGCTTTTGCTCAGCCCTCTTCTATTCAAAGCTGGACCTATATCTCTAAAGCCATGCCTACAATTCTGTTTTATTTGCTCATTAACTGGAGGTGAGAGTCTCATGGACTTTTCTGCCCAGGCTAGCTTCAAACTTTGCTCTTTAGAGCTCAGCCTCCTAAGTAATTAGGAATACAGGCATGAGCCACTAGTGTGCAGCTGGTTCATGTCTGAATATCTTTTTATTTTGGACAAAGGATCTCACTGGCAAGTTTCTGTATATATCTTATTTGCCATATAAAGAAAATTTATTAAGGATAGACAAAAACAGAAGGAAAGCAGAATAATTCAATCACAATCTAAGAACAGACAACGTGAAACCTATTTCCCTACCAGACACAATTTACCGTGTGTATTTTTTTTTTTTTGTCGGTCGTGGGGCTTGAACTCTGGGCCTGGGCGCTGTGCCTCAGCTCTTCAGCTCAAGGCGAGCACTCTACCACTTGAGCTACAGCGCCACTTCCGGTTTTCTGGTGGTTTATTGGAGATAGGAATCTCACGGTCTCTCCTGCCCGGGCTGGCTTTGAACCGCGATCCTCAGCTCTCAGCCTCCTGAGTAGCTAGGATTACAGGCATGAGCCACCAGCGCCCGGCTTACCGTGTGTACTTTTGAGCATACTCTCTTTCTAGTCATTGCTTTAGGTGCTCTGTATATATATATATAATCTTCACAAATCATCCTATAATAACATTATTATTTTGAGGATGAGGAATAACTCAAAGTAATGAACTTGTCCAAAGTTCTACAGCTAGTATGTGATAAAGTTTGAATTAAATTCCTATTAAATTAATTCTAACTTTTTTTTGCTTTCCAATACACAAATTGAAAGGCCTCAAAGTTACAGAAGATCAAGAATTATTCAGAAGGAAGCAGAAAGGAAAAAACAGTTTTTAAGTCAGTGGTAGATCAGGGCATGGAAGTTCAGGCCTATAATCCCAGCACTTTGGAGACCGAGGCAGAAAAATTGCAAGTTTAAGCTACCTAGCAAGCTACCTAGCAAGATCCTGTCTCTAAATAATTAAATAAATAAAATTAATAAAGTCAGTGAAGAAGAAACACAATATTGAGTTTAGCAGTCTTCCCAAATTACTATAGTTTAGTATCTACTTACTTATCTGAGACAGTCCTTGTTTTTAATAGTGCTGCTGTATAACAGATTGCTGCTGACTTTGGAAGGCTTATATCTGTAACAATAATTTTTAAATAAGGTAAGAATTATTTTAAATGTCTTAGGATAATTTTTATAAACCTAATTTATATGCAAATCCAACAGGTGTATTATAGTGGTAGAAGCACTTAGACACAGTTAAAATACCTAATTCTACTATCTACTAGCTACTATTTATGAGCTGATAGCCATTTCTTTCTTTTTTTTTTTTTGGTTGGTCGTGGGGCTTGAACTCGGGGGTTGGGTGCTGTCCCTGAGCTCTTCAGCTCAAAGCGAGCACTCTACCGCTTGAGCCATTGCGCCACTTCCGGTTTTCTAGTGGTTTATTGGAGATAAGAGTCTCACAGACTTTGAACTTTTTTTTCTTTTTTTTTTTATTGTGAAAATACTGTACAGAGGGCTTATAATTACATGGGCAAGATAATGAGTACATTTCTTTTTTTTTTTTGGGGTCCGGTCATGGGGCCTGAACTCTGCCTGGGCACTGTCCCTCAGCTCTTCAGCTCAAGGCTAGCACTCTACCACTTGAGCCACAGAGCCACTTCCGGCTTTTTTCGTGTTGCTTATGTGGTACTGTGGAATCGAACCCAGGGCCTCAGGCATGCAAGGCAAGCGCTCTACCACTGAGCCACCTTCCCAGCCCCTGTGAGTACATTTCTTATCAAGCATTGTAGCCTCCTCCTTTGTTTCCCCTTCCCATCCCATCCTCCCCCCGCTCCCCTACTCAACCCTCCTCCCCCAGTACCGAAGTTGTAAAAGTAGTTTTCAGCATAGGACTTGTATGTCTCATTGTTGCAGTGGGTCAACCTGTATCCTGTGATCCTCAGATCTCAGCCTCCTGAGTAGCTAGGATTACAGGCGTGAGCCACCGGCGCCCGTCTGATAACAATTTCTTTGCTCTCAGTTTCTACTTCTCTAAAGAGAGAATGCTACTTTCTGGCAGGGTGTAACTGTCTTTGAGAACCCTGTGCACAACAAGTGCTCAACAAAGTTTTACAGTAAGAGGATTCAGGAGAAAAGCTATAATTATAATTATATAAATATATGTATATATAAACACATCTAATCGTACAGAAAAATTAAGATTATAAAAAATTAAATATAGTCTGTTAAATCAATTACTGTTGAAACAAACAAGGGTGATTTTTATTTTTCCTTTGTCTTAAGCTTTTGTATTTTCCATATCTTCTTAAATAATACTTTTTATAAAATGAAAAAAAGTAATTTGGGAGTATAAACAAAATAAAAATTTACAAGAATGCCTAAAATAGCATTATCAAAAGAGTAAGAATGGGGCCTGGGAAGGTGGCTCAGTGGTAGAGCGCTTGCCTTGCATGCATGAGGGCCTGGGTTTGATTCCTCAGCACCGCATAATCAGAAAAAGCTGGAAGCAGTGCTGTGGCTTAAGTGGTAGAGTACTAGCCTTGCGCTAAAGAGGTAAGGGACAGCACCCAAGCCCAGAGTTCAGGCCCCAAGACCAACAAAAAAAGAAGAGTAAGAATGACAAACAGGATGTTTTAAATTCTAGTTACACTAAGGAAGAATATTTGCTTTTAATGACTTTAGGATTCTAAAGGATGATAAAAACTGAGAGATATGAAAACTGACAAAAGAAGCACAGCAACTTTAGCTTTATTAGTTTTACCTGATTTTACTTTAATGAATTGGGTCTTATTCTGAATTTTTTGGAAGGGGGCAGAACTGGCATTTAAATTCAGAGCTTTGTACTTGCTAGGAAGGCACTCTACTACTTAAGCCATGAGCTCAGATGTTTTGCTTTCATTATTTTTTAGTAAGGTCTCACATTATGCCTGTGATAGCCTGGACCTCAATCTCAAGCAGATGAGAACACAGGTATGTACCACCACACTCAACTTTCATTGGTTGAGGTGACTCTCCAAAACTTTTTCCTTGAACCACAGTGCTCTCAATTCCCACCTTCTCAACAGCTAGGATTACAGGCATAAGCCACCACATCTAGCTCTTATTCTGACTTTTTATATTTAGTCCCTAAACTTTCAGCACAAATATTGTAAGCAGGTTATGCATCCAGCAAGTTACATATGGAAGGAATTTCTTGCAAATTTCTCCCTAAGTCTACACAATTCTGAAATATCTGGAATTTTGCCTAAGAATTCCAGATGTTAAAAATAAATAAACTTCCAACTATAACACATTTCAAAGTTTCAAATCATGGAGATTCTCAAGCTAATATATAGGAACCTATGTCAGGACAAGTATAAATATAAATGACTTTATATGCTCTGTCATAATGGAAGATATGGCCAGAAACATTATGTTCATGAGGAAGTGAGGAAGTGTTCAGCTTGGGGTTGAAAGCTGATGTCTCCTCTGAAGGATGAGAAAGTTTATGTCTTTAAAGTTTTCCTAACTCCATTTTCAGTAAACTGCATTGTTATAATAATTAGCATTGTTAATGTATACTGAATTATGGTTGTGAGAGGACTAGTGAACAAAGAAATTGAATACTTGGATTTAAGTTTTGGCTGGCCATTTACTGGCTGGAAGATATCACCTAATATTTAACTTTCTTAAACCCCAGTTTCCTAATTTAGTAAATGGAAAGAGTGAAACTACTTGTCCTATCACCCTTCATGTTTACTGCAAGGACCACATGAGATTATAAGTAACTGTAACTAAAAGGCAGGGTAAAAATGTGATTTTGCATTATTCTTTGTTAGTCTTAAAAACACTATTCAGCACCTTCTGTTATCTTTTATTACTTGATATTTCAAAATAAATTAGGTGAATAGCATTATACTTTTCCAAAGATTTCACCTAACAAGCTGTCTTTATTGTTATGTTCAATTCTCTATACATTCCACTACAATGCAAATCCTCCAAGTTCTAATTCTGTGTCCTCTTATTCACCATTGTGTTCCAAGTGCCTACTCATAGTACATACTCAATAAGCAAAGAAATAATCTTTACAGAAAAGTTCCTCAGGTTCTTCTACCAAAAATCTAGTTAAAGATACTTAACAGCAACTTGGACTGCTATATACTACATGTTGTATGATAATATTGAAAAGATAAAGTCAGGGAAACAGATGAATAGGATCACATTTATAATTACACAACTGAAATGAGAAAACCATTTTATCAAGACATAAAACTCACCATCATATTTTGCTAGTACTGCCTGAACATCTGCATAGGCCTGTAACTCTAAAAGTGATTCTAAGAGATTTTCATGGATGTTCAACATGGTAAAAGGAGGAAATTCTTTCATCAACTGTGCATTAAGAGGAAAAAAAGATTAAAATCATAATAGGAACTCAACAGAGCTGAAATAGATTCATTATTCTTTGCTTCTTTATAAAACTGTGAAGGCCCACCCAACCTTTGATAAATATATGTATATATTAAATACCTTCTTACAAAAATTGCCAATGACAATGATTCTGCATTAAAATAATTGGCAACTTAAACTACATTTTGGTTTTGAATAATGATTCAGTTATCAAATTTACTTACATCTCTCATTATTTTCACTGCTTCTTTTATTCTTCCTAATTTTCTTGCACACATTGCCAATCTTCTTTTAATATATACCAGCACATTAGTATCTCTCCCTATTTAAAAAAAAACACACAAAATTGACTCAACCATCAATTTTGTATTATAACCTGCTATTTCACTAGTGTGTTGCCTATTAATTTTATCTGCTTATCTTGGAAGATTCAAGTAAAATTAAATTGTATCAGATTGGAGGAATATTATTGGTCATTGAACCAATGATTATTAGGTGATGAATATTGAGTGAAAGTACTCCCTACTTTCAAAGTAAAAGCTTATAGAGGTTACTTTTGCCAATAATATTTCAAGTGCAGAATATATATAATTGATAATTGATATAACTGATTAATGAATTTTAATATTAACAGAAATAAATCCATAGATTAATAGAAGATGTAACATTAGCTTATTGTTTTAAGCTTCTGTATAAACCATCAATGCTTTCCCATTAAAAAATATATTTATTTAGGTAGCTTTGGGAATTGAACTCAGGGCTTCTAGCATTCTAGGCATGTACTCTACCACTGGGCTATATAACCCAAGGTCCTATAATTCCTTCTAGTATGTTGCTGTATTCTTATTCTCTACTCCTCCATTTTTCAAAGTGTGTTCTTCTTCCTTCTTAATTTTTTTTTTTTTTTTTGGTCATGAGGCTTGAACTCTGGGCCTGGGCACTATCCCTCAGCTCTTCAGCTCAAGGCTAGTGCTCTACTACTTGAGCCACGGCACCACTTCTGACTTTTTCTGTTTATGTGGTGCTGAGGAATCAAACCCAGGGCCTCATGCATGCGAGGCAAGCACTCTACCACTAAGCCACCTTCCCAGCCCCAATTGCATGCTTCTTTATGTGTATGTATGTGTGTGCACAAAACATTCTTTATTGTTCAATTTAAAAAATGCTTAATTTCCAAAACAAAATTTCTGTGACTAACAAAGTTCTCTTAATAGCTAGTAAGTAACAAATTATAAAACTATTTCTAGAAAGGGATAACAAAGTTCCATAACATAACTATATTTGATATTAGAGAAGGACAAATGGCACAACTTCTTTACATGGGTACATTACTTCTAGGCTACAAAATTAACTATTCTCCTCATTACTCGTAACATACATTAATAAAATATACTGTAAACACCAGTATTTAACTCAGGGAGAAAAACATCATCAGAATTTTAATTTCCACAAACAAAAGATTCAAAAGTTAACTGTTAACAGATAATGCATTATGTAAATATAATTCAATTTATTGCCTACTCCCTGCCCAAATCATAAAACTAAAACCTTCTGGGCACAAAAAAAATAATAAGAAGCAGCACTGCTGATTCTAACATCTTTGGTAAGAGTGTTTCAATCATTACCAAAAGAGCATATCTAGAAATGTAAAGAAAAAAACCCAGACTCAGGGCTGGGAATGTGGCTTAATGGTAGAGTGCCTAGCAAGTATTAAGCCCTGGGTTCGATTCCTCACTACCACATAAACAGAAAATGCCAGAGGTGGTGGTGTGGCTCAAGTGGTAGAGTGCCAGCTTTAAGCAAAAGAAGCTCAGGGACAGTGCCCAGGCCCTGAATTCAAGCCCCAGGACTGGAAAAAAATAAAAACAAAAACAAAAATCCCAGACCCAGTAGTGAAAAAAAATAAAGAAAAATAACCATTAACTCTGCATTGTTAAAGATGGGGGGGGAGACAGAAAGAATGAGGGAGAAAGGAGGAGGGAGGAAAGGAAGGAAGCCACTCCTCACACTATATGTACATACACAGTCTGAAGAACAAACAGAAGTTTGTGCCTGAGCTGGTCATGTACTTGCTTAGCATGCAAAGGCCTCTGGGTTCAATCCCTAGAGGCACAACAAAAGACTTGCATCTACTATTGCTTTGAATAAGGATGAGCTAAAGGTTAAGGTAATACTTTTCTACAGGAGGATATTCTCTATACTAGTTAGCACTTAGAATATTCTTCTAAATCCTACAGTTTTTGAAAACTTTGTTTTGTTAGTTCTGAGGCTCAATCTCAAGGCTTTATGCTCTCATTCCTGGCTGGTACTCTACCACTGAGCCACACCTTCTGTCTGTCTTTTTTGCAGGTTAATTGGACATGGGTCTCTCAGACTGGTTTCAAACCAAGATCCACTGATCTTAGCCTTTTTTAAATAGATATTTTTCATTGTAAAGATACTGTAGAGAGGGGTTACAGTTACATGAGTTGATCTTAGCCTTTTGAGTAGCTAGGTTTACAGGTGTGAGCCTGTATGCTTGGCCCAAACACTTTTGAATTGCTTCTCTAATGGCTGGCCTGATTTTTAGATTAAATAAACTGCTTAGTCTTAGAACAGCAAATTCCTCCCAAATAATCAGAGCAAAATGCCATAAGCATTTTGGCTAGTATATAATTTTTGTCTTCTTTTCTTACAGGTACTAGTTGATTAGAAAACTAATCTTATCTACTATCTCATAAAAAATTAACCTCTAAATAGTAAGCTATTATTATTATTTTCATTATTTTTACAGAAGCTAAAAAGACAATAAAAATCAGTTCAGGGCTGGGAAGGTGGCTCAGTGGTAGAGCACTTGCCTTGCATGCATGAGGCTCTAGGTTCGATTCCTCAGCACCACATAAGCAAAAAGAAAAAAGCCAGAAGTAGCGCTGTGGCTCAAGTGGTAGAGCGCTAGTCTTGAGCTGAAGAGCTGAGGAACAGCGCCCAGGCCCAGAGTTCAGGTCCCACGACTGGACCCCACCCCCCCCCCAAAAAAAAAAAATCAGTTCAAATTTGCTTACTCAGTTGAGCTTCATGTTGAGGACTTTGGTGCTGGCATTGTTGAGATCGCCTATAAATTGTTTCTCCTGCTTTGAGGGCCTGTTTAAATAACCTTTCAGCATCTACAATAGTTGTCGCTTCTTCCTCAGCCAGTAGAACATATGCAGTGGCACAACTATGAAGAAAGCAAGTAAGATAATTTTAAGTACAATGGTAAAGCAAGTATTTCTCTTGGATTATATCCCTTTAGTCTATACCATGTTTCCCCTAGCCTCACCTACACTTTTCCTCTTTGATGAAAAAAAAAATCTTCGTTAAATATTTTAATACATTAAGAGGCACCTTCATTATGTTTAAGACCATAATTCTGCACTCTCATCTTTCTCTTCTACCGCTTACTTTCTCTTTTTTTTCTATGTGCATTCTCTGACACATTGTCCTATGTTTTCATGCGGAAGAGGAGATAAACGACATAAAAAGAAGTGTCTGAATGTTCAATCCTTAGAATCCCAATGCCTCAAAAGAAAAATACTATTTAAAAAGTAGTTCCAGGGACCAAATACTCCAGGGGTAATACCTGCTCTCAGGCACTATATACTTTGCAGTATTTATCTCATGTGGACAGCTACAGGACAAAGTAAAGGCTGGGGAAAATTCCTTGGCTCACTAGGAACCTTTCACATCTGATCAGAAACATATTCCTGGACCTAGGTCTTTACTACAAAACTGAATGTTCCTTTTGTATATGACCCCATCCTCACTTTGAGACTCATCCATAATAACATGAAGCATAATTTCTCTTAGTCTAAATTCCAGTCCTTCTTCCTATAGCCTACTCATACCCCTCACATCCATGTTTATTCAAAGTTTTCCTTCTCTTCACCTTACCAAAACATTAAGATTTTCAAAGTTTTCCTTCTCTTCACCTTACCAAAACACTAAGATTTTTTTCTTTTCGTTTTTTAAAGTCAAACAGCTGGCTAATAAAATAAATTCATTCTTGGTTTTGGGGGGAAAAAAAAACTAAAAAAAAACAGAAGTGTCCTTTGCATTCCCAGAAATAACAAGCACATTTGTTATTGTTCTTAGTTCTGACTATCCAGCCTAGATTTTCCAGTACTCTAATTGGTAGCCACATACAGCTACTGAAACTTGAAATGTGGTTAGTGTGAATTGAAATGTGATGTAAGTGTACACCAAACTTTCAACACTGAGAAAATATAAAATACTTCATTAATAGTTTTTTTATTTTTATTTTTTATTTATTTTTTTGGGTCCGGTCGTGGGGCCTGAACTCTGGGCCTGGATGCTCAGCTCTTCAGCTCAAGGCTAGCACTCTACCACTTGAGCCACAGAGCCACTTCCGGCTTTTTACTTATGTGGTGCTGAGGAATCAAACCCAGGGCCTCGAGCATGCAAGGCAAGTGCTCTACCACTGAGCCACCTTCCCAGCCCCATAGTTTTTTAAAATATTGTATGCCAAAATGTTTTAAAAGTTTGAATGTCTAAATAAGCATTTTACTTTTTAAATGTGGGTACTAGAAATTTTGTTGTTGTTAGTTGTGGGACTTAAAACTAGCACTCTACCACTTGAGCCACAGCGCCACTTCCGGTTTCTTAGAGGTAACTGGAGATATGAGTCTCAGGAGGACTTTTCTGCCAGGGCTGACTTCAGACTCAGATCTTGGTCATGAGTAGCTAAGATTATAGGTGTGAACCACCAGTACCAGGTGAAAATTTTAATTTTCATGTATTTTATACAATATAATTCATTTGAATAGCAGCCCTTTTTCTGCTTTATTTTTCAAGTAAGGTCTTGAATTTTTGCTGGGGCTGGCCTCACACTACAATCCTCATTCCTACCTATGGTTTTCCCTCATAGCTGGGACCATGAGTGCATGCACCATGCCTCCTTTATTAATAGTCATTTTTGTCCATGCTGGCCTTGAACTATGATCTTTCCCATCTCCGCCTTCTGAGTGGCTGAATTACAAGCATAAGCTACTGTGCCTAGTCTTAGTCAATGGTTTTTAGAGTTCTCTATTCTACCATTTTGCTCTACCTTAAGATGGTCTTCTTAATAAGGACAGGAGAGTTTCAAGGGAAAACTCTAAATTCACATTATTCTGGAAGCATTCATTAAGCCATCTCAACTGGGCATATATTTTTACTCTTGACATTTATTTAATGGGTAGTAGACTTAATTGATATGACCATTTACTGACTCAAAGTTTTACATTTTTTTTTGTCTCAAGACATAAAGCGGACACAGTGCTATAAAAATGAAGACAAAAGTTGTGAGAGCTATATTTGATTTATTTTTAATCTTCTAAGCCTTCAAGCCCATTAGCAACTAAAGTTCTCAAGACTGAATAAATGCTTTCAATGAGTGATTTAAATGAAAAACAAAATTAAAACAATGGCCTAAGTATTTTAGTACACTTTTAACTATCCAGTCTTATCACCAATAATCAATATTACCCAAATTAAAAGGAATTTCTAAGATGTGCCTACTCAAAAACATATATATGTTTACAACTTTAGAAACAAAATACAAATGTCCAATGAATGCTGCAAATTTTATTCTTAGTATGCAGAAAAGGAAAGGGGACTGTTAAAACTCTATGTGTTTTAGGAGTAGAAAAAAGGAAATATAAAAGCATTTTCCTGTGTTTCCTTAAAAATAAACTTATTTTCCATATATTTCAAACTTACTCATTGTTTAATTCTAAAGCTTGATAGGCTGCTTTGATGCGAGCTGGAGGATTTCTTTCCCTCCATGCCTTCTGCATAACTGTAGGAAAAATATTGCAAAAAGTGGATGAGATGATAAACATAAATAATAATCTTATGCAAATTGTATGAAAAATGTTCTAGAGGAGCAAATAAAACCTTAAATAACATGTTCATAAACATATGAAACAAGAAACTGAGTTACTAGCTTACATTAATTGTATGAGAAATTTACACTAAATTTGGAAAGTTTTCATATAGTAAAAAAATTCTATGATTTATATGAGTAACAACATGTAAGGAACTTAACTATTATAACATTATTACATATAAACATATGTATATATAAGTGCATGTTAAAATTAAGTTTGAGTAATACATTAGATTATAATCAATATGTTCTACTCTTTACCATTATGAAAGATTCTATGGAACTGTTAGAAATATACAAAAACTTAAAAACAAAGTCTTTGCTCAATGATTCACTATAGAAAGGTATCTAATTTATATGTTGTATGAAAACTGGAAAGGGAAAACAAACCAATTAGAAATACTGTACATTTCTGGGAAATGTCAGCTCTGCCAGAGCTGAAAATAAAAGCCTTGAGTTAGGATTTCTCTGGAAATATAGTAGTTTTGCTACCATTTGCTGTACCACAATTAAGATATCACTTTAAGTGCTAAGATTCTTGTAAGTTAAACGAACAAACAAGTAAACAACGTAGATTTCTAAATCTAAAGTAGATTTCTAAGTCTGTCTATTTTAAGTTTGATGAGAAAAATGGAGAACCTATGAGTGTTGATTTTGGAACAAAACCTACAACTCTTCAGAAAGAATAATGTGGAAAATGAGTTTTCCTTTGGAAACGAAATATTAGTCTTGGCTTAGAAAAGGAGACAATATATTCCACTGTGAAACAAAACTATATTTCTCATATCAAACATGTCACCAGTTAGCTGATAGCTAGTGCTTCCTAAACTTGACAAATTGATGCAAGTCAGCGTTCATTTGATACTGACCAAGTAGAGAACATCATTCTGTGAAAATTCTAAAATACCAAAATGAAGTATATTAGGATTTGAAATTTTTGATGAGTCTCTTTTCTTTAAGCTACATGATATTTAGAAATAAAACTTTAATGCTGAATCTTAACCAACATTTTATTGGGTATTCTGCTATACTAGATATGTATCACATTTTCTGAAACCATTTTCCTTTTGATGGAATGCTTTCCTGCTATAAAAATATTATAACATTCTTTCTGTAACCATTTTCCTTTTGATGGAATGCTTTCCTGCTATAAAAATATTACAACAATCTTTCTGTGCCTTTGTCTATCTTGTTATAGCTGATAAAATACTTCCTTTCTAGAACAACAGTTCCAGTTGGTTAAAATATATGTACCTTTTAAAAGACCTTGGATATATGCACCCAAACTCCTCAATATTCATTTGTACTGTTGAGGTATCAGAGAGTGACACTATTTCTACTTTCTTACCAATATATTATAGGTTGAATGCCCCTAATCCTTATCCAAAATCTGAAATGCTCCAAAAGCTAAAACATAAAACTACAAATAGAGAATTCCACACTTGACTTCACGTGATGGATTGTAGTCAAAACACAGGCACACTAAGAATATTATATAAAACTACCTTCATCTATTTATATAAGGTATATATGAAGCATATGTGAATTCTGTGCTTAAATTTGGGCTGCATCTCCAAGATATCTCATTTTCAAAATTAAATATTCTCAAAATTGAAAAAATCTGAACTCTAAAACACTTCTCGTCACAACTGTTCCATACTCAATTTGTATGATCAAGTCTTTGCTATTTTAATACATGAAGGCAATCTCATTTTCATTTGTTTCAATTTCTAGTGATGTTATATAAACCCTTTGTAGGTACCTTTTCTTATTCTTATGTTTTCATATACTCTATCCAATCTTTCAAGACTATTCTTCACAATCAAGGCAGCCCTAAGCCTAAAAGAAAGGCGGAAATAAAGTTGAGGAAGAAAAATGAATATTTTTTTCTAAAATAAGGCCTAGGAATAATTTAAAGCAAACTGCTGATTTACTAATCAATTTTCTAAGAGCTCATGATATACCTAAAATAATTAACACAAGCAATTAGCAAGTTGCTCGTTTATCTTTTAAGTTAAACAATATTTAATAAAAGAGAACAGCAGAAATCAGCACACCAGGGATCACAAATGTAAATGCCTACAAAAGCTAAGCAGGAAACACAAAAGAACTAAAAACACATGCACAATTTAACTCTCTCTGATTTCTACAAAGTTGTCTTTCCTACTTTCCAATTAAAGGTGTAAATTTAGATTTTAATGTGAAATCTCTCGATTTGTTTTCTTTTTGAGCCAGGTTATCACTCTATTGTCTAGGCTGATGCTGAACTCCTGGACCAAGTGTATATCCCACTCCAGCCTCCCCAGTGGACTCCAGGTATATACCATTTCCCCAGGATCCTGATTTTTAAATGTTAAAAAGAAAAACAAAAGTTTAAATATTCTTTTTGGCTGGCCCTTGAGAGTAAGTTTGTTCTTTGACTTAGAAAAATAAATCAGTAAAATAACAAAAATCTAATAATGTAATAGATGGTTATAAATCAAGGGATATGTGCCATCTCTCTCTCTCTCTCTCTCTCTCACACACACACACACACACACACACACACACACACACACACACACACACACACGCCATTGCCTTTTTTTTAGTATAAAGCTGCTAATATAAAGTATTGTGTCGGGCTGGGAATGTGGCTTAGTGGTACAGTGCTTACCTAGCATGCATGAAGCCCTGGGTTTGATTCCTCAGTACCACATAAACAGAAAAGGCCAGAAGTGGTACTGTAGCTCAAGTGGTAGAGAGCTAGTCTTGAGCAAAAAAAGAAGCTCAAGGACAGTGCCCAGGTCCTGAGTTCAAGCCCCAGGACTGACCAAAAAAAAAAGTATTGCCTTTATGTGAAATGTCTGAAAGGATCAAGATGGGACAATCCATTTCTGAATTGTCATTCAACAAATAAAAGTCTGTCCTTGAGTTCAATCTTTAACTGGATTATATATACCTTTAGACATACATGAAACCTTTTCACGGACCAAAAAGGCACACATAAATTTAAGGGAATCAATTTCTAAAGCCTTGACTTCATTCAACTCTTTCTGACTTTTTGCTAGAATTGATTTACCTGAAGAATATTCCTCTGATCAATGTGTTTGCAAAGTAGTTTTCCTTTCCTACGTATCCACAATCCCTACATCCCTCCTCTGAGAGACATATATACACACCCTTCTATTCTACAAAAGATTTGCTTCCTAACCCTTCAGAATTTTTCTAAGACACATTGCCCTATAATATAAAAAAGGACAATGGAGTTTGGGGGTAGCTTTTGTTTGTTTATTTAAACAGGCCTGGGCTCTAGAGCCTCCTGACTTAGAATCCCAAGTGCTGGGATTACAAGTCAAATATCAGCAGTAGATAGTGATTTTAAATCAATGTACCATATTAAAGGGATTCCTGACTCTTACTCATTTATTTGAACAGTGGAACTTGCCATTAAGCAATAGAGTATTCTGGCTCCTGGATGCTTCATATCAGGGAGTGATAACACTTTTATTAGTTCCATTAGTACCCATACCCAACTACTATTAAAAAATGCATTACTCCTAATGTTAAAAGTATCCTTTACAAAAAGGCAAAGGGCACATTAGTAAGAAATAATAAATATAAGAGCCTTCTTTTGGGCAAGTGATAAGCTCTAGGCAAAGCTTCAACATTTGTCTTTCTATTTTAAAAGGTGAATTGAAGCACCTTTCTTTGACATTAGTTCACAGATGAACTATTATCTGGTATTTTATACTTTGAAAAAAATTCGGCAACATAGTAAAAAAAAATGGTGGATTGAGTATAGTTGACTGTCATGGAGATGCACGTAAGTATATTTGAAATGAAAAACAAAGTCAACATTTTCTGTCAGAAAACAAGTATAATTTGCTTGATAGTACTGACAATGAAGGCACCCAATTAGGTTACATGAAAGACATATTCTTAAATTTAAATTGCTAAGTAAGTAGCTTCAAGGATTTGACAAAAATGTAATTAAATATGTTTAACTATATTACATAATGTTCATATGTTTCTCCATTGCTATATGGACTTTTATGTTATTTACCAGTTAAAATAAATTAACTTCCACTAAAAACAACAACAATAAAAAATTTAAGATATAACATTTCGAACTGTATGGTCAAATGAATTTTAAACTTCATAATTTTATATAAAATGGTTATTGTAGGAAAGTCTGCAAGTTTGATAAAAGACTCTCAAATAAAAAATATTTTATAAAATTATACTAGGGTGCAGAATAGATGAACATTTAAGAAAAAGGATCTCTAGGCTGGGAAGTGCATTCCTGGAATCCTGGCACTAAGGAAAGTTCTTGAATTTGAGGCCAGTCTAAGACAGGCCACATAGCAAGACTCCTAACGAAGAAAAAAAACAAGCAGCAAACAAAGCCAACCAATCAACCAAAGGAACTTAAAATTTTACTATTGTAAAAGGGTATTTATTTGTATAGTTTTCAATGGATAATGGTATGTGTCAAACTATTTGATAGCAGAGACTAGTGTGGTTCAATACTAGATTGTTGGACCCATGTAGAGGCCCTGGGTTCAGTCCTAGCATATATACACACATACACAAACACAGAAAAAAACAGGCATGTGATTCCATAGTATACATTTAAATATAAGGTACAGCATTTTAAAAAATTCTATATTTTGCAATATGCCAAAAACCATATTTGTACTCATTTAATCTTATACTATCAACTTAAAAATGTGTGAAAGGATTCACAGATCTTCAAAAATATTTCAGAAGAGGGCTGGGAAGGTGGCTCAGTGGTAGAGCGCATGCCTTGCATGCCAGAGGCCCTGGGTTCGATTCCTCAGCACCACATAAGCAAAAAGAAAAAAGCCGGAAGTGGCGCTGTGGCTCAAATGGTAGAGCGCTAGCCTTGAGCTGAAGAGCTGAGGGACAGCGCCCAGGCCCAGAGTTCAGGCCCCATGACTGGACCCAAAAAAAATTAAACAAAACAAAACAAAACAAAAATATTTCAGAAGATACTCAAGCAAAAATGTTTTAAGATCACCTAGGAAAGCCAAAGGATATATCTGAAAAGTCTACTGATGGTTGTAATTTTATGAGGGAAATGAGACCTAATATGTAGTCATCTCAGTTGTTAAAGTTAACATACAATATTAATATTCTATTGCCAGTAATTTCCTTTACACATATGTATTTTTTGTCAATACTGGGGTTTGAACTCAGGTTCTATGCTTGCTAGGTAGGTACTCATCATTTTAGCCATATCCCTCATCCTATATACATTTGTTATTAATATAAACATTAAGCATATAAACAAAAAGTAATTCAGTTTTTTCTCCTCTATTCGTAGCTCAACTTTTTTTCTTTTGGGTCCGGTCATGGGGCCTGAACTCTGGGCCTGGGCGCTGTCCCTCAGCTCTTCAGCTCAAGGCTAGCACTCTACCACTTGAGCCACAGTGCCACTTCTGGCTTTTTTCTTTTTGCTTATGTGGTGCTGAGGAATCGAACCCAGGGCCACATGCATGCAAGGCAAGTACCCTACCACTGAGCCACCTTCCCAGCCCCTGTAGCTGAACATTTTATGTAAGAGCTCTAGACTTCTTCGTAGATCTCTAGACTTCTTGCTACTATCTACACTTAATACATTTAATACAGCAAAGATGTATCACATTGAACTGATTTTTAATGCTAAGAAACTGACTTTTTCAGACCCATATTAGTAATTTTCTTTATCAATCAAGAGAAGCAGCAGTCATATAATGGTTAAAAAAAAATACTTGAGCTTGAAATCCAGTCTTACCATTAATTAGCTATTGGACTCAGGGCAGTCCCTTTACTTTTAAAATGGACTGGTAATAGTATTTACTTCAAAAAATGATTTTAAAAAATCAAGCCAATACATCTTTGAATATCTAATTCCTAATAAATATTTGCCAACTGGTAGCTATCAGTGAAATTGTTTAGGACATGTGTGACACCAATGTCATTTATTTATACATACTTTTGTGTGTGTGTGTACTGGCCTGAGCTTGACCCCAGGGCTGGTGCTCTACCATTTGAGCCATAACTCCACTTCCAATGTTTTGCTAGTTAATTGGAAATAGGAGTCTTGTAGACTTTCCTGCCTGGGCCGGCTTTGAACCACAATTCTCAAATCTCACGTTCCTGAGCAGCTAGAATTATAAGTGTGAGCTACTAGCACCTGGCTCACTCATACATACTTTTAACAAAGAAAGAATGAATATTATTTATAGTATGACAAGCAATGTGCTATATGACAGGGATGCAAAAATGAAAAGAATACATCCCTGATCTATAAAAGGCTTCATATTCTGTTAGAGAAGATAAACATAAAAGCAAAAATGTGATTAACATTAACAAATGAATGCTGTTGGTTGAATTAATAAATCAGTATTAATTTATAAGATTTACACTAAGTACTGTAGTACTAAAGACCAAAGTGCTCAACTCTGACAGAATAGCCAAGAGAAGGCTACTTTAGAGAAGTTGATTTTTAATTTGGATATTGAAGTATAAAATGTAACTCATCATATAGATAAGGAAAGTGAGGGCATTAATAGTAGAACTTACGAAAACATCTATCTTAAAGCCCCATAAGTTTCAACACTTGCTTCTCAGGGCTTAACTATGTATGCTAGGCAAGCCCTCTATCATTGAGCCACATCTCAGTCCTCAATACTCTGTCACAGAGAAAAGCTTATGGAGAACTAAATGTAAACATTTCTTTATATATATTTTTATCTTATAATGTTTCTTATATCCTATAACTTTTATAACTTATGACTTATAATATTTTTATCTCATAACAAAATATATTTTATAGTTTTCTGCATGCCATTCCTTAATTTATACACTCTCTTATTCTTTTATGTGTAATTTTTATGTATACTTGAACTGGTTGACCTACAAGGCTTTTTTATCCGAAATGTATCTACATAATAAAAGAAGAAGGGGCTGGGAAGGTGGCTCAGTAGTACAGCGCTTGCCTTACATGCATGAGGCCCTGGGTTCAATTCCTCAGCACCACATAAGCAAAAAGAAAAAAGCCAGAAGTGGCGCTGTGGCTCTAATGGTAGAGTGCTAGCCTTGAGCTGAAGAGCTGAGGGACAGCATCCAGGCCTAGAGTTCAGGCCCCACAACCGGACCCACCCAAAAAGAAATAAATAAAAAATAAAAGAAGAAGAATATTTGAAAATCTTGTAAGAATGTATTAACCTAGTTTATAATCACATTTAATTTTGAGTTTGTCAGTAATGTAAATTCCAGCTATATAGGCACACACTTATAACCTCAGATACCCTATCTGAAAAATAACTAAAGAAAAAGGAGTGAGGAGCCAGGTGCCCATTAATCACGCCTGTAATCCTAGTTACTCGGGCTGAGGATTGTGGTTTGAAGCTACACTGAGAAAGTCTATGTGACTCTTACCTCCAATAAATAATGCATACTACATACATACATACATACATATATACATACATAAGTGGGCCAAAGTTATGGCTGCCTATCAAGCATAACCCTAAGTTCAAACCCCAGTACTATAACAATAATAATGCTGCCGCTGGTGATATTGATGATGTAAAAAATTCTAAGCCAAGTGTATTATAATAACACTAAAAAACTTTTTCATAGTCACTGTGTACACCATGAACCAAAAAATACTTACCTGTGTCTGAAGGACGTAAAAAATCAGTATCACAGGTGAAAAATGTCTGATGGTCCTGTGCTGACAAGTTCATATCATAGTAGGTAAGTGGCTCTTTACCAGTCACCCAAGTGTATCTTTACCAAAACATAAGAAAATGTTTAAATTGTGCATAAGAGAACACCTTTCTATTTAAAAAGACAGTAAACCCCAAAAACATGACTGAAAATTCTATTTCAGAGTGTTCTTAAAGCTTATTATACTCAATAATATCAAAAGATATAAGCTATACAAACTATCATGCGGTGAAAAAATACCCAAAACAACAAATAGAAAACAAATTATTCAATAAATAATGCTTTAAAATTCAGACTTATAAGAATTAAACAATTTTGAGAAATACACACATATATATGTATATACATATATATCTTATTAAATGCTTGAATATATTCTCAATGAATTAGAATGAAATGCTAAAAGTAAAACTCAAGTATAGTGGCACACAGCTATAATCCTAGCAACTCAGAAGGCTGAGAGTTCAAGGCTAGCCTGAACTACGTGTCAAGAAAATAAAATGCTATCAAAACATAAAAAATATTTGCAGACCATATTACAGTAAAAATTTAACTTTCTTATTCTTCTACCCTACAATGGATTAAGAAAAAGTTAACAAACTAACAACGTTTATAAATGTCAAATCTCATTAGTTTTATCTTTTTAAAGAATTTCATCTGATCTTTTAATCATTAAAAATTATGACTATATAGTACTTGCACAAAATACTGGATTTCTTTATAAATTTTGTGTATTTGTGCATGTGTATGTGTGTACTGGTATTTCGGCTTGAACTCAGGACCTGCACTCTTCCTTAGGTTTTTTTTTTTTATTTTTGTTAATCCTGGTGCTTGAATTCTGGGCCTATCCCTAAGCTCCTTTAGCTCAAGGCTAGTGCTCTACCACTTGAGCCACTGCACCACTTCCAGCTCTCTCTGTGATTAATTGGAGATGAAAGTCTCAGGACTTTCTTGCCCAGGCTGGCTTCAAACTGTGATCCTCAAATCTCAGCCTCCTAAGTAGCTAGTGATCCACTGGTGCCCAGCTCTCTTAGATTTTTAAGCAAGGCTAGCACTATACTATTTGAGTACCACCCTTTTCTTTTTGTTGGTTAACTGGAGATAAAAATCTCTCAGATTTGTCTATTAGGGCTGGCTCTGAACCAGGAACATCAGATCTCAGCCTCCTAATTAAGATTACAGGTAAAAGCCACAGGCTCCTGGCTATAATTTTACTCTTATCTATCAAATTGATGAAAATATATTATTAAGGACGAAATGAGATATGTATTGCACACTATTGATATAAATGTAAATTAGCACTGTAAACACTTGGTATCCACAGGTACATGTTTACAAGGAAAATGCCCTTGAGAAAAAAAGCAAAGCATGCTCAGAATGTAGAGTGCAATAATGTACTGACGATGCTTAATTCATTTATCTCATAATGCCACCCAACTTCTGTGAAAGGCATGCTGCCTTTGAACAAATTTTTCTTTTTTCTTTTTTTTCCTACTTTCTCACTTCAACTAAGAGCATTTATTTTTACCTTGCTTTGGGGCACCATATGCTATTATGGAAGGCACATTTCCACAAAATCAAGGATGGGAAATACCCAGAAAGAATGATATAAATAGAACTAGCAATAACATAGGACTTACTGAGAGCTTCTTTACGTAAAATGGGTTGTATAAGGCACATACAGGAATTTACAAATTTTGTTTCCACAATTTCTTTTCAGATTTTTTTATGTGTGGGTGTACTGGTATTAAACTCAGGACAGGATCACACATTCTTGCTTGGCTTTTTTTGCTCAAGGCTAACTCTACCACTTGAGCCACAGCTGCACTTCTGTCTTTTTGGTGATTAGAGATAAGTCTCACTGACTTTGCTGCCAGTGCTAGCCTCAAACTATGATCCTCAGATCTCAGCCTCCTCCAGTACCTAGGATTAAAAGTGTAATCCACTAGTGATTGGCCTCTTTTGATGTTTTTATTTATTTTTTTCCTGGCTATACTTGGTGAGAACTACAAGTAATAAATCCACAAATAAGGCATGTTTACTGTATTTGTATTTCTCTTTCTAGTAATCTATTAGGTAATAGCTATCAAGAGTCTTAAAACAGTCATACCTAGGTGGGAGATAAGCATATGAAATTCTATTATACTACTATTCCTACTTTTATTTTTTTTAATTTCCACAATAGTATTTTTTTAAAAAATAAAAGGAAAGTCTAGAGTCAATGGCTCATGCCTATAATCCCAGCTACTTGGGAGCTAGAGATATGAGGATTATGGTTCAAAATCAGCCCAAGCAGAAAATCTATGAGACTCTTCTCTCCAATTAACCAACAAAAAGCCAGAAGGGGGAGTTGTGACTCAAGTGGTGGAGTGCTAGTATCGAGGAAAAAAGATAAGATTACAGCACCTAGGTCCTGAGTTCAAGCTCCAGTACTGGCACATACATGTACACACATGTACACATACACACACAGATAAATAAAAGGAAGAAAATTACTTGTTTATATCCTTTGATTTAGAAATTTAAATGTTAGAAATCAGCTGAAAAGAAACAATTATATATTTATGACTACATTTTTTTTTTGGTCAGTCATGGGGCTTATTAAACTCTGGGCCTAGGTACTGTCCCTCAGCTCTTCAGGTAAAAGCTAGTGCTCTACGGCTTGAGCCACAGTGCCACTCACTTCCAGTTTTCTGTTGATTAACTGGAGATAAGAATCTAACAGACGGGGCTGGGAAGGTGGCTCAGTGGTAAAGCACTTGCCTTGCATGCTTCAGGACCTGGGTTCTATTCCTCAGCACCCATAAGCAAAAAAAAAAAAAAAAAAAAAAAAAGGCCGGAAGTGGCGCTGTGGCTCAAGTGCCAGAGCGCTAGCCTTGAGCTGAAGAGCTGAGGGGCAGCGCCCAGGCTCAGAGCTCAGGCCCACGAAAAACAAAAGAATCTAACAGACTTTCCTGCCCAGGCTGGCTTTGAACCACGGTCCTCAGATCTCAGCTTCCTGAGTAACTGAGATTACAGGCATGAGCTACTGACACCCGGCTATGACTATTATATAAACTATCTGTTTAGTACCCGCTATGACTATTATATAAACTATCTGTTTAGTATAAATGTTAACAGTGAAATAATAATCTTAGTAACTGTATGGAAGGGATGTAGGTAAACTATGATATGAAAGAATGTAGTATAACCATTAAATATAGTACAATAATTAAAAATCACATTTTTTACTAGGAGGCTAATGTGGGATGATCATGAGATCTAGGAAAGCCTAGGCTATATAGTAAGACCTGATTCCTTTGACTCATGCCTATAATCCTAGCTACTCAGGAGGTTGAGATCTGAGGATCATGGTTCAAACCCAGAACTAGCAGGAAAATCTGTGAGACTCTTTTCTCCAATTAATTAGCAAAAAGCCTTAAGTGGAGCTGTGACTCAAATGGCGGCCTATCTTCCAGCCATGATCATCAAATCTCAGCCTCCTGAGTAGCACCACCAGTACCCAGCTTATTTGAAAATATTTTTTTGACATTTGGTGGTGCATGACTATCAACTCTGTACTCTAGAGGCTAAGGCAGGAAACTCACAAGTTCAAGGCCAATCTGTGCTACATAGTAAGACCTGGATGGACACACACACACACACACACAATCTTTATAGTACTTTGACTCAGAGACAGGTGCCATATTTACACCAAAAGAAAAATATATTACCTCCTATATTCTGCTCCTCTGAAGAGGTTTAGAGGATTTCTCCATACCTTGCATTCTGAAAAACAATGAGGGAAAGAAGTAAAACATAAAATTTAATCATACGATTTAAATCTTTATTTAACCAATATTTATTGTCAGCCTACTATGTGCTAAGCAGTGCTAGCCATAGTGTTACAAATTTGAACAAAGCATAAACTATACTTTCAAAAGGTATAGAATTAAATCTAGTTTTTCTTATTTCTGTCTCTATAGCATTTTATTCATAAATCAGTTATAACATTTACTATAGTGCAAAGTGGTTATCTCTTTAGTTTTTAGTTTCCCCTCAACTATGATCTCCTAAAATGATGTTAATTCTTGTATTCTTGGAGTCTACCACAGCACCTGAACTGACTTTTTAAATTTCATTATATATAGAATGAAAGTCAATCATGAAAACAATGAACTGAACTGTGTAACAAGTACTATAACAGAGATAACTTCTATTCTAAGATGCAAAAAAGTGATGAGTTTTTTCTCTTAGAAATCAAGGAAGGCTTACAGAGGAGGTGACATATGAGCTGACACAGAATTACTATAAAAGATGAGTACGCCAGCCTAGGAAGCAGTAAATAGCATAAAACTGCTTAGTACATTTAGGCTAGTAAATGGGTATGGAGGTAGTAAGATGGAAAACTAAATAATGTTAAAAAATAGACTTTGAGAAATTGCTAAAGGAGCTTATCTACCATATTATAGAGTTTAGATATTATCCTTAGTCTATAAGAAGCCATCAAAAATGTATAAATAAAAAAATTAGGACTTAATAAGACAAAAGAGCTGGGTACAAACTTAAGTGGTAAGTATGCTTGCTTAGTCGTCTGCAGCTTGCCTAAAGAGCTGGGTACAAGCTTAAATGAGTGCTTGCCTAAAGTACAAGGCCTTGAGTTCAGTTCGCAGTACAAAGAGGGGTGGGGAGGAGGATGGAAGACGAGAGAAAAGAAAAATATTATTCATTTCTGCACTCCTGCAGGATAATCCCATTCCCACTCATCCTAGTCATTCAGGGCTCCAATTAAACAGTACTTCCTCAGGAACTTTGCCTGACAACATCAAAAAAAGTATTAGCAGTTGAACTCCAACATTCTTTTTCTACTAAATTAACCTAACTCTATTGGTTGTGCTCATTTAGCAATTAAGAAATTATGGGAATCCTATGGAATTAATTCCTTTGTAACATTACTGCATTTAGGGGACGGATGCTAGCATTACAACCAGAGCCTCAAACATGCTACTTACCACTGAGCTACCCCCCAGTCCCTATTATGGTATCATTATTACCTATAGAAAATAAGAGGAACAATAATCCAAAAATATAATATAAATGATAAATACAATACATATTTCAATTATTTGAAAGTAATTATTTTTATTTAAAAACTTCCCTTTCCTAATTATATATCATTATTAAGATTTGCTTTTTATACTGGATATATTATAAGGAAACATACAGAAAATAAAAATATTGAGTTTGGCCAAATCTCAATCTTTTTTCCTACTTCAATCTCTTGGTAGAAATAGCTAATGTCTCAGATTTCTGCTTTATCAGAAATAATGTCCCCTGATTGATTGCTGTACATATATGCACTGAGGGAAATATTTTGATTTCTACTCTCCCTTACAGCCTATTAGTGGCCATTTGACAAATGTCTGACTAGTGATAAGTTAAACTAAATAGTATGTAACATATCTCGAAGTACCCTGTTGCCTACTGAGGTATGGAGGCAAGTAAAGGAATATCCTGGCCCTCTCTTCTTCCTGCTGAATACTAGATAAGAAGGCATTAACACTAGAGAAAGTATGTTGGATCACAGGTAAAAACTGCATTGTGAAATGGCAAGCTAATAGAAGGGGTCTATGTCTCTGATGATCAGTGCTCTCCACACCAGTATGGATCAATTATATTAACAAGAAAGATAAAAGTTCTTCCTGTGTTTTAGTCTGGAATGTTATAATAACTAAATGCCATAATTGAGTGGCTTATATTTTTTATAGTGGAGGCTTACAGTGATGCTGAGGATTACATTTTTGGTTTATAGATGGCATCTTCTTGGCAAATTCTTACAGGGTGCAAGGGATAAACAGTTTGCTGGAGTATTTTTATAAAGTCATTAATCTCATTCATGAGGATTCCATTCTTACAATCTGATCACTTCCCAAAGGCCCTAAAATAATTTCATAATTTTACTAACTCTCAAAGGCCCTAAATTAATCAGCTTGATAATTAGGGTTCAACATACAAATGAGGTATAGCACTCTGTTGCTAAGGATTTTATGTTGTCCAGGATTTTCTGTCATCCATAGCCAAACTCAATCTTTACACAACTCAGAAAACACATTGGAAACTAGTCACCTGAGAAATTCTGTCTGCTGTTTTCACCTTCTCTATTGCTGGAAGGGGCACCTGGCTCTGAAATGCTGCTTTCTGTGCCTCCCATCAGTGGTCGCAAATGGCTTATTGATACTTGCTCAATAAAAGATGTGCCATGTTTATGGAAGTACCACCATTCAAATATCTATGAAAAAGACAAAAACATGTTTTACTGGAAATTATAAACTCAAATTAAAACATTCTCTCAAATAATTCCTTTTAATTAAGTCTGTTGAAATTGTTTCAAGAAGATGGGAGTGGAGTTAGGAAGAATGATAGAAAGGGTGAATTTGATTAGATTATACAAATGTGTGGAAATGTCACAATGAACTCCTCCTTGTTAAATTCAATACTTTAAATGCATAGTCTTCCCTCCTTGCTAAAAAACAAACAAAAACCCCCAAAAAATGCCTTGTAAAGAATGACTTTCTTATAGGTTTGTCATGAAATTTAGACATGTTTACACAACATTTATACTTGTAATGAAACAAAAATAATGTGTTTTATCTATAAATATGTCATTATGTAAATTGTGGGTAGGGACAGGAGAGAAAAATGGGGGAAGATGAAGGAAGGATGATACTGTACTCATAAACTGCTTTATGGAATTGTAACTCTTTGTACAATTATTTAACAATAACAACAAAAACTATGACACATTGCTATTTTATCTGCAGCATAATTAAGCTAGTGTTCTCCCACAGTTCCATTCTGGCTTTTTTCTTCTGGGGGGAGGTAATTAATTAGAGATAAGAGTTCCATGGATTTTCCTGCCTGGGGTAGTATCGATCTTAGCCGCCTCCTAGGATTACAGGTATGCCTGGCTGAGCCTCAGTGTTTTTATCTAGCAAATCTAGCTTAACAAAATTTGTAAGAGGCTGGGTGCTGATGGCTCATGCCTGTACTCCTAGCTATTCTGGAGGCTGAGATCTGAGGATTGTGGTTCCAAGCCAAACTAAGCAAGGAAAGTCTATGAGACGCTTATCTCCAATTAACCACCAGAAAACTGGAAGTGGCACTGTGGCTCAAGTGGTAGAGTGTTAGCCTTGAGCTGAAGAGGCTGAAGGACAGTGTCCAGGCTGAGTTCAAGCCTCATGACTGACCGGAAAAAAAAAATTGTAAGAAAGTACTTTTTAAAGCAAAAAGTACTACTTTTGTATGTGTTAATACTATTAATGGAGATTGAGACAAGTTGATTCCAGAACTGAACTACTTAAAAATTAGGAAGGTCTATGAGACTCTTCTCTCCAATGTATTTCTTTTCTTTCTTTCTTTTCTTTTTTTTTTTTGCAAATTCTTTATTGTGATTAAGTAATTACATAATTCCACAAATTTCACAGTATTGTGGGATAGTGAATGCTTAAAGTCACAAACACAGGACTGGCAAAATATTAAAAAAATAAAAAATGAAATAAAGGTATTTTCAACTAAAAAAAAGTCACAAACACATTCTAACTTTCATGGGGCAAATTGTCTACCGTGGTTTATAAAATTTATGAGTTCTATGAGCTTTGCTCTCCAATGTATTTACAAAAAGAAGTTCTCTGTCCTGAATTACTATAAATTTTATTTATTATTATTTTTTGGGGGGGGGTCCTGTCGTGGAGCCTGAACTCTGGGCCTGGGTGCTGTCCCTCAGCTCTTCAGCTCAAGGCTAGCGCTCTACCACTTGAGCCACAACACCATTTCCGGCTTTTTTTTCCTGCTTATGTGGTGCTGAGGAATCGAACCTAGAGCCTCATGCATGCAAGGCAAGTACTCTACCACTGAGCCACCTTTCCAGCCCCTACTATAAATTTTAATACTGGATACTCCAACCTCCTCTACTTCCTATGCCTGACTTGTACAAGCTACTTTCTTAGAGGACTTTTCCTGACTCCATAGAACAGGATATGAAGCTGTGTTACACACTTCTACTGGGTTGTTTTCTTCTCTCTCTCTCTCTCCCTCTCTCTCTCCCCCTCCTCCCTGTCCCCCCCCTTCTCCCCCCCCCTTTTTGCCAGTCCTGGGGTTTGAACTCAGGACCTGAACACTGTCCATAAGCTTCTTTTTGCTCTAGGTTAGCACTCTACCACTTGAGCCATAGCACCACCTCCAGCTTTTGCTCTTTATGTGATGCTCAGGAATCAAACCCAGGGCTTTGTGCATGCTAGGTAAGCACTCTACCACTAAGCCAGGTTCCCAGCCCAGATCTTCTTCTTTTATTGTAAATTTTCACTTAAAATAATCCCATGGCTAGCTGTGAACTGCAATCTTGAGGTCTCAGTCTCCTGAGTAGCGAGGATGACAGGTATGAGCCATTAGCACCAAGCAACAACTTTATATAATCACAGAGCATAACATACACATATAAAACAGTAGTTTTCAAATCTTTAGGAATGTTATTTTGGCTTCAGTAAATAGCAGAATTAAAACTTCTACATAGGTACCAAATGTATAGCTTCATTTTGTACTGCATTGGCTATAATAGTTACAGGGAAATGAGAGAAAATAAAAATGCTGGTCTGTTTTTCTATTATGTCATTCCTTTATGTTCAATCTACAATAATTTCTCTTTCTACTCACTTTTTTTTTGTGGGTCGTGGAGCCTCAACTCGGCCTGGGCACTGTCCCTCAACTCTTTTGCTCAAGGCTAACACTGCCACTTGAGCCACAGTGCCACTTCTGGCCTTTTCTGTTTATGTGGTGCTGATGAATCAAACCCAGGACCTCAGGCATGCAAGGCAAGCACTCTCCCACTGAGCCATCTTCCCAGTCCCTGCTCACTCTTGAGTCAATAAACTGTTAATCCCCACAATATGTGGTCATGTTTTGGCTCCTACTATGTTTTACTAATAAATACAATGAAGCTTTTAAAAAACAAAAAAACACACACAACCAGAAAAGACAAGATTTATATTGAGGAACGCTTGGATAAAAAAACCTGGATAGGGCTGGGAAGATGGCTCAGTGGTAGAGCGTTTGCCTTGCATGCCTGATGCCCTGGGTTCGATTCCTCAGCATCACATAAGCAAAAAGAAAAAAGCCGGAAGTGGCGCTGTGGCTCAAGTGGTAGAGTGCTAGCCTTGAGCTGAAGAGCTGAGGGACAGCGCCCAGGCCCAGAGTTCAGGCCCCACGACTGGACCCCCCCCCCAAAAAAAAAAAACCTGGATAGTGCCAAAGTGTATAATCACAAAGATAATAATAAACTGCTCTTCACTATATGAAGTGTGGGTGCTTTCTTTATAAACAAATATGAAATAAAGGCTTTTAAGACTCTTACATCAACTTCATAACAGGTAATAAATAATTGCTGGTATTTATCAAATGCTATCTGTGCGCTAAGCATTGTGTCAAGTCCTTTATATAGATTATGTCATTTAATTAACAACTTATTTAAATTCCAAGTTTAAATGACTAGTTGTAGTTCAAATCATGTTACGTTGCAGAGTTGGGTTTCTTTTTGTCTTTCCTGGCTGGCTATATAGCCCAGATTGGCCTTGAATTCAAAATCCTCTTGTCACTATGTGCTGATAGAATTGGGTTTCTTATTTTAGTTTGTTGATTTTGGAGTTTCTAATCTTTATATTAGATTGCTCTCCATATATATGTCAGTAACACATATCTGACTGTATTCCTTTATGTGAGTATATGTGAACAGGTTTGATGGTTCAGGTAGTAAAGAAATTAAAAAGATGTCCAGAGCTAGGCATGGAGGCACAGATGAGAAAATCCTTCAAAGCCAGTGTAGGCTAAAAAGTGAAACTGTGGGAAAAAAAAAAAGTCTGACACTAATACTATTATTTCTACTGAAGCTGTAGAGCACCACCTACAGATGAAAAAAAGAACAGAAAAATCTGATGGCCATGGAATACTCCTTTAGATTTTTTTAATCTATAGTAGGGAATTTTCCCAAAGTATAAAATAGGAAACAATAGATCTGAGGGATGATAGTAAGGATTATACAAAATTTTAATATTTTTATATTAAAATAATATCTCGCTAAAGGAAAAGCTGAATTACAGTTAACACAGCTCATCTATTATGGGATTTCTCAGAGTAATAATTAAAATTCTTGTGTGTGTGTGTGTGTGTGTGTGTGTGTGTGTGTGTGTGTGTGTGTGTGTGTGTGTGTGTGTGTGTGTGTGTGTGTGTGTGTGTGTGTGTGTCGGTCGTGGGGCCAGAAATCTGAGCCTGGGCACTTTCCCTCAGCTCTTCAGCGCAAGGCTAGCGGTCTATCACTTGAGCCACAGTCCCAATTCCAGCTTTTTCTGCTTATGTGCTGCTGAGGAATCGAACCCAGGGACTCATGCATGCAAGGCAAACACTCTACCACTGAGCCACCTTCCCAGCTCCTCAAAATTCTTTTAAATATTCACTGAACCACTTTCCATGTTACAAGACTTTATTTACATCATTTTATTATGTTCCCATATTGTGTGAGATGAATATTTTCTCATTACAGATGAGAAATGGGAGCTTGGAAAAACTATAGGGCAGACACATAAATTTTATTTTTCACAATATTTTAGTCATTTTTAGAAGAGGTATGTGCCTCCCAGATCATCTTGTCCTCAAAGTAAATGAGAAATTTAACTTGTATACTGTTTTATTCTTTTTTGTTATTAACATAGGTATTTCAGGAATTAAATTTGTAACACATCTTAACCCCTCTCTGACTATAACAAAACTTTCATACATTTCATATATGTACATGTATGTGTATATATATGTACTTATTCCTAATATACGATCTACATGACAAGTACTGCCAATCTGTAAAAGTAGAGATTGTTTCCAAAATTATTTGACCAAGCAACTTTTTCCAAATACCAAATATATTTGGAAATGCTGATCCATACGTATTTGTAATTATTATAAATATACAAAGGATCTTTAGATAAAAGCCAAAATGTAAATGAAGAAAACGGAAACTACTTACAAATATTAGTCCTGATATCAAAGAAGATGTTCCTGTAAGTGCCACATAGAATTTCGGTGTCAATGAATTTAAAAATCCTGTCACTGTTAAAAGAGAAAACATCACAGTTAAAAAAACACACACAAACTTAAAGTACTTAAATTACAATTATGTAGGTGTTTTTAATGCAGAGACAATGCAGAGACAAATAGTACAGGTGGTCCTTGACTTTATGATGAAATCATATCCTGATAAACCCAGGAAGATATGTTGAAAAACATGAAAAATGCACATGATACCTCTAGTCTTCCAAACATCATAGCTTAGTAAATATAGACACTGTAGAGTATTGCTTGCTTACTCTCTAGATCCTGTGCCCAATGGAAGAGAGCAGCTCATTGCTGCTATTCAGTATTGGAGAAATTATACTGCTGAGCCAGGAAAAGATTAAAATTCAAAATTTCTGTGGAATGCATATGGCTTTTACACCATTTTAAAGTTCTAAATTTGAAATTCCTAAATCAGGAACTGTTTATATTAATATCTAGTCTAAAATTCATTTGAAGAATTTTAAATTCTTTGAAAGGTTACTCTGACTTTCCATTATAGCATATATATATATATATATGTATACATATATATATTCACAAGCTATGAAAGTGCCTCCAGTGGTAGTACAAGGCTGAGAATTCAAACCCCAGTAACACCCTACTAAAAACAAAACAAAAAACAAAACTGTATGTCCATATGTAAATGTAGGATTCTATACTGATGATCACTTAAATAAGAAAAGAATCAAGCCAGGCATCAGTGGCTGATGCCTATAACCCTAGCAACTCTGGAGGCTAAGATCTCAGGACTGCAGTTTGAAGCCAGTCTGTGCAGGAAAGTCCATGAGACTCTTATCTCCAATTAATCACCTAAAAGGTGGATGTGCAGCTGTGGCTCAAGTGGCAGAGTGCTAGTCTTGTACAAAAAATGATCAGGGACAGTGTCCAGGCTCCAAGATCAAGTGCCAGGACCAGCATGCATGCATACACACACACACACACACACACACACACACACACACACACACACACACACATATCAAAATGAGGTTTTAGCATGTGCGAAGCACTAGGTTCAATCTCCAGCAAGGAGGAAAAATGCCAGAGTGAGGATAATTTAGTTTGCTCTTCAACAGAAAATTTAAAAACTAAAGAACTTGCAAGTCACAAATTAGTCTATAATGATAAGAAGTTAAACAAGCATACTTTTACAAAAGCAGTTTAAAATCATTCTGTAATGACTTTGGTGAAATACAAATCAATATTTTAAATTTGAGGGAAGCAAACAGTATGTTTGGTAAATCAGCAAAATAGCTCAAAGAGAAAAGGCACAGAGCCCTGCAGCTGACTTACTGAAATACTAGATCACATTCTTCACTTTAAATAATTGTCTCATGAATACTTTTTAAAACTGGTCTTGTGTATCATCTTAAACAAAAAACTTATTAGTATTTTCTGATTTAAAAAACATAAATGAAAACCGAAAAAAGGAGTGCTAGAATATTTCTCAGAGTAGTTGTAAAGAATGATATAATGCAAGAAAAAATAAAATGTTGCCCTCTCCTAATGTTTCAAAGAGAGGGAGAAAAGAAAAGAATTGTGCTGGGAATGTGGCTCAAATGGTAGAGTATCTAACTAGCAAGAACAAGGTTCTGAGTTCAAATCTCAGTGCCACAAAAAAAAAATCAGGCCAGATATGGTAGCTTACACCTATAATCCTAGCTACAAAAAGACATAAGTAGGAAGATCATAGTCCAAAGCCAGCCTAGGCAAAAAGGCAAAAGCACAAGACCCTATCTGAAAAATAAGCTAGAAAGCAGTAGAGGGTGGGAGATTAAGTGTTAGAGCATTTGTCTAGCAGTGTGAAGCTTGGAGTTCAAACTCCAGGAGCACCAATGTTTATGTGAAAGTCAGCTACTCTCATCTAAATGGTGCATCCAGTAGACTTGAGTAGAAAAATAAATAAGATTGTTGAGTGTGGTGGTGCATGTCTATAATCCCAGTACTTGGGAGGCTGAGGCAGGAAGATTTCAAGGTCAGGCCCAGTCTGGGCTACATAGTGAGGCTCTACCTCAAAATTACCTAAATAAATAAAAATAAACGATAAGCCCAATGCACATTTCAGCAAGCATGCAAACTATCAGTAAGCACTTTGTTTACCTATATGAATACGAAATTAGCTCTTTAGAGTGTTTATATCTGAATTTATATGTATCTATCTTCTAATTTTTTTTCAGAACATTATCTCAGTGTTTCATGTCACTTCATGGAATAGAAAACTGCCTTCCTCTCTAAAGAAAAATTAAGTACTGTATTGACAAAGCCATCCCTTAATAGAAACATTTCCATCGTGTTCTAAATTTGCTGCTGAGTATGAATGAAATACAGTAACACGACATTGTAAGAGGCTCTGACGTCATCCACTGCATCCTGTCTACAGCTGAAAAAAAAAACTGTATTTGCAGAATCTACTGGGCTCAACACTTATTAAAAGTCTTTACTCGACTCCATGACAAGCGCTCCACAAAACAAACACACCGAGCTTCTCTCTCCTCTCTCTTTCCCTTCCCTGTACTGGTCTATTTTATCACTCAAGATAAAGCCTACAAGAACAGATAATAATATCACGAAAAAAATAGTATATTTTTTTCTTTTTTATCAATTAACTATTTCCCAGGTATTTTTTAAACATTAACGATAGACTTATTATTTCCTGGTACGTTTCTCTGAGATCATCGTATCACAGACGTGCTCAGCTTTGTGGTCTGGGAGTGGGTGGTCTGAGCAGGAGGATTCTCACAGGATCCTACAAATGGCTAGGGCTATCTCTGCACTCCGTGTCCGAGCCCGAGAGTGCTATCTTTTGCCCTCCTCCCCCACTGCCCCCCACCTGAAGCGGGCCGGTGGTCAGGTGGCTTTCCTTCCCCCCCCCCCCCCCCCCCCGTAAAGGCAGGGAGGAGAGGGCGGATCTTCAAACCTTTAGGGAGGAGCCGGTGCCCAGTAGCAGCTCAGCTCTGACAATCAGCTGCGGTGCTGTGGCCCGAGAGAAAAAGAACCCACCGGATCGGGCACCGTCAGCTCTTTCATCGAAGACCTCCAGGACGGCAGTGACCATGTACCCCCTGCGCAGCTCTGGGTCCCCCCTCTCCCGCCTCTCCTGGGCCCTCCCCTCCCGCCCCGTCCCCGCCCGGGAGGTCTGGGCCTCTCTCTCACCCGCTGTCAAGTGGTCACACAGCCTCAACGGGACCCTCAGAGCGTAAAGCAGCCCCAGCCCCGCCACGAACCACAAAAAGCCCCCAGATCCCGCCAGCCCGGCCCGCAGCCGCTCTTTCCAGCCCAGCGGCGGGCCCAGGCCGTGAGCAGATGCAGGAAAAAAGGCCGCAGCCGCCGCGGCTTCCCCAAAGCCGTCGCCGTCCGCCATCTTGCCGCTGCCGCAGGCGCCGGCAGCTCTGGGGGAGTGGGAGGGGGGGGCCCCCGGAGGTGGGCCGGAAACGGGGAGTCGGGAATGCTGGGATCGTGGCGGACCCGAAGTCGGCCTTAGGTTAAAAGCCGACTCTTGGGAACCCAGCCGAGGAGACAGACCTCGGAGGTGGCGGGCTGTTTACGCCTTGGTAGGGGCGGGGGGGGGGGGGACGGGTAGATGCACCTATTCTGCAGGGAGTGGACTAAGAAGGAACGCTGAAGTCGCGGTGGTTTTACTTCCAAACGAGATGAAGGACGTTGGTCACCCTATTGGAAAAGCCACGGGTCGCTCCAGGGGCCCGAGCAGCTCTTAGTGCCTGGGACTCGGCTGCCATTGAGATCACCGCGGCTTAAGGCGCCAACAGCATTCGACACGCGCGGCCCGAGTAGAGGGAAGGGGAAGTGACTCAGTGGCAGAGACACAATACTTGAAACCCCGGAAGGCAGCGCCCAGGGGCGCGGACGCTTGCCGGCCGCCCTCCCATCTCGCGTTTCCGGGAGGGTCCTGGCGATTTCCTCCTCCCGCCGCCCCCCCCCCCCCCCCCCCGTGAGTCCCCTCTCCTCCCCCTTCTCCCCACCCCTCCCCCCGCGGTGATTCCATCACTCAGCCTCCTTCCCAGCATGCCTTGCGCCCGCGGCCGGGCTGGGCCAGAGCAGCCCAAGATGGCCGACTTCGAGGATCGGGTGTCGGATGAGGAGAAGGTAAGGGGGTCCGCCTCTCTCACTTACCTCCTCCCCCGACCCAGGACAGGAGTGCGGCCTACCCGGAGGGGGAAGCCAGGCCGCGACCCCAGGAAGAAGGAGGCTCTGCGCCCGTGCCAGCCCGCGCTGTTTGCAGGCGGGACGCTTCCCTCTGCCTCAGGGTGGCCCCAGTTCCCCACGCCTCAACGCTCCTCTTCCTCCCGGACCCGAGGCACAGCCTAGTAGTGGCTTCCTTGCCAGAGAGAGGAGACTTTTCCCCCCGTGGAGTGGTGACCGTGGACTTGTTTTTTTCTGTCATTTTCAGCGACGTCTTTCGCAGCAGTTACTTTGCCGCCTCAGGCTGTCGGGGCTCCCCAACCCCCCCCCCCTTTTTAGATATGATTGGGGCTAGCTTAGGGCGAGTCACTTCCTGGTCAGGGTGGCCTCTTAACTTCCCCTCTTGCTCCTCCTTCCCCAGGAAGTGATATTGCTGTCACGACTCCCTGATGGAGAGTCTGGTCCCCTTCACGCCTGTTCTCGCCGATCAGTGGGGCTGGTTTGCTGTAATAAATGTTTAAGGCGCAGGTTATATGGCTTCAGAATTTGATCACCGCTTTTGCCTTGCAGATGCGCCCTTGATTTGTTTGTGTATACATAACAGCCCCTAAGTGATTTCATCTCTTTGAACTCACTCACCAATATACAGATTATTTATTTATTCACTCATATATATTTTTGCCAATCCTGGGGCTTGAACTCAGGGCCTGGGCACTGCCCCTGAGCTTCTTATGCTCAAGGCTAGTACTTTACCACTTGAGCCACAGCACCCCTTCTATCCTTTTGTGTTTTTTTGTGGTACTGAGGAATTGAACCCAGAGGCAAGCGCTCTACTAGACACTAAGCCACATTCCCAGTCCCCCAACAATATTTAAAAAAAAAAGTTTCAGGATTCATGTTAGCAGATAAAAATAATAGTTTTTGTTTTTTTTTTTAAACTTCAGAAAGGCTTTTCTAGTACATAAATCTCATGTGAACACACTCAAGTCTGGACGAAGCATCCTGACTTCTTGGATGCTACCTCCCCCGTTGCGGGGTCTGATTATAGTTGGGTTTGTCAGCATGCAATTCACATGTAATTTATTTAAAATTATTTTGAACATATTCTTTTTTTTTTTCTTTTAATGCCAGTCCTGAGACTTGAATTCAGCGGCTGGGCACTGTCACTGAACTTCTTATGCTCAAGGCTAGCACTCTACTACTTGAGCCACAGTGCCATTACTGGCTTTTTTGGTTATGTGGTACTGAGGAATCAAACCCAGGCTTCATGCATACCGGGCAGTCACACTACCACTAAGCCACATTCCCAGCTGAATATATTCTAAGTTAAGTGAATAACCTTTTTTGAACTACAACTCCATACATTGGCCCCTTCGGTGCCAATCCTAGGGCTTCTACTCAGGACCTGGGTACTGTCTGTGAGCTGTTTTGCACAAGGCTTTGCTCAACCACTTAGGCCACAGATCCACTTCTGGCATTTTGGTGGTTAATTGGAGATGAGAGTCTCAGACTTTCTTGCCCATACTGGATCTCAGCCTTCTGAATAGCTAGACTTTCAGACATGAGCCACTGGCACCTGCTGGCCTTTCTAAAACAGTCTGTCAGACTTCTCAATAAATGAAGAATTTTAGTGTCTGTAGAAATTAGAATATTCTGTTAACTTTTATAAGACGACAAGAATTTTGTCTTCTGTTTTCTAGGATAGTTTTACAAAGTATGCACCATTGACTGTTCTGTAAGATCTAGAGACAAAGTATTTATGATCGATCTAGGAGTCCTCTGTAAGAATAATTTGACTTATACTACATTACACGCCGCTTTGAAATACTGAGAAAAGTATCCAGCCCCTTAAAAGCCACAGAATAAGGTTGTCTGGGGATGTAGCTCAGGGGCAGAGCTTGCCCTAACATGTAAGGATCTACGTTCAAATTTCAGTGTATGCATACCCACACAAACTCACAGAAAGCTACTGAACACTTTAATATCACTTTTTTCTTATTTGAAAATTCTCATTAATGTTACATGATTGAAGAAAAACAGACATCTTATATGAACTTATCCTATCCTTAAACATCCTATGTAAACTATAATGAAATACTTATTCTTAAGCAAATGGTTATGATTCAGATGAGTTACAGTGAAAGTCCTGGGATAAAATATTTGTTAGAAAACAGGGTCTTGCTAGGTGAGACTAGTTTTGAACTCTATCCACTCATCTTAGCCTCCCAAGTGCTAGGATTACAGGTAGAAGTCCATTTACTCTAAGCAAAAGTGTTTCCAAACAGAGTTTCATAATGTAGAAAAATAAGCTTTGAAATTTTTGTGCTCAAGTCATACACCTTTACTATATATATATATATATGTATATATATATATATGAATAAATAAAAAATATATTCAAATAAACAAGTATATTAGAATAAGTGAACCATATTAGAATACTTTTTAAATTAAACTTTGGCAATAATACATTTTAAAGTGCAAATTAAATTGTTTGATATTGATAGTGTTTTTAATTAACCTGTGATCAGTTTTCTTTTAGCTTTTACCATATTTTTGTTGCTTAATTTTCTTACTTGTGTGTTTATTGTTTGCCTTTACTGGGGCTTGAACTCAGGGCCTCTCCATTGCCACTGGTCTTTTTGCTCCTGGCTAGTGCTCTGTCACTCTCAAGTAGTAGAGCATTGATTTCCATCTTTTTTGCCGATTATTTGGAGATGAGGATCTCTCAGCTTTGTCTGGACTTGCTTTGAATATTGATTCTCAAATCTGAGCCTCCTAAGTAGGTAGGATTGAGACAGGACATGCTGCTCAGGTTGCTTAATTTTAATAGTTACATAATAAGCAAAACATAGATCTGCCAAAAAGTGCTGATGACTTCCATTTATGTTTAGCAAGAAGGTTTTAGATTAACCATATTGTCTTTTTTTAGTGTAGATAATCACATATAGTTAACATTATAAAATCCATATGATTTGAGATTACTAAAATTTTGTTAATATCTTCTACTTACAGATAAATCCAATTCAGATCTCTGTGGATCTGTTAACTTTGTAAGATTGAGTTCTCCTTTAGTTTTGTTTGTTTTTGTTGGTTATGGGGGTTGAATTCTGGGCCTGGGCACTGTCACTCAGGTCTTCAGCTCAAGGCTAGCGCACTACCACTTGAGCCACAGTGCCACTTCTGGCTTTTTTCTGCTTGTGTAGTGCTAAGGATTCGAACCCACCGCCTTATGCATGGGAGGCAAGCACTCTACCACTGAGCCAACATCCCAGCCCTCTCCTTTAGTTTTATATCTATCTATCTATGTCTGTCTGTCTCTTTTTCCACTAAGCTTTCAAATTCCTTTTAAAATTCCTTCTAAATTTAAGAATTGAAAAAGGCCAAGAGTTGTTGATATGAATGTCTTAGGATTTATAAACCACAAGTAACAGTTAAATAAGACTTTTTATCCTTTGAAATGTTTACACTGGAGGCACCATTACTAATGTGTAACATCAAAATATATATTTTCGTCGGTCTTGGGGCTTGAACTCTGGACTTGGGCACTCTTCAGCTCAAGGTGAGCCACAGTATCATTTCCCGTTTTCTAGGTTTATTGGAGATAAGAGTCTCAGGGACTTTCCTGCCCAGGCTGGCTTTCAACCGTGATCCTCAGATCTCAGATTCCTGAGTAGCTAGGATTATAGGCGAGAGCCGCTGGTGCCTGGCTTAACATCAAAATATTTTGTACCTTAATATATATTTTGAATTTTTTTGGGGGGAAATCTAAACTTTCCAGGTTTTTATAAGTATCAAAAAGCCATAAACCCTAAGGTAAATTTGGTGATTATGGTTTGTGATTTTCTTTCAAGCATTTCTGTAAAATCAAGTAAATCCATCCATTCTCTTAACCAAGTACTAAAGTTTTTAACCTTTTTTTTTTTTTTTTTTTTTTGGTGCTGGTCCTGGGGCTTGAACTCATAGCCAGGGCACTGTCTATGAGCTTCTTTTGCTCAAGGCTAGCGTTCTACCACTTGAGCTACAGCTCCAATTTTGGTGTTTAGTTGGAGATAAGAATCTCATGAACTTTTCCTCCCTGGGCTGGCTTCAAACTGTGATTCTCAGATCTTAGCCTTCTGAATAGCTAAGATAACATGCATGAGCCACCAGCACCTAGCTTTTAAGTTTTTAACATTTTATAAAGAGGAAGTTGGGTTTTTTCACTTCTGCTTTGTTACCTGAAATGGTCATGATGAGCTGTCTAAATAAATCAGGAAGTGAAGTGTGTAATAACAAGAAGAAATAAATGCCTTTAGTCTTTAGTTGAGTTTCTCAGAATAAACTCCATTTTTCTAGGTACTTTTTAGATTCTTCTAAATGTTTAGCAAGACCAAAATACTCTTAACAAGGAAGCTTGAAATATGAGGTGAATTTATTTGCCTTACCTGTTTCCTTTTATTTCATGATTCAGCTTTTTAAAAATGAATGTAGAGAGAATTCAAACATCAATGTATACAACTTCAAAAATACTTTAACTGTGAGTGGATGTATTGCTTTACAATTTAGTTCTTTGGTACCATTAGTAAGGCAGTTTTTTTTGTTTTTGTTTTTGTTCTTTTGTTTATGTTTTTTTTTTTTTTTTGGGTCCGGTCGTGGGGCCTGAACTCTGGGCCTGGGCGCTGTCCCTCAGCTCTTCAGCTCAAGGCTAGAGAGCCACAGCGCCACTTCTGGCTTTTTTCTTTTTGCTTATGTGGTGCTGAGGAATTGAAGCCAGGGCCTCATGCATACAAGGCAAGCGCTCTACCACTGAGCCACCTTCCCAGCCCCGTAAGGCAGTTTTTTGAGAAATAGATTTATAGGGATGTAGAAAATACTGTATGATGCTTGAATTTGAAGGTGCTAATTGAGCCATGAAAATATTACACTTTCAGCGCGGACTTCCTTAATTATGTATGCATCCTTAACTTACATATTGCACTTGTAGAATGAAATAAGCCCTGAAGCTTATTTATTATGTCCATTTTTCCAGCAAGGAATCTATTACCATTCATATTATCATTCTGTGTCTTCACTTGTTTTTAGTTTGCTTTGCTGCTCTGTTCGTACAGTTTGTTTTAAAATCTTGGACAGAGCACAAAACCCAAGCAGGTACAGACTCTTGTTAAGAGTATAGGTATGCCACAATTTCATCTAGAATGTTATTTTACTGAAGCTAGCCTTAATGCTAAACAGTAGCATAATGAGTCACAAAATTAAGACCCTAGATTGTTTGGTTTGGGTTTTCTTTGGTTTGTTTGGTTTTTAGTAGTATTATGTTTTGAACTCAGAGCCTTGAATTTGCATAGCTGGTGCTTTACCACTTGAGTCCTACCTTCAACAGGCTCTTTGCTGGTTGTTTGTATATGTACTGTCTCCAACCTTTATTGCTCTGATTGTCTTCAAACCAACATTATCTGTATCTTAGTCTCCTGAGCAGCTAAAATTACAGGAGTGGAACCACTGACACTCAGCTTTATTTATTATTTTATTTTTCAGTTAACTATACTATATTGTTCATATACCATGATCGAGAATTTAAACAATTTAGGAGATTTGGGCCCTACCTGCTATGTGTCTAGCCACCTATGTAATTTGGGGAAGATCACTTAAAATCTATAGATGGATCATAGTTTCTTCTAAAATAGAGGAAATTAAATCACACTGTCCCAATAAAGTTTAATGAGCCTTTTCAAAATCTAATAAAGAAACCCTGTATTAAAAGTTGAAACATTAGAATACTCCAAGAGTTTTTGTTTGTTTTTTTTGCTGGTGCTAGGGCTCGAATTCAGGGCCTAGGCACTGTCTCCAAGCCTTTGTGCTCAAGGTTAGTGTTCTACCATTTGAGCCAGTGTCACTTCCAGTTTTTTCTGAGTGGTTTATTGGAGATAAAGTTCACAGATTTTTTTCTGTCCAGGCTGGCCTCAAACTGGTGATCCTCAGAGCTTAGCCTCCTGAGTAGCAGGGATTACAGACATGAGCCACCAGCTCCTGGCTCTAAAAGGTTTTTGTATTACCTGCTTCCCTATGATTGCCTTGATAACAAGACTGAGTTCCTTGGTAAATGGAACTGTGTCTTTTTGTCTTGGTGCTCAACATAGCACACAGTGAGGCACAGACTTACTGTTATGAAAGAGATCACAACTTCATTAGGTTTCATGTTTCTCATTGCTCTTTCATCTTCTAAAATACACCTTCTCCCAAATATTTCTTGTGCTCTATAAGTATTATATTTAGAATGGGTGTATACTTTGGGTGTCTTAATGCTTCAGTGTCTGAGCACCTGTTCCTATCACGGATGCTGTTGTTACTCCACTGCCGTGAACATTCAGTCCCCCAGAAGCATTTTCCTATAGTTTCCCTAAAGCTATAGAGCATTATTGATACTAAAGTCACTTATTTTATTTATTTATTTATTTGCAAGGAGCCTTGCAAAGCCTCTAATGAAAAGTATTTGTTGTCATTTATTTCACCATTAGCATCTCCTCTCATGTTTGTTCAGTATTTAAGTCCCATAATCTCTTCCTTCTTGTCATCAGATTTTGTTGCTCCATTTTCATTGATTAAAAAACATTAGATATATAATCACATTATTAAAATTAAAATTGTAGATAAAGACATGAGTAAAAAGGCCCTTCCTACCCCTTTTCCAGTCTCCCTTGTTTTCTTGAGAAGTAGCCAATATTACCTTTTGTATTTTTTCTATGCATCTATAAATAAAATATAAACTTTTCACTTAAGAATATTGCTAACTTGTTTATATTCCTTTTTCTATTGTCTTCATTCAGCAGCTTTTGAATGCTTGAATTACTTCTCGCAACATTCTTGTTTTTGTCTCCAGCTTCTTCCTTTCCATATTCTAGCTGGTTTACTATAAGCTCTATTACTGTATTGCTGTATTACTAAATTTTAAGTAGTATATAAAGTTTATCTTTATTTTTTTTACAGTTGCACATAAATATTTTTGTGGGTTTTTTTTTTTTGGATGGGGCCTTGAACTCAGGGCCTAGACGTTGTTCCTGAGACTTTTTGTGCTTAAGGCTAGTGGTCTACTACTTGAACCACTGCACTACTTCTGTTTTTTGTTGTTGGTGGTGGTGGTCGTAGGGCTTGAACTCCTCTTGGGCTTTGTCCATGAGCCTTTTTGTGCACAAGGCTAACACTCTACCACTTGAGCCACAGTGCTATTTCTGGTTTTTGAGTGGTTAATTAAAGGTAAAAGTCTCTGAGTTGGCTTTGAACCATGATACTCAGATCTCAGCCTCCTAAGTAGCTAGGATTATAGGTATGAGCCACCGACACTCTGGCTCTAAAATTTTTGGTGGCATTTTCCTTAAGAATAGATACGTGTCACCAAGACCCAAGGTCTTTGGGTAATAGCAGTGAGTGGACATTTTTTTTTTTTTTTTTAATATAGAGGTTAACACCCTGTCACATAAACAGCAGGGAGTTTTTGCCGAGCTGGAAGGAAATGCTTTTGTCTTAAATTTTTGCATTCTGTAGGTAGTTTTTCCTATGTTATTTAATAGCATCTTTATTTAGTACTCTGCTTGGGTCAAAAACTTCAATGTTATTTCTGCTATTTTTTAGTAAATCCTGGCCCTGCCTTTAAAATAAACTTGAAGTTTCACACCACACCCTCACTTTAACCATTCTGGAAGTAGTCACTATATGGTTCTCACATAGTAAGATCACATAATGTATCTGAGTAGCTAGGATTACAGGCATGAGCCATCGGCTTTGAAAAAGAAAATCCTTGTTTCCCACGGCTTCTGTTTCTATTTAGCCTGAGCTCTCACTGCTAACTCTACCTTTTCTTTTTTTTTTAACTATATTTAAGTAGTTGTACAAAGGAGTTGCCATTTAGCAAAGAAGTTTATGGATACAGTATAATCCTACCTTTTTGAACTTGACATCTTCATCATTATTCTCAGGCATTCTTAATCTCAAGGGATTGGTGTGTTCTTTTCCTAAATTCCTTGACCTAGTTCCAACTATCCCCCTCGCCTCCCCTCCCCCCCAATTCATATCTGGTAGTATTTCATACATTTGAATTCCTAAGCAACAAAAAATGGCTATGTGATCTTTTTACTGATTTGAATATTTTCTGACTCATTAGAATAATCTTAACACACTTTTTTTACTTTTTTTGGGGGGGGGGGGTCCGGTCGTGGGGCCTGAACTCTGGGCCTGGGCGCTGTCCCTCAGCTCTTCAGCTCAAGGCTAGCACTCTACCACTTGAGCCACAGCACCACTTCCGGCTTTTTTCTTTTTGCTTATGTGGTGCTGAGGAATTGAACCCAGGGCCTCATGTATGCAAGGCAAGCGCTCTACCACTGAGCCACCTTCCCAGCCCCTTTCTTTTACTTTTGTAGTTCTTTTTTGCGCCTGTACTGGGGCTTGAACTCAAGGTTCTCACTCAACTTTTTTACTCTTAGTTCTACCATTTGAGCCATGTCTCTAATTCCAGGTTTTTGCTAGTTAGTTGGAATAAGAGTCTCATGAGCTAGGCACTGGTGGCTCAAGTTTGTAATCCTAGCTACTCAGGAGGTTGAGCTCTGAGGACTGCAATTCAAAGCCATCCTGGACAAGAAAGTCCCTCAGACTCTTATCTCCAATTAACCACCTGAAAACCAGAACTGGAGCTGTGACAACTGGAGCCTTGAGCAAAAAAGCTAAGGGACAGGGCCCAAGCCCTGAGTTCAAACCCCATGACTGATTAAAAAAAAAAGTCATGAACTTATCTACCCAGGCTGGCTTCAAACTGAGATCCCCAGATCTCAGCCCCCTGAACAGCTAGGATTATAGGCATGAGCAAGATTATAGGAGTGAAGCACTGGTGGCAATAACCATTTTATGATAGTGTTTAACTTTTTTATATCTTCACTGGGATTGAGCAATGCTTTAAAATTTGTCTTCTGTTAAGTAATCAATGACTTTGATGTATCACTTAAATGAACACTTAAGATTGTAGATGTCGGGGCTGGGAAGGTGGCTCAGTGGTAGAGCGCTTGCCTTGCATGCCAGAGGCCCTGGGTTCGATTCCTCAGCATCACATAAGCAAAAAGAAAAAAGCCAGAAGTGGCGCTGTGGCTCAAGTGATAGAAGGCCACCCTTGAACAAAAAAGCAACAACTGGGAGAGAAGCATAACTTTTAAGAAATGTTGTGAGTTAAGGTCAAGAAATGAATTCTGCAGGCAATGATGGTTAATACCTGTAAGCCTAGCTACCAAGAGGCTGAAACCTGAAAGATTATAGTTCAAAGCCAGCCTTGGTTGGGTATGTGCTTGGAGTGATAGGGTACTAGTCATGCCCAAGCAAAAGGCCCCAAACATCAGTACCAGGTGGAAGGGAGGGAGAGGAAAGGAATGAAAGAGACGGGAAAAGAGCCAGAAAGGAAAGGGAAAGGGGAAGGGAAGGAAATTGACTCCTGAAAGCTAAACAAAGAAATCATTTACCCAGTTGGCTCATGAAAGAAAGATTTGGGGCAGTATACTCTGGTCTTGTTATTAAGTGTAATGTAAAAATTCTATTTTTTCAGTACACTTTACAAAAATTTTGCTATAATACTGTGCGTATGTATGTATGTGTGCAAGCATGCGCATGCTTAAATGTGTATTTACTTCTGTGCTGTGCTAGGGATTGAACCTATGGCGTGGAACATGACAGTTAAGTGCCATCCTTAGTCCTTTACGGTTGGTTTTCAAATCTTTTTTTTTTTTCCATTTTTTCCATTTATGGTTAGCACTCTACCCTTGGAGCCACATCTCCAGCCTTCTTATTACATATATTACTAATGTAAAAATGAAAATTTGAGTCTTGCAAAGGTTCAGTATTCTTATTTCTTCTTTTATGCAGGTGAAATGATTAATTTTCATTGGTTATATGTATAAATTCAAATGTTTTCGGGCTGGGAAGGTAACTCAGTGGTAGAGTGCTTGCCTTGAATGCATGAGGCCCTGGGTTCAATAACTTAGCACCACGTAAGCAGAAGAAGCCAGAAGTGGTGAGCTATGGCTCAAGTGGTAGAGCGCTAGCCTTGAGCTGAAGAGCTGAGGGACAGCGCCCAGGCCCAGAGTTCAGGCCCCATGACCAACCCCCTGCCAAAAAAAATTAAATGTTTTCCTTCCTAGTTTAGGGATAAAACACAATAGAGCATATGAAATTAACATTAATGGAGTATTTAAGTATACATAATATAATTGTTAGAGTCACACCCTTTTTAAAATACTATGCTTAGGCACAGTCAGGTGCTAGGGCAGCAGTAAAGAGGGCACCACCTCCAGCAGTTGCTGCCGCAACTCCAGAAGCTGAGTGAGCTCTGGCCAGGTGCCTCAGGCTTCCTTGTCCTTTCTGTTGGAAACAAACTGGAGATTTTGTCAAGGCATTTTACTTCCCCTCAGAAGGATGTGCTACCACCACTCTTTCCAGAGCTAGGCGGGCAATTGGTTTTTATCCCAGCCTAAGGCATTTACTTTGCTCCTTCTTGTTATTAAGGAGTAGGCTTACATTTTTACAATTGGTTACTAGTGATAGGGTAAAACAAGGAAGTTAAAAAGCACTACATCCAATGGTAAAAAGTTCCCATCTTCAAAGGGTGTATCTCATCACTGCTGGTTTGGGAATTGGCTGCTAATGCTTACATTTGGAGGAGGTAGGTAAAGTTAGTGGAAAGTTCACACTCAAGGTGGAGGAGGGCGGGTGCTTTTTTTTTGGTTGTGGGGCTTGAACTCTGGGCCTGGGCTCTGTCTCTGAGCTCTTCAGCTCAAGGCTAGCACTCTACCACTTGAGCCACAGTGCCCCTTCCAGTTTTCTGGTGGTTAATTGGAGATGAGTCTCACAGACTTTCCTGCCCAGGCTGGCTTCAAACCGCTATCCTCAGATCTCAGCCTCCTGAATAGCTAGGATTTCAGGTGTGAGCCACTGCCACCTGGTGAGGGTGTATTCTTTAACTCCATTGGTATGGACTCATACCCTTCACATGGCTGACTGATTACAAACATACATGGTAATTACAGTTGAAGTTAAGAAGCAAATAATTCCAGGAAACAACAGTACCAAGAAATAGCAGTACAGAATGAGAGTGACTTCCTACAAGATTTAGACATTTTAGTTTGGCAGAAAAGATTGCTTTTCCTTACATTTCCCTCTCCTGTCTACACCTTCGAGGCTACCACCACTATCTCCTTACTATGTATGGCTCTGAGGAGAATCCACAAGGAATTAAAAAAAAACTACTTCTCAGCATGTTCATTCAGCAGGTCCTTTTGGAGAGAGATGTTTCATTGGCAAGTTACAGTAACAATTATTGTTAAAGATAGTCTCTATTAGGGTGGAGTACTTTTCTTGAGAGTTCATTTCCAAACAGATTACCCCTTCAAACCATGTAATGTATTTACAAGAAGACTTTATCATCAAAATATTAACAGTAATAACATTTATTTGTTTTAATATTCTGTAGTCACAATGATTTCCAGCTTTATTTCATAAGTATTTTGTTCATCTCTTCTCTGTTGTGTGGTCAAAATTCAGACAATTGTTTAGTTCCTGAGATGTTGCCAGTCTATAAAATGTAAAGTATAAAAGAATAGCTTGGGGGCTGGGAAGGTGGCTCAGTGGTATAGTGTTTTCCTTGCACCCATGAGGCTCTGGGTTCGATTCCTCAGCACCACATAAGCAGGAAAAAAAAAAAAAGCTAGAAGTGGCGCTGTGGCTCTAGTGGTAGAGTGCTAGCCTTTAGCTGAACTGAAGAGCTGAGGGACAACACCCAGGTCCAGAGTTCAGGCCCCACAACCAGACCTCCCCCCCCCCCCCCAAAAAAAAGAATAGTTTGGGAATGAACTCAGAAGTATGTGATATGATTTTTTAAATTGTTGGAAAATTCTGAAAGAGGGGAAAAGTTCTATAGTGAAATTACTATTTTATGAAATGGGGACAAGTGTTTTTTTAAAAATCAGTGTTTGGTTTTTAAATGAAACCCCTATATCTTGTACATGAGCACTGACATAACTTCTATGAAAAATACCTATTTTCTCTTTTGTTTTCTTATCTCAACCTTGAGAATAATTGGGTAAAAAACTGTTAGTGAAGAATAGCTCATCTTTGTTTATATTAGAACACTTTTTTCCTCCCTCCCTCCCTCCCTCCCTCCCTCCCTTCCTTCCTTCCTTCCCTCCTTCCTTCCCTCCTTCCTTCTTCTTTGCCAAACCTGGGGCTTGAACTTAGGACCTGGGCACAGTCTCTGAGCTTCTTTTGCTCAAGACTAGCACTCTACCACTTGAGCCACATCTCCACTTCTGGCTTTTTTTGTTTATGTGCTACTGAGGAATCAAACCAAGGGCTTCTTGCATGCTAGGCAAGCACTCTACCACTAAGCTACATTCCCAGCCCTTTTTATTTTTTATAATTTTTTATTTTGCCAGTCCTGGGGCTTGAACTCAGGGCTTGTGCACTGTCCCTGAGTTTCTTTTTGCTCAAGGCTAGCACTCTATCATAGTGCCACGTCCAGGTTTTCTGTTTATATAGTACTGAAGAATCTAACCCAGAGCTTCATGCATGGTAGACTAAAGCCACATTCCCAGCCCCTTGCATTTCTTTTTTCTTTTTGACAGTACTAGCTTTTGAACTTGGGGCCTTAAACTTGCTAGATATGTGTTCTAGCATTTGAGTTCCGCCCCCAGCCTGTTCTTTTTCTTTATTTTTCAGGTAGGATTGTTGGGTTCTTTTGCTCTAGACAACCTGGACCATAATCCTCCTTTAATTATGTCTTTCTGTAGCAGGAATTACAGGCACCTACCACCATGCTAGCTTATTGTTTAGATGGGGGGGAGGGGTTATGTTTTTCCTGGGCTGATCACAAATATCTTTTTTTTTTTTTTCACTCATAGGGCCTGAACTCAAGACCTGGGTGCTGTCCCTGAACTTTTTTGCTCATGGCTAGCACTCTATTATTACTTTCAGCCATTGCCAGTTTTCTGGTGGTTAATTGGTGAGTCCATGGATTTTCCTGCCTGGGCTGGCTTTGAACTGTGATCCTCAGATCTCAGCCTCCTGAATAGATAGGATTACAGGTCGCAGTCTTCATGATTTCCACCTCTCCATAGCTGAGATTGTATTGTGAGCCACAGACTGCCCAACTATCATACTATTGACCCACTTTTTAAGCTGAGTCTTGACTTTTAAATTTACACATTTTTCCTAGTTTCCTAACTTTGTGACAGTTGCTTTTTTCAAAAGAACAACTTTGACTTAATTTTCGGTTTTAAAAATTTCTCAAAGTATAAAGCCAAATCCAAGTGACACATTCAGGATAATCCTCTGGAATTTTACTTCTTGGTACATGCATGGTATAGTTGAATGTCTAAATTCTAAGCATGTGGCTTTGGACAAGGCATAATCGCTCTCTGCCAGGGGTTGGCAAGCTATGACCTCTGAACTAAATTTAATTTGCCAACCTGCTTTTCTTGACCCTCCTCTAGTTCTGGGGCTTGAACTTAGGATCTGGACACTGAACCTTAGCTTTTTCTACTCAAGGTTAGTTCCCTACCACTTGAGCCACAATTTCATTTCCAGCTTTTAATTGGAGGTAAGAGTTTCATGGAGTTTTCTGCCCAAGCTAAATTTGAACCACCATCCTCAGCTCTTAGCCTCCTGAGTAGTTAGGATTATAGGTGTGAGTTACTGGCACCTGGCTGCCAACCTATTTTAATAGAACCTATGAGCTAATGTTTTAGAATGATCAGAAACAACAGAATAAAAGAATTTTGATAATGTGAAGATTACATGAAATGTACAGTTTAGAATGCAAAATAAGGTTTTATTGGAACACAGTTGTGCTCATTTATTGACATTTAGGACAGAAAACATGGCCAACAAAGCCCTAAAGTATGTATAAGCTATCTTTTACATTAACAGTTTTTTTTCACCTCTGCTCCAAGCTTTTGGAATTCTTTTGGAGGTCTGGACAGTAAGCATATATGTTGATGGTTGCAAGTTTCTTCAAGAAAACTAATAGATAAAGGAGTTAGCATTTTGATGGAGAGAATGTATATGAAAGTTGGAGAGGAGACTTTAGTGACATTGAAACAAATCAGTATGGGAGCAAACCATCACAGAAGAATATTGCTGGCAAAAAAGAAGAAAGACTGCAGTAGCCTTGAACCTGGACTTTAGATTTAACAGCTGTTAGGAAGTAGAATTGAGGAAGCATGCCTAATTATGAAGGACTTTGTAGGCATGAAACAGACTTCAGGTTTTATAGTGAGTATATTACACCATTATGTCTAGTCCTACTTCAAGCAATTTTTATAGTATTCTGTTTAAACATGCATAAATCAACATTTGAAATTGCCAAATGTTTATCTAATACCAGGTAATCCACCATTTTAATAGCTCTCAGGAAAAAACGAGATTCCTTACTATGAGCATGTTTTAGGATTCCATACTGTAGTTATGTACATTTTTTAACATTATTTTTAACTCTCCCCAGTTATTTAAAACCTGGCGATTTTTGGTTTCTATAATTGGATATTTTTCTTGTTCTTGGTATTAAATAATCTCAGGGGCATTGAGATTACTTTTTTAGCACCCGAATCTGAACTCAAATACTTCTACCTGATAATTCTCTCTCACTAACATTTGAAGTTTGTCTTTTTATCCTTTACGAAGTAGACTGAAGCTAGGTGCTAGAGGCTCTTACCTGTAATCCTGATATCAGAGGATTGAGGTTTGAAGCTAGCCTGGGGAGGCAAAATCTAGACACTCTTATCTCCAACTAATCAGCAAAAAGCCAGAAGTAAACGAGTGGTTCAAGTGGTAGAATGCCAGCTATGAGTGAAAAAGCCAAGTGAACATAAAGTCCTTGGTTCAAGCTCCACCCCCCCCCAAAAAAAGCAGTGGTGTACGTATACCTTTAAAATATGAACAGTTCCTAAAACCAATTTTAAAAATAAAAGATGTAATTTGGGAAGCTCATGGAAATTAAAATATAAATGGCATTTATATATGTAAAAAAGATGTTCTGTTCCACTTGTAATAGGAAAAATGCAAATTGAAATATCATGAGTCTGGGAATGTGGCTTAGTGTAGAGTGCTTGCCTAGCATGCATGAGGCCCTGGGTTCCATTCCTCAGAACACATACACAGGAAAAACTGGAAGTGGTGCTATGGCTCAAGTGGTAGAGTGCTAGCCTTGAGCAAAAGAAGCTCGGACAATGCCCCAGGCCCTGAATTCAAGCCCCAGGACTCGCAAAAAAAAAAGAAATTATCATGAGACACTACTACTTACCTGTCATGTTGAAGCTACAGTACAGGCGTGTGTATGTGTGTGTACGCACACACACAGATTTGAGTTTTAGGGTTTTTTTGGTTTTTTTTTCCCCACTATTATCTCCTTTTTAGCCAATAATCAGTCTTACATTGTCAAGCATAAAATATACAACCCAGGCCCCAATGGCTCACCTCTGTAATCTGAGTTACCCAGGAGGCTGAGATTGCAGGATCACAGTTCAAAGCCAGCTTGAGTGGGAAGGTCTGTGAGACTGTTATCTACAGTTAACCACCAAAAAGCCAGACGAGCTCAAGTGTTAGAGTACCGGTCTTGAGCAAAAAAGCGAAGGGACAGTGTCCAGGGCCCTAAGTTCTAGTCTTAGTACTGGTATACACACACACACACACACACGCACGCACGCACGCGCGTGCGCATTATGTAGATATGAATAAGGCAAGCTCTTGAATAAGAAGTAACTTTAAAATGCCTTTCTTATTGCTGTTAATATTTTTGAAATGTCACCTCTTTTAGTAATTTAGCTTCTGTGACCTGGTAGTTCTGTTTTGATTTCACTTAATTCATGTTCATGTCCCCTTCTATCTTTTCTTTTTGGTCCGTTATAGGGCTTGAACTCAGGGCTTGGGTGCTGTTTCTGAGCCTCTTTGTTCTCAAGGCTAGCCACTTGAACCATAGTGCTACATCTGGTTTTTGAGTGGTTAATTAGGAGGCTCATGGGGATTTTTCTTTCCTGAGCTGGCTTTGAACTGTGTTCTACAGGTCTTAGCCTCCTGAGTAGCTAGGATTACAGGCTTGAGCCATCAGTGCCCAACTGCCTTCTGTCTTTTAAAAAATTAAAAGATAAGGACGTTGGCATTCCATTTATTTTTTTAAGTAGTTGACAAAGGAGTTGCCATGTAACAAAACAATTTATGAATATAGTGCATCTTGAGCAATGCCATCCCTCTCCTCCCCCTTTTAAAAAATTAACTTCTCCTTATATATAAGTAATCTGGACTGGCAAAAAAAAAAAAGAGGGGGGGGCTATGCAACAATATCCTCTGTAACCAATGGCCCCTTAAGTTTACTCAAAAGATAAACTGTTCATCTATTTTAATCAGCAGCAGCAAGTCTACTAAAGACAAGTACAGTTCATATCCTCGTAAGATTATTTTGTACATTAAGATGAAATTACAAAAATTCTAAAAAGTAAAAATAGGACAAAAATTACCTGGACAGTAAAATGGACAAAGGACATAATACAGAACTGAAAAAATTTAGGTAAGAATTCTTCCCAATGTATAAAATGACAAAAAAAAAGACAAAATATTCATTATAGTTGCTCCACAGAGGGATAATTGCTGTAGAAGGTGGGAAGAGGACCGAATGAGTTTTTTACAGAGAATATTTTTAGACTTTTGTCTAGTATAATGTTGAAAGGCTTTATCCCTTCTTTAAAATCAGTGATAGTACTTCTTTTCTTTCTTTTTTTTTTTTTTTGCTGGATGTGGGGCCTGCGTACTTATTTTCTTCTGAAGGTTACCGCTCTTAAAATTAGTGACAATGCTTATTTTTCTTCATTCTGAAAGTTGCTACTAAAATTTGGTCCCCTAAATTGAAGGCAAGGAAGTTTATTCTGTTGCTACCCAAAACTAGTAGTTTAGTTTTATTTTATTGGGATAAGTGTTAACTTTTGTCATCTTTCCCCCCAGCAAGAATTGTGAAGCTCATGTGGTTTTGCTCCTTTAATTTTTAAGTCACATTGATTTTGGCTTTGTTTAAATGTTCATATGAGAGATAAGATTATAGCTTTCTCCTTTTGAGTATATTACTGTATGACCCCAAATTGATTATTCAGCTTTTTAAAGAAAAGTTCAAAATCATTAAAATGGTACACATATTCTAAATCAAAATACACCTGTATTGATGGGAACAGCTTTGGGATGTTTCATAGGCCAATCTAAAGGTTTTTTTTTAATTGTGAAAATACCTTTACCAGAGGGGTTACAATTACATGGACAAGGTAATAAGTGCATTTCTTATCAAGCACTGTTGCCTCCTCCTTTGTTTCCCTTCCCTTCCTATCTCTCCCCCCGTCCCCCAACCTAAAGATTTCTGAATTGTAGAAATCTAAGCAAGAATTTTCTTTTAAAAAAAATTTTATTATAGGGGCTGAGAAGGTGGCTCAGTGGTAGAGTACTTGCCTTGCACGCATGAGGCCCTGGGTTCAATTCCTCAGCACCACATAAGCAAAAAAAAGCCAGAAGTGGTGCTGTGGCTCAAGTGGTAGAATGCTAGCCTTGAGCTGAAGAGCTGAGGGACAGCGCCCAGGCCCAGAGTTCAGCCCCACAACCAACCCAAAAACAACAACAAAAAAATTACTGTAAAGGTTAAGAATTTTTAAGATATATTAGAAAACTTTTGTTGTCCTTTCTTTACATTTACCTGTTTTATTGCTGCTATTGTTGAGTTATTTTGATTTGAGACAGGATCTTGCTGTGCGTGTGGCTCAAGTTGGCCTCAAACTCAAAAAGACTTCTCTGCCTCTACCACTCTAGTACTGAGCACAGAGCAGTCATATGCACTGTGCCCAGCTGTGTATTACTCTTCACAGTACACTTAGTATATATTTTATTTTTCTTTAGGTACGCATAGCTGCTAAATTCATCACCCATGCACCCCCAGGAGAGTTTAATGAAGTATTCAATGGTGAGTAAAGATTAGTATTTTGTTATTAAAATCCTTGGGTATTTGAGCGCTTTCTCTCTTCCTTCCTCTCCCCTCTCTCTCGCTTTTCCTTTGGGTGTTTCGTGTTTTATCTTTCAACTTGGTTGTTTTGAGATAGTCTCAGTATATAACAGTAACCTCAAATCTGAAATCTTTCTGTCTATGCTAGGTTTATAAGTATGTACCACTATGTTTGTATTATAACCATAGCTAAAGAAATCAACATTTAAAGAGATTGAGCGAAATTCTAGTGGCTCATACTTGTAATCCTAGCGACTCAGGAGGCTGAGATCTAAGGATCCAATCTTCAAGACTCGGTCTCCAACCAAATAGCAAAAAGCTAGAGGGAAAAAGTCCAGCAAGAGTATAAGGCCCCGAGTTCCAAGTCCTGCTACTGGTATAAAAGCTCAAACAAACAGAGATACAGAGATTGAAAAAAATAACTTATCCAAGGTTGCCTTGCTAATCCTTAAATTAAGGACTTATTTCTTAGTCTGAGTCAAATGCAAACTTTTTTTTTTTTGGGGTCCGGTTGTGGGGCCTGAACTCTGGGCCTGGGCGCTGTCCCTCAGCTCTTCAGCTCAAGGCTAGCACTCTACCACGTGAGCCACAGCGCCACTTCCGGCTTTTTTCTTTTTGCTTATGTGGTGCTGAGGAATCGAACCCAGGGCCTCATGCATGCAAGGCAAGCGCTCTACCACCTTCCCAGCCCCTCAAATGCAAACTTTTACCCATAAATTAGGATACTTGCTTAGTTGAGGGGAAAAATTAGAGTTTAATATAAAAACATGAATAAACAATTTTAAATAACTTTTATGACTTTAATATTGTCACAACTTCAATTCTTCAGAACTTTCACTCAGTAAGTTCCATATTAGCTTACAACTGAAATCCTAGCTAAGCAAGAAGCTGAGATCTGAGGATTGCAGTTTGAAGCCAGCCTAAGCAGGAAAGTCTATGAGACTCTTGTCTCCAATTACCTACCTTTCTCCCTAAAAAAGGCCAGAACTGGAGCTATGGCTCAAGTAGTAGAGCACTAGCCTTGAGCTTTTTAAAATGTCAAGGGATAGTGCCTAGGTCCTGAGTTCAAAACACACACACATTCCATCCTAGGACCAATGGGACTGACTATATCTGGGAAACATTAAATTTACAGATTCAGTTTTATTATCCTCTGAGATTTTTCATTTGTTATATCTTGGGTGGAATTTGGTAATCTGTGTTTTATATCAAGTTCTTTATCAGTTAATTCTAAATCATAGCTAATTTGGGAACCATAATTCTAGTACATTTATGACCTTCAATTGCATTTGCTGTCTTTATTTATTTATTTAGAGATAAAATCTTATTATGCAGTTTAGTCTGGTCTTGAACTTTAGATATCCTGTCTCAGCCTCCTAAATGCTAGAATTGTAGATATGCACCACTGGAGCATTCTACAAACTGTTTTTCTCTTGCAATGAAGTTCTTTAAACGTTTATTATTGAATTATTAAAACTAATTATGTACAAATCTATACATATTAGCATTTGTGATTTGACATTCTTAGAATATCTGCACATACACTTTCTGTAGCTTGAACTCAGAGCCTGGCTCTGTCCCTGAGCTTTTGTACTCAAGGTTAGCATTCTACCACGTTGAGCCATAGCTCCACTTCCAATTTTCTGATGGTTAAGTAGAGCTAAGGGTCTCATGGGCTGGGAACTAGTGGCTCATGCCTATAATCCTGGCTATTCAGTAGGCTGAACTCTGAGGATCACAGTTGGAAGCCAGCCCAGGCAGTAAAGTTTGTGAGACTCCTATCTCCAATTAATCATGGAAAAAGGTAGAAGTAGTAAAGTGCAGGCCTTGAGCAAAAGGAGTTTAGGGCAGTGCCCAGGCCTTGAGTTCATGCCCCAGGACAGGAAAGGGGTCGGGGGGCTGGTGGGGGGGGGGTCTCATGGCACTTGTCAGCCTGGGCTGGCTTTGAACTGTGATCCTCAGATCTCAGCCTCTTAGTAGTTAGGATTACAGGTGTGAGCCATCAGTGCCTGGCTCAAATCTTAAATTTTAAACTCTATTCCTGTAATCTAAAAATCAGTCAAACTCAACATTCCCACATTTTCTTCCTCAGATGTTCGGCTACTACTTAATAATGACAATCTCCTCAGGGAAGGGGCAGCACAGTAAGTATCTTTAATAAATTCATATACAGTGTTATTGTAACATTGGCTAAACTATAGTGGCAGAAACTGGTACCCTGAAAAAACTGTGTTACTTAACTTTCTGTTGCTGTCTTCAAAATATCTGAGAGAACAACTTAAAGATTCCAGCCCATGTAGTCCTTGGTTCCATTGATTCTGGCTGATGGTAAAACAGAACATCAGGTGGTTAGGAACATGTTCCTCATGGCTGACAAGCAGAAAAACTCAGAAGGAAGATATGATAGAGCCCCACAGACATGCCCCCAGTGACTTACTTTCTCTAGCCAGGCCATACATCATAAAGTTTGCATAATCCCCCATAATAACACAACCACCTGGGAATTGGGCCTTCTTACATGTTGAGTCTGTTGGCAGGGAGGGAAGTAGAGTTAATACATTTGCCCCAAATGTTTACATCTTTGAACCTTATTTGATCTTATTAATTTTTGTTTTTGCCCCGATTTTCCTTATTAAAGAAGAAATTAGTGTTAACTATTAGATTTTCTTTTATAGCTTCTCTACCTCACATTGATTTGTTTATTTAAAATTTTTGGTGCCAATACTGGGGCTTGAACTGAGGGCCAGGGTTCTGTCCTTGAGCCATAGCTCTACTTCTGGCTTTAAAAAAAAAATAGTTAATTAGAGATAAAAGTCTCACAGACTTCCTCCCTGGCTTGGATCTGCCATCCTCACATCTCAGCCTCCTGAGTAGCTAGGATTACTGTTGTGAGCCCAGCTGAATTTATGTTTTATCTGCTGTTTATAGAAATATTATCCTGCTGCTGAGGATTGGTAATGTTTCCTGAATTATAAAAATGTTAGCATATGTCCAGAAAGTGTTTGAATAGAATTAACTACAAGATAAGCATAATTGGACGTCTCCCTATCACTGTTAGGCTAACCTTTCAAAATACCTTTTTTGTTGTTGTTGTTGTTGGTCATGGGGCTTGAACTCTGGGTCTGGCACTGTTCCTCAGCTCTTCAACTCAAGGCAAGCACTATACCACTTGAGCCACAGCACTACTTCTGGTTTTCTGGTGGTTAATTGGAGATAAGAGTATCACAAAGTTTCTTGCCCCGGGTGGCTTTGAATCGTGATTCTCAGATCTCAGCTTCCTTAATAGCAAGGATTACAGGCAGGAGCCACCAGCACCTGGCAAAATACCATTTGTCTAAAATACTTTGTTCTCAAAAACAGTATAGTGGCAGATTTTTTGTTTGTCATCTATAAACAAATCTATTTAGCATTCAAGGCCTGCTATCCTCTTTTTTTTTTTTTAATCAGTACCCTTCTACCCATTCAGTTACTGTCTACTCAAATGGCCCAAAGTAAGCTGGGTGCTGGTGGCTCACACCTGTAATTCTAGCTACTCAGGCAGCTGAAATCTGAGAATCAAGGTTCAAAGCCAGCCCAGGCAGGAAAGTCCATGAAACTGTTATCTCCAATAAACCACTCAGAAAACTGGAAGTGGTGCTGTGGCTCAAGTGGTAGAATGCTAGCCTTGAGCTGAAGAGCTGAGGGACAGAGCCCAGACAAGAGAGTTCAAGCCCCATGACCGACCAAAAAAAAAAAAAAAAAATGGCCCAAAGTTTTTGTGGAGAGTGAAACAGAATTAGAAGATGACCAGGAAGAGGTGGGATGGGCATCATGAAAGATTTTTTTTTTTTTTTTTGGTCGGTCGTGGGGCCTGAACTATGGGCCTGGGCGCTGTCCCTCAGCTCTTCAGCTCAAGGCTAGCACACTACCACTTGAGCCAAAGCACCACTTCCGGCTTTTTCTACTTATGTGGTGCTGAGGAATTGAACCCAGGGCCTCTTGCATGCAAGGCAAGCACTCTACCACTGAGCTACCTTCCCAGCCCATGAAAGATGTTTTAATGTAAAGCACAATATAATAATCGTAAAATCATTTTGGTAAGATATATAATTGATTTAGATTTTGCCTATAGAAAACTGTTGTAAGAGCTGTTGCCCAGGAAATACTAATCTTTTTCTCTATTTAGATACTTTTCTGGAGCCCTTTTTTTTTTTTGTTTTTGATGGTCCTGTGTTTGAACTGCTTGCTATGCAGGTGCTCTTCTGCTGAGCCTCGTTGGAGCACATTTTGAGCTCCAGCCTTTTGGAGCACATTTTGGACAAGAGAGAGAGAAAGAGAGAGAGAGAGAGTGTGTGTGTGTGTGTGTGTGTGTGTGTTTTCCCTTTTGGTGGTGGTGGTGGTGGTTGTAATGGGTTTTTTGTTGTGGTGGTGGTGGTTCTTGTTTCCTTGCACTGCTAGGGTAAACACAGAGCCTTTCATATGTTAGGCAAATACTGTAATTAAACTATATCCCCAGCCATGAAGCTCATTCTTTTTTTTTTTTTTTGTCAGTTGTGGGGCTTGAACTCTGGGCCTGGGCTCTGTCCCTCAGCTCTTCATCTCAAGGCTAGCACTCTACCACTTGAGCCACAGTGCCACTTCCAGTTTTCTGGTGGTTTATTAGAGATGAGTCTCACGGACTTTCCTACCCCGGCTCACTTTGAACTGCGATGTTCAGATCTCAGCCTCCTGAGTAGCTAGGATTACAGGCTTTGAGCTACCGGTAACCAGCTTGAAGCTCATTCTTGAAACTAGATTCTGAAAACCTAGTATTTATAAATTGTCACTGTAATTTATAAATTATCATTGTCATCATGAATGATGCCCTGGTTATAATTTGTTTAGGAAAGTAACCACACATTAAAGATGCACTCAAATAGAATCTGCCATAGAAAAGAATATTTATCATTTGCTAATTCAGTTCTACTCTTTGACTGAACCTCTTCTATATCATGGTAATAGGTGTTTATGCAAACTGATTACTTTTAGTAATGAATTCTTTGAAAAATTTGCCTGCCATGTTAGCCATAATTTTATCCTTGATAGCTACCCAAAATAAATCTCTATTTCATGTGACAAGGTATTTCTTGAGTACATGAAGGTAGACTGTCATTTAAGAGTGATCACAACTCCAAACTTATTATCCCATTTCTAAATATGATTGACTAGAAGTTGGTATATAGTTTAAATGCTTCAGTTGCTTTAGTTGAACTAACATTAAAGGTTTATATGTAAATGTTCTGATTCTTATAAACTCTGGGTTTATGGAGAACCTTCTTGTTAAAGGAGGATTTCCCTCTTTCCTCCTTCCCTCCCTCTCTCCCTCCCCCTTCTTCCTTTCCTTTCCCTCCCTCCCACCCTCCTTCCTTCCTTCCTTCCTTCCTTTGTCTCTGTCTCTGTCTCTCTCTCTCTCTTTCTCTCTTTTCTTCCAGGGTTTGAACTCCTCTGGTACTCCACCACTCAAGCCATGCCACCAGCCCTGAATTTTTGCTAGTAAATTGGAGATAGCATTTTGGGGACTTGTCTATATTGGCTGACTTTGAACTGTAATCCTCAGTTCTCAGCCTCTTGAGTTGGTAGGATTACAGGTCTGAACCACTGGCACCTGGGTCATTCTAAGATAGGACATTATTTGAGAGTGCTGTGGGTTGGGAGGGTTGGGCAAGAATGTTGAAAGGTGTGATACTGATCCAGATGCATTGTATTCTTAAACTGCTTGGTTAAATGGCAACTCATATGTACAATTACATACAGATAATAAAAAAATAAATTTTAAAAGGAGTGCTAAATAGAATGACATGATGAAACTTAAATTTTATAATAGGCACTGACTATGATTATTTTAATCAGTATATCAGGAGACAGAGGCTAAAGCAAGATGGTACTTCCAAGATTCTTAGAGTAATTAGTCGGTAGTGATTGGACTAGAGTGGAAGCAGTGAAGTTAGGTGGAAGTTTTACTTAGGTAAATTATAATTAGAACATTATTCATGATGGCAATTTCAAGTGATGACATCTAAAATACAGGCTTACAGAATCTAGTCAAGTCAGATTTTAGGTGGATTGGATGTAAAATGTCAGAGAAAAATTTCTACAGATTTTACTTCAGCAGCTGGTAAAATTATTATTTAAATTTTTTCTAAACAGTGCATTTGCCCAGTATAACATGGATCAGTTCACACCTGTGAAGATAGAAGGATATGAAGATCAGGTAATAACTGCCTGTTAGATAGACTTGTTCTGCCAAGTAGTAGCAAAGAAACCAAAGCAGATGGGTGAATTAGGTGCTGAATAAATTCATGTCCTAGTTTTTATAGTTTAGGTACAGTTTCTTTTTCTTTTTCTTTCTTTTTTTTTTTTTTTGTTTTGTTTTGGTTGTTGGTGGTGGTGGTTGTGGGGCCTGAATTCTGGGCCTGAACACTGTCCCTCAGCTCACAGCTAGCACTCTACCACTTGAGCCACAGCCCCACTTCAGGCTTTTTCTGCTTATGTGCTGCTGAGGAATTGAACCCGGGGCCTCATGTATGCGAGACAAGCACTCTACCACTGAGCCAACTTCCCAGCCCTATGTACAGTTTCTATATTAGGGAATTCTGCCTGTTTCTGATACTAGTAGTTTTTCTTAGAGACCTAACAAGAAGAGTAAAAGAAGAAATGAGTTGAGTCTTTACAGGTTTTCAAGTTGTTTCTAATTCTCCTTGCTAAGAATAAAAGGAGAATTCATAGTTAATGGAAAACAAAGCATTTTTATTGAAATTTAGGCTACTCTTAAGTTAACTTGGGAATTTGTTGATTGGGATATGGGTTGAGAAAAATATCTCACTTAATATTTTTTTGTTTCACTTTTGAACTATATGAATGTATTACCTGTTTTGCATGCTAGTACAGTGGCTCTAGAAATGTTTCATAAAATGTGTGAGGAAAGAATACAAGAGTACATAAAAGTGCTGGTGGCTCATGCCTGTAATCCTAATTACTCAGGAGATTGAGGTCTGAGGATTGCAATTCAAAGCCAGGTTGGGCATGAAAGTCTCTGAGGCTCTTTCTCCAATAAAACATTAAAAAAAAAAAATGTGGAGCTGTGGCTTAAGTGGTAAGTTACTACTAGCCTTGAGCAAAGTATCTCAAGGACATGCCCAGGCCCTGAGTTCAGGATCTGGTGCCTGCGCTAGCTAGGTATGAAGCATTTGTATTACATTAGACATTAAGCATTACATTAGATAGAAATCAAGAAGTGACAATTATCATTAGGTGGGATAATTTGCAGTTATAAATTGGATTATCCACAAATATAATAATTTTATGAGTTAAAATGAGACTTAATTGAAAAGTCAATATGAAAGTAATCTGGCTAAATGAAGTTAACTTTCCTCCTCATAATCTTTATTTACTTTTTGTTTTTCAAAATGTGATGAGCTGTCTTTTTTTTAATAGAGTTATTCATATATGTAATTCTTCTTTGGAAGGTCCTAATAACAGAGCACGGTGACCTGGGTAATAGCAGATTTTTAGATCCAAGGAACAAAATTTCCTTTAAGTTTGATCACTTACGGAAAGAAGCAAGTGACCCCCAGCCAGAGGAAGTAGATGGAGGTTTGAAGTCTTGGAGAGAATCCTGTGACAGTGCTTTAAGAGCCTACGTGAAAGATCATTATTCCAACGGCTTCTGTACTGTTAAGTATCTGCCTGCTTTCATATCAGAAAATGTCTTATTTCATACATTTCCCTATTCCCTTTGAAGCTTTAGCTTACTAATCTTTACTTCTTCCTTCTTAGTTATGTTCTTTTTGTTTTGTTCCCTAAATCATTTTGGAAAGAGCATACAATTACATGGAAAATTTCTTTTTAAAATCACAATGCAAAATAATTTTAGATCTCAGAGTATTCTATTTTACATTTCTTTTTTATGCAAAATCAACTTATACCTATCAAAAAGTTTTTAAAGGCCTTGTGACCTGGACATGATGACACAGGCCTGTAGTTAAAGCTGCTTGATAGGCTAAAGTGGGAGGATCACTTAACCCCAAGGTTTCAGACCATTCTAGGCAGCATAACAAATCCCTATCTCTGAAAAGAAAGAAAAGGTCTTTAGCTTAGATGTGTGTGTGTGTGAAATCATAAATTGAAATTTTTAGGAGAGCTACGGCCCATGTTTATGGCTGTTTGTTTACAGGGCCTTGCACTCTACCACTGAGCCATACCTGCTTTTATTTTCAGTGGGGGTGGGAGATGGGGGTGGGAGAGTGTGGATGTGCATGCATACGTGCATGCATGTGTGTCAGTATTGAGGCTTTAACTTAGGGCCGCTTGCTCTGTTTGGCTTTTTCACTTATGCCACTCAATCTATACCTTCACTTGAAGTTTTTTTTCTGGTTCATTGGAGGTTAGACTTCTTCAGATTTGTCTTCCCCCGAGGACTTTGAATTTAGATCCTGAGATCTCAGTAGCTGGGATTACAAGTGTTTCAGCGGCACCCAGCTTTGCATTGTTCTTTGATTTTTTTTTTTTTTTTTTTTCCAGAGGAGTAATATTGGGGTTTGAACTCAGGGCCTCAAGCTAGCTTGGCTTTCTTCCTGGGCTAGTGCTCTCCAGTTGAGCCACTTTTTCAGCCTGGCTTTTTGCTGCTTATTTTGGAGACAGAGTCTTACGGACTTTACTGCCTAGGCCAGCCTCAAATCACGGTCTTCCAGATCTCAGCCTACTGAGTAGCTAGGATATTGTAAGCTACCAACTGTACTGATTATTTTTGAGATAAAATCTCAATTCCTTTCAAGCTACTCTCCTAGATTCCAATCTGTCTATTTTATACTTTTCACTGGATGATAGGCATGTACAATCAAGTCTAGCAATTAGTTAAAAATGTCTAGTGAACTTTTTAAATAAGGAAGCCTCAAATGGTGATCCTCCTATGTCAGTTTCTCCAGATTACAGTTCCTAGTTTTTTATTTGTTTTGTTTGGTCTTGCTAAGTAATCCAAATTGATCTCAAACTCTGTCTGCCATGCTGGGATTATAGGCCTGTACCACCATACCTGGCTTTGTTACTGAATTTTACAGAATCCAACTAGCTACTTTTAAAAAAGATCTTTTTTGTTGTTGTTATATGTTTTTTATTGTAAGAATACTGTACAGAGGGGTTACAGTTACATGAGCAAAGTAATGAGTACATTTCCTTTTTTATTTTGTCGATCGTGGGCTTGAACTCTGGGCCTGAGCGCTGTCCCTCAACTCTTCAGCTCAAGGCTAGTGCTCTACCACTTGAGCTACAGCACCACTTCCGGTTTTCTGGTGGTTTATTAGAGATAAGAGTTTCACGGACTTTGCTGCCCAGGCTGGCTTTGAACCTCGATCCTCAGATCTCAGCCTCCTGAGTAGCTAGGATTACAGGCATGAGCCACCGGCGCCTGGCTTGCATTTCCTATTGAGCATGGTTACCTCCTCCTCTGTTTTTCCCCTACCGTCCCTTCCCTCCCACCCTCCCCCAAAAAAATATCTTTTGCTAAGACTGCTTATTAACACTTCCAAGTCTTCTTACTCTCTGTAGTTATTTCTTTTCATCTCCCCTATCTTTCTAAACTTAGGCATACCCCAAGGCTATATATCTCTGTCTCAGAAGGACTAGTCCATTTAATCAAAAGTAACATAGATTTCTATCAGAAAACAACAGGTTTGTGTTTCACTTTCAACCATATATTCTCTTGAATAACCAACCTTGAGCAAGAATTCTGAACCTTAGCTCTGTCATCAGTAGATGGGAACATATTGTTGTTTTGTTTTTTGGTTTTTGTTTTGTCGGTCTTGGGGCTTGAACTCTGGCCTAGGCGCTGTCCCTGAGCTCTTCAGCTCAAGGTGAGTGCTCTCCTGCTTGAGCCACAGCACCACTTCTGTTTTTTTGGTGGTTAATTGGAGATAAGAGTCTCATGGACTTTCCTGCCCAGGCTGGCTTTGAACTGCTATCCTCATTTCTCAGCCTCCTGAATAGCTAAGATTAGAGATGTGAGCCACCAGCACCTGACATGTTTTTAAACCAGATTTGTAAAAACAAAAAAACATTTTGTGCCAGGCGAACCAGAAACCAGAAGAAACCACCAGAAAACTGGAAATGGTACTGTGGCTCAAGTGGTAGAGTGCTAGACTTGAGCTGAAGAGCTCAGAGACAGCACCCAGGCCAGAGTTCAAGCTCCACTACCAAAAAAATATATTTTGGTGTGTGTGAACTATAAAGCACTACTTCTTTTCTGTGCTTTCCCTGGGTGACTGTTTTCATTCACATCTCCCACTGTAAGAGTTGGTGTTTCTAACTAGACATTTCGATAAGCATTTCTCAATTAGTAAATGATACCTGTTGGGATAGATTAATGTCTTTCCAAGACATTCAAGTGTGCAAATATTTTGACTTCTTCCCTTTGCTCTTCAATTGCAGCATATTGCTCAACTTTTGATTTGTTTTATTTTGCTCGGGATTAAATCTATGACCTCAGCACATTCTAGGCAAGTGCTTCTACTACTGAACTACATTTCCAGCTCTAGACTTCTCATGGTATTTCCGTATCTTGTCTGAAACTGTTTCTTTTTTTTCCCCCATTACCATTGATACCAACACAGATTATTGTCTAGATTAATGTCACCCCTAATCAACCTTCAACTTTTTTTCCATTTTATCGTGTGCACATCAATAGTGACTGTTCTCAAAAATAACAATTCTGGTCTTTTAAATTTCTGTTTGGTTTTGGTAAAATAAACTCAACTTTTTTGGGGGGAAGAGGGTCCTTGAACTCAGTGCCTGGGCATTGTCCCTGACCTCAAGGCTAACACTCAACCACTTGAGACACAGCACTACTTCCAGTTTTTGAGTGGTTAATTTAAGAAGAGTCCCATGGGGACTTTTCTGCCTGGTCTGTCTTCAAACCATGATCCTCAGATCTCAGCCTTCCTAGTAGCTAGGATTACAGGCGTGAGCCACCAGCACCTGTCCATAAAGTCAACTTTAAGTTCTTCTACTATATAATCATGCTCCTGTTTTGTGTCCTCCCACCTAACAGACTAATTTCCATTCCCTTAACAATTTCTTTGTTTCTTGCCTGAATTTGTTGTTCTTTATCCTCAGCCTCAGATCAGGATGTTTTCATAAAGTCCAGGCTAAGTGGCACCTCCTTACTCCATGCCAGAAATAGTATTTCCTTCTGCATTCATTGAACCACAGTATTCAGCTAGAACTCACAATATTCAGCTTTGTGTTCATGTTCCAAGAATACTATTATGTCATATTCTTTGTCCCCTCAGTATTTAGTACACTGCTTTTATAAGTTGTTGTTTAAATTAAATATGTTTTTCCCAAACAATAGGTTTATGCTAAAACTATAGATGGGCAACAGACTATAATTGCATGTATTGAAAGCCACCAGTTTCAGCCTAAAAACTTCTGGTAAGAAATGAATGTTCTTTTCCTTTTGTTTCTAATTTATTTTGCAAACAAAGTCTGGTTTTTAATCTTAACTGTTGAGATAGATTAATTGACCTGGAGACTTTAGTTCTCTATAAAATGTGAGATTGAACCATTGTTTAGATTCTTTCCAAGATTTTATTATATCTTTAAAATCCCATTATATTGACTGACAAGTCATTACTAAGTTGTCTACCTAAAAGTCTGTTTTACTCTGGTATAGGGTTAATAATGTTTAGTGATATAACTCTGCAACCAAAGCAGGCTATCAATCCTATTTAGAAAAGGCACAGTTCTCCTTCAAAAGGAATGAAGGATAAGTGATAATACAGATAGCTTAGTAAAGGTTATGTTTAACTAACCCATTTGGATCCAAACTTATACTTGAATAGACCAAGTCTTAGGTTTATGAAATTGGAAGTGAATTTGTCGTTTTCTTCCTTTTTCTAACCTATCTGCTTCTGACAGTTTACCTTTTTGTGCCTATTACTGATTCTGCAGCATTGTATATGTGTGTGTTTTAATAGGAATGGTCGTTGGAGATCAGAGTGGAAGTTCACAATCACACCACCTACAGCCCAGGTGGTTGGAGTGCTGAAGATTCAGGTAAGATTCCAGGATGGAATGGATAAATGGATAATGGTTAAAACTTCACATTTTAAGCAAGGCTCCCATGTCTCACGCCTGCTCTGGAAGCTGAGATATGAGGATCCTGGTTCATTACAGAGCCAGACTGGGCAGGAAATCTGTGAGACTTTTTATCTCCAAATCTCCAATAGACTACTCAGAAAAAGTGAAAGTAGTGCTGTGGCTCAAGTGGTAGAGAGCCTTAAGCACAAAGAGGCTCAGGACAATGCCCAGGCCCTAAGTTCAAGCCCCAACTAAAAAACCTTCACATTTTAAAATAAAGCTGTTGCCGGACGCCTGTGGCTCACACCTGTAATCCTAGCTACTCAGGAGGCTGAGATCTGAGGATCATGGTTCAAAGCCAGCCTGGGCAGGAAAGTCTGAGAAACTCTTATCTCCAATAAACCACCAGAAAACTGGAAGTGGTGCTGGGACTCAAGCGGTAGAGCGCTTGCCTTGAGCTGAAGAGCACAGGGACAGCACCCAAGCCCAGAGTTCAAGCCCCATGACCGACAAAAAATAAAATAAAGATGCAAGTTATCTTTACTTTGATATTAGAAATAAAGACTAGTACAGTGCTTGCCTAGCGTGCATAAGACCCTGAATACAATCCCTTGTTAGTGCAAAAAAGAAAGAAAAGAAGGCCAGGCACTAGTGGCTCACACCTGTAATCCTAGCTAAGGAGGCTAAGATCTGAAGATCAGGATTGAAAGCCAGCCTGAGGAGAAAATGAGACTCTGATCTTCAATAAACCACCAGAAAACCACAAGTGGCACGTGGTTCAAGTGGTAGAGTGCTAGCATTGAGCTGAAGAGCTGAGGGACAGCGCCCAGGCCGAGATGACTGACAAAAAAATAAAAATAAAAGGAAAGAAAAGAAAACAGAAGAGAGAAGGGAAAAGGAAAGAAATAGAGACAAGACTACCACTGACCTGGCCTCTGATTCTTAAATAGACCCCATATTATTTGTACTTATACCCTATCCATGATACATTTTGGTCTTGGACTTCTAGTTTCACTCTGAACTTGAATTTGTGATCTGTCTTCCTCAGCTTTTCAAGTGCTGAGATTATAGGCATGTACCACCACACCCAGCTCAAACAATAGTTTTGTCTTTTTGGTTTTAAACATTTGCCCCTGTTGAAGAAGATACCTAATTTTGTCCTGTAAGAGTATATATTGAAATATATTGCTTGTGGAAATTATTTTTTTTTCAAATAGGATCATGGTTTCTACCTAAAACTTGATTGTTTAGTTTATACTTTTCTGAATATCATTTTTAAAAATTTTACTTTTCTTTCTACTTGGATCAAAGTAGCATCCCCAGTCATCTCATTGAAAAGTATAATGTATGTTCTTTTTCCCCATGATAGAATTCTCTGTGCGTGCGTGTGCGTGCGTGTGCACGCATGCAAGCATGCATTGCTCCTAGGGCTTCAACTCAGGGCATGAGGACTGTCCCTGATCATTTTTGTGGAAGGCTAGCACTCTACCACTTGAGCTACAGCTCCACTGCCTGCTTTTTTGGTAGTTAATTGGAGATAAGAGTCTCATGGAATTTCTTTCCTTGGGCTAAATTTGAACCTTGATCTCAGATCTAGGTGTCCTGAGTAGCAAGGACTATAGGCATGAGCCACCAAAACTTGGATCTTTTTAACATTAAAAAAAAATTATCTTGGGGCTGGGGGTTTAGCCCAGAGGAAGGGCGCCCGCCTGACGCGCGCAAGGCCCTGGGTTCGGTCCTCAGCCCTGGAAATAAATAAAAATAAAATAAATTATCTTTAAGGAGTTGTATAAAGGAGTTTTAATTTACCATGTTAGTTTATGAGTACGGTTTGTCTTGATTAATGTCACTCCTTCCTAATGCATATTTGATGAGGTTTTAGTTCTTTTGACCTAATTCAAATCCTCCCTTCCCCTCCCTCCCCCTCCCCCTCCCCCCTCCTCCCCCTCCCCCTCCCCCTCCTCCTCCCCCTCCTCTTCCTCCTCTTCCTCCTCCTCCTCCCCCCCCCTTCTTCTTTCTTCTTCATTGGTGATGGACTTGAACTCAGAGCCTGGGTGCTATCCCTGAGCTCTTTTGCTCAAGGGTAGCTAGCACTCTGCCACTTAAGAGACACAGCTCCCTTCTACTTTTTTGGTGGCTAATTGGAGATAAGAGTCTTAGACTGGGGCTGGGAAGGTGGCTCAGTGGTAGAGCACTTGACTTGAATGCATGAGGCCCTGGGTTCGATTCCTTAGCACCACATAAGCAAAAAGAAAACAGCTGGAAGTGGTGCTGTGGCTCAAGTGGTAGAGCGCTAGCCTTGAGCTGAAGAGCTGAGGGACAGCACCCAGGCCCAGAGTTCAGGCCCCAGGACCGGGAAAAAAAAAATAAATAAAAAGTCTCAGACTTCCCAGGCTGGCTTTGAACCAGGATTCTCAGATCTCAGCCTCCTGATTAGGATTACAGGAGTGAGCCACCAGTGCCCGGCCCGGCTTCTAACTTGTCTTTCTACATATGTGAACATGAAGTTACTAAAATAGCTCAAGCTTCAGCTGTAACATAGAGTTAATAGTAGTCCCTAGCTTATAGCATTTTGTAAAGACTAAGCAAAATAAATGGGTAAAATATTATGCATAGTTTCTAACACATTGTAGGGCTTAATAAATAATAGCTGTAATAGTACAGGTTACTGCACCTGTCTTCAGTTTTTTTGCTTAAGCAAAAAAAATTAATTAGAAATCAATTTCCAAAAATTGAGCTGATGATGTAGCTCAGTGGAAGAGAGCTTTCCTAATATGAGTGAAGCATGAGTTTGGTTCTCTGCACTGGACAGTGTGTGTGTGTGTGTGTGTGTGTGTGTGTGTGTGTGTGTGTGTGTGTGTGTGTGTGTGTGTGTGTGTGTGTGTGTGTGTGTGTGTGTGTGTGTGTGTGTGTGTGTGTGTGTGTGTGTGTGTGTGTAAGTAAAAGCTCATTATCTCATTGCTGACCGTTCACCTGATAAGTGGACCAAGATAGCTGAATCTGCTCAACAAAATACCTGACTAAGTAATTCATAAGCAACAGAATTGTATTGCTCTCATTTTAGAGGCTAACATCCAAGTTCAAAGTGCCAACTCATTCAGCAACTTAGTATGACTGAAGATGTTGCTTTCTTGCCTGATCCTCACAGTGCAGAGGGCGAACATTGCCTGATAAGGCCCAAACACAGAAAGGGAACTCATTCAGGCTTTTTTTGTAAGGGTGGAGCCCTATGACGTCCTACCTGTTGATACTGTCACTGTGGATATGAGGTTCAATGTAAGAATTTTGCAAGGACATAACAGTGAGACTGTAGTGTATGAAGGAAATGGCATTATCTGAATTAACTGTTATCATCTGTAAGAGGATAAACTGAATTCTAATTTGATTTATAAAGAGCTTTGTTCTTTATAGTTCTTTATTTCCTAAGTGTCTCCAGACATCTTTCTTTCCACATTCATTAGCAGTGAGGTCTTTGTTCTTTCAACTAAACCAATTATACTTCATTCTCATATTCCTCATCCCAAGGCTAGATACTTTGCTCAGGTAGAGACCTTATCCACTTAGGTGGTATTACTATATTCAAGACTGTTCAAATGAACAGTCATTCTATTCTGTTTAGCCAGTTTGTAGTCATACTAAGATAATTGAACCTATCTTTTAAGTTGCCAGAACTTCCTGAATGTTACAGTTTTGTATCTTGTATACTCTTCCTTCTTGCTAGTTTTTTTTTTTTTTTTGGTCGGTCGTGGGGCTTGAACTCTAGACTTAGGTACCGTCCATGCACTCTTCAGCTCAAGGTGAGCACTCTACTGCTTGAGCCACAGCACCACTTCCGGTTTTCTAGTGGCTTATTAGAGATAAGAGTCTCAAGGACTTTTCTGCCTGGGCTGGCTTTGAACCAAGATGCTCAGATCTCAGCCTCCTAAGTAGCTAGGATTATAGGTGTGAGCCACCGGTGCCTGGCTAGTTTGTTTTTTGCTTTTTGGTTTTTTTTTAATTATAACACTTCACTTTACCTTGTCTTCAAAACTTTTTTTTTTTTTTTTTTTTTTTGCTTTGTGGTTCTGGGGATTGAACCTAAGGTCTCAAATGTGCTAGACAAATACTTTACCATTGAGCTACATCCTTAGCCCCCAAAATGCTTTATTTACAGTCTAAATTCACCAATAAAATCTTTTTAGTCCTGCCTTTAACTCTCAGTTAAGTTTGTCTTGTATTTGAGCAAATCTATTTATCAATGTTAATATTAGTGCATATGGAGAGAAACACATATTGAGATCCATTAAAATTCTTTGGCTAGGTACAATGGCTCAAACTTTAATCCTAGCTTTATGTAGGAAGTAAAGATTGGGGAAATGGAGGTCTGAGGTCAATGTACTATTCAAATTCAGAACCACTAAAAACAAACAGAAAAAAATACCCTTGCTTTTCACAGAGAAAAAACTCATATTCAAGGGTTGCCCTCATCTGCAATTCTAGCTTCTCGGGTAGAAGGATCTCAGTCCTTACCTGGCTGAGACAGAAGCATGAGTGAGACACTTATCTGAAAAAATAACTAATGCAAAAGGGATTAGGGATGTGGCTCAAGTACCAGAGAACCTGACCATGAGTTCAGACCCCCAATGATGCTAAAAGAACAACAAAAAACCCCATCATTTAATTATTTTAAGACAGCTAGGAGTAAAATCTTATTTTTCTATTTACAATGTCTACCACAGTGCCTTGATGTAATTAGCACCTAATAAGCAATTACTAGACTTAATAAACAATCATTTTTTTCCTGCTAAGGAAAGATAATTCTTAAAGTATTCTGTGAATTCTAATTAGTACTGTGAATTTTCATATGATTATGTTATTTGTTCAGAGTTGGTAAGAATGGGCTACCAGGGCTGGGGATGTAACTAAGTGGTAGAACGCTTGCCTAACAATGTATAAGGTTCTAGGTTTGATTCCTTCATACTGAAAAATAGAGACAGAGAGAAGAAAAAGTATATATGTACTTTAACCAAGTATAGTGGCACAAGTCTGATTTCAAGCCCTCAGAAGGCTAAGGCCTGGCTGGGCATTGGTGGTTCATGCCTTTAATCCTAGCTACTCAGGAGACTGGTATCTGAGAATCATGGTTCAAAGTCAAAAGCTAGGACTGGAATGTAGCTCAGTGGCAAAGCACTTGCCTAGCAAGTACAACGTCCTGGGTTCAATCCCAGTACCAAAAAAGAAAAGACAAAAAATACAGTTAAAAAAACACAAAGTCAAAAGCTAAGGGACAGTATCCAGGCCCTGAGTTCAAGCCCAATACCAACACCAATGGAAAAATAAATAAATTTGGAAGCCAGTGTAGGATGCATGTGAGAATTTGTTTCAAAAAAGAAAAGATTTACCAATTAAGAAAAACTTAAAGCAGGAATTTGTGCCCTCAATGATAGGTTTTTATATGAACTATACATAAACTTGCTCAAATATTGTCTCAATACAGGTTCACTATTATGAAGATGGCAATGTTCAGTTGGTTAGTCATAAAGATGTACAAGATTCAGTAACTGTTTCTGTGAGTATGCAGTATTTTATGTTATACTTGTGTCTTGTTTTTCTTGAAGAAATTAGTTTGGGAGCTGGGGTAGTGGCTCAGTGGTAGAGTGCCTATCTAGCAAGCATAATTCCCTGAGTTCAAACCCCCAGTACCTGTGGGGGAGAATAAAGAGTGTTTTACCTGAGTGTTGCTTTTTGAGTGCCTCTTACTACCAACTGATTATACTAGTTTACACTTTGTCTTAAGAGTGATTATGACTTTAAGAAAAATGTTGTTACCTTTCCTGCTGTGTCTTTTTCTTGATTGTAAAATTTACTCAAGAACAGCAATACCTATAGTCAGTAAATAACAGGAGAATGGAAGGTCAAACTAAATTCTGTAAGGCTATATTCACATCATTAGAGAAACAACACTTTTAGTAGTATTCAGTCAGTGTTGTGTTCTTTACCTTGACAGAAGGGCCATAATTTGTTTTCTAATTCTTGCTATTTAATTCTTTTTAAAAACTTCTTTCCTTGTATTTGTAGAAAGTGTTGAGTACTACCAAATAACTTTTGTTTATGTATATTATATTTAGTAATGCTCACATTATTAAATATTAAAAGTGGTGTATGTGGCACTACACACATACTTCTGTAATCCCAGCACATAGGCTGACAAAGATGGTGAGTTTGAGGCCAACAATGAAATCCTCCCACATTGTACAATTTTTATAGGCAAATAAATTTTTTCAATTAAAAAAGTTTGCTGGGTGCCGTTGGCTCACACCTGTAATCTTACTCAGGAGGTTGAGATCTGAGGATTGTAGTTCAAAGCTAGCTCAGGCAGGAAAGCTCATGAGACTCTTAAGTTCCTAGGTGTTGTTGGTTTGCAATACAAGCTACAGAGGAGGCTAAGATCTGAGGATCATTGTTTGAAGCATACCTGGCAGAAAAGCACCCGATAGTTTTTTTGTTTTGTTTTGTTTTGCTTTTTCTGGTCCTGAGGCTTGAACTCTGGGATTGGTCACTGTCCATGAGCTCGTTTTTTGCTCAAGGCTAGTGTTCTACCACTTGAGCCATAGCGCAATTCCTGGCTTTTTCTGTGATTAATTGGTGATAAAGAGTCTAAAGAACAGCATCCAGGATCTGAGTTGAAGCCCTAGGACTGGCCCAACACACAAAAAAATTGGCTTGTTTTATAACATCTTAAGCTAGGAATATTTTCAAGTCATCAGCATTTCAACACTTAGTGATGATAATGACTTCTAGGTATCCAGTGGTAGAATGGAAAGAGTATTGATTTTTTTTAGAGAAAACCTTTATTTGGATTCCATCTTTATCATAGAAAGGTTATTAAATTTGATCTGGTCATGTAGGAGGATTCTGTTTTCATCTGCAAAGTGAAGATGATTCTATGTTATAAGGATCAAAAGAGCTAATATACTTGTGAACACTTGGTAAACTAGAGGTTACATAAATGTCAGTATGGGGGCTGGGAAGGTGGCTCAGTGGTAGAGCTCTTGCCTTGCATGCCTGAGGCCCTGGGTTCGATTCCTCAGCACCACATAAGCAAAAAGAAAAAAGCCAGAAGTGGCGCTGTAGCTCAAGTGGTAGAGCGCTAGCCTTGAGCTGAAGAGCTGAGGGACAGAGCCCAGGCCCAGAGTTCAGACCCCACGACCGGACCCCAAAAAATAAAAAAAAAAATAAAAAAATAAAAATAAAGGTCAGTATGGATGGACTTTTCAGCTTTTTTTTTGTTTTAACATTTTAAAAATTGTTTCTTTCTTTCTCTTCCCTTATTAGAATGAAATTCAAACTGCCAAGGACTTTATTAAAATCATAGAGAGTGCAGAAAATGAGTATCAGGTAAGAAGATGTGGCCCTAATTTCTCTGGCTCCAATACTTGACTATTTTGCTCTTAACATATACCATTAGACCTGTCCTTTACTAAAAATGCTAAATACTAAAATACTAAATACTAAAAATACTAAAGTGTGGAAACTATACACATTGTAATTTGACAATCTGCTTACAGTTGAGGATTTAGATTTATGCACGTTTTAGCAATACAGTTAACTTTCTTGGTTTTCTTCACTTTTGAAAGGAGTTCAATAGAAACTAAATAGAAATGTCCTTTGTAGCATGTCCTTTCTCTGTAGGTTTTATATATATAGGTTTTCATATTCACCACCAACTCTATTTCTGTTCATGCAACTCATCTTTAATTATTTGTTGCAGACAGCAATTAGTGAAAACTATCAAACAATGTCAGATACCACATTCAAGGCCTTGCGCCGGCAACTCCCAGTTACCCGCACCAAAATCGACTGGAACAAGATACTCAGCTACAAGATTGGCAAAGAAATGCAGAATGCTTAAAAGCTGACTATAGGATTCTTCAGTGTGTGGAAGGAAAAGGAGTCAACGTGGTCATATGATAAATAAGTGATTTATAAACAAGAGTGATATTTTGCTAGGGCTTTCAAAGTTAACTGATTTTCTAGCCTCATGGAATACTGTTGAACCTATAGCATTGTCTTAGTATTTTTTTTTTTTTTGTGTTCTCTACCTTGTAGTTCTCTGTTATCACTATATCTACTAGTGTAAATCTTTTTTTTTTTCCCCCTCCTTGCTACATTTAATGGAGAGATCTATCCTGGAGTCATTTTACAGTTTAGAAAATTTTCCTAGCCATGAATTCCTGTTACTGATTTAAACAGAAAATATGGTCAGTAGGGGTTTTGTTGTTGTTGTTTTTAACCCCTATTCTTCAAAGCACTTCTGGTACCTGCAGTAGTTTTTACTGATCCACCAACAGCTAAAGAGGCTATGCTACAAAATTAGCTAAATGGAAGACACATTCATCCTTCTCCCTCTGCTTAGATCATCACCTATAACATCTCACAAATGTAGTTTGCAGAAGTTTAGACTTTTCAGATCTATAGGTTGCGGGGGTGCGCAGAGGAAATTTTCTAGAAATTCCATGATACTTGGCTTCTCTGGGGATCTTGTTTTTAAATCCAAAGAGTTGAACCACATTCCTTACACATGAACATTTGCTTTTTTTTCATTCTCGCATTGTCTTCTCATTAAGCAGCATTGTAGTTAGAAACATCTACATTTTTAGGCAAGTTCTGCCCATTTATATTTTTGTTTCTTCTCCAAGAACTGCTGACATATTGTGGATGTAGTAGAGTATGAAACTTGAAAAACATAGATGTTGAAGGAATGAATAATAGGTATCTTGTGCTTTAAGATTTTGTGGCAGGATTGTAATATAAGCAAATGAAACAGACAACTATGTAAATCACAAAAACTAAAAATGAACCAAAGTGAAAAGGATAACTTCCAGGCAGTATCTTTCTATTATTACCTGTTATTTAAGGGAATACTAGTGTTTTCTTCTAAATAGGTGTAAAACTTGTTCCAAATTACTCTTCCTTGATCCAGCCTGCCAAGAACTCATGTAACTGTGATATAAGCAACCCTTCCCAGGTATATTGGCAGGTATGTTTATGATCTCAGAATATGCAGGTAACATAGATATGATAATGACAACTGGTAATGGTGGATTCATTTACATTGTTTACACTTCTATGACCAGGCCTTAAAGGAAGGTCAGTTTTTTAAAAACCAAGTAGTGTCTTCCTACCTGTCTCCAAATAATTGTCAAAACAGAAGGGTGTTTGTGCTTCAGCTTTGTTTTTGCTCTGTAATACAGTCAAGCAACAGTTTGTTTCTCAGTGAAAGCTATGTAAGCATTTTTGTTTATTTCAAATAAAATATATTTGTATTATTTGTCATTCATACTATCCATCTATACCATGCTATCTTCTGTATCAGGTAGTCCAATAGAAATATACTTGTTTTGTTCTAAAATTGTGTGTGTCTCTCTCCTTTCTAATCCATCTCTTCTTCAGCTTTTGTCTTCAGTAATACTCAGCTGTAATTCATCCTATTAAGAATGTTTAGGAGTTGGTTCTGACTTTGAACAAATGTAAATGTGGTAAGTATACCAAAGATTTGCAAACAACAGGGGTGTGTGTGTGTGTGTGTGTCTGTCTGTCTGTCTTGAACTAAGGACTGGCACTGTTCCTGAGCTTCTTTTGCTCAAGGCTAGTGCTGTATCACTTTGAGCCACAGCTCTAGGTGTTGTTTTTGTTGTTGTTGTTGCTTGTAGATAAGAATATAAGAATATCTGGGACTTTCATGCCCAGGTTGGCTAGGAACTACCATCCTTAGGTCTAAAGTCTGCTGAGTAGGATTACAGGTGTGAACCACTAGTACTAAGCATCTTTTAATATGAACAAAATCTATGGATCATACCACTCTCTCTCCAAAAGCTGCCAATGATTCAAAGGTTTTGAGATTTCCAAAGGTAATTAGGAAAATCTTACCTTCTGTACCCATTATTCAGAAAACAAGGCCTAAGTATGATTGCAATCACTAGGCAGGAACTAGAAATGAGGGAATCCTTGCTCAGGTAATATTTCACATTGGCTTAACTCTAAATGCTGCTTTCCTTTCCTTCAAGTTTGGTTTAGCTACTGATGACCTGTGGGAAAGGCTTTGTATCCTGGTTCCCAGCAGAGAACCAGAGGGAGTTTCTGTGCTTCACCCTCCATCCAAGGTCAGTTTAAATTCCCTCCCTTTTTTTTTTTTTTTTTTGTTGTTGTTGTTTTGGTTTTTCAGGTAGGCCTTGAACTCTTGCCTCAGCATCTGCAGTCCTGGGAATACTGTAGACCTGGTCTAAATCCTGTCCTCTTGGAGAGCTATTTAACTACATTCCATTCCTAAACAAATTCAAACAATCTTTCCGTGAATTTGTTAGCTTTTATCAATCTGCCCCCAAGCTCTCCCATTGATTTTCTTATTCCAGAAAAACTAAGAAAAAAAAAGAAAACAACAACCAAAAGCAAGAAACAAAAAGTCCCAAAACACCTCTAGGCTATCTAAAACCCTGGGTTGTGGAAGTGGGTGAAGGCCACTTTTGGAAGCCCTGAGACTTCTCCCTTAGTAGAATAGTTACTTGATTGTCTATTTTATCATTCACTGCTGAAATTGGCCTGTAGTGCCCTGGGGAAAGGAGTTTTTTGTGAGACCTCACTGAGGAGTTTGAGTTTGAAATGAAAGCTATGAATGCTGTTTCATCTGACCTTCAGTGGTTGTCCTGCTGTTGGTCACCTAGTTCTAATGCCTATTCTGTTTCATAATCCAAAACTTGGATGCCAGACTTATGTAGGTTCATGGGATACTTAGAAAACTTCAGCACATTCTTTCCAAACAAACAAACAAAAAAGATGTATATATCTGAGTGCCACTTCATCTACAGGCTTCTTGGGTCTCTTTGTATGAGGTGGAAATCTCACTGTATAGCCCAAACTAGCAAAAACTTGAAAACCTTCCCAAGTGTGCACTCCACTGTAATTGGGCCTAATTTATAGGCTTGTATAAAGAACTTGCAAGTAAACCAGATACTCATGACTGCCGTCTAGCTGTTCTACTACCTTCCAGTGAAAAAAGAAAATCAAGGGAGATTGATAAGTTTAGGCCAAAACTGAATGTCATTTAGCCTAAGCTGAGATAACGAAAGTGTTTCTTTGAACAAAGAAGGTATATATAAATATACATAATAGAATGTCCTCTGAGGGTAGTAATCAGTCCAGCACCTCTTGTTATTTGCAAGGACATACAGTTCTCATTATTAGGGTGGTTGGATTTTGCAGTCACTGCTAATTTTTTTTTCTTTTTTTTGTCCATCTTGGGGCTTGAACTCTGGGCCTGGACATTGTCCCTCCTCTTCAGCTCAAGGCTAGTGCTCTACCACTTGAGTTATAGTACCACTTCCAGTTTTCTATTGGTTTATTGGAGATAAGAGACTCACGGACTTTTCCTGCCTGGGCTGGCTTTGAACCTCAATCCTCAGATCTCAGCCACCTGAGTAGCTAGGATTACTGGCGTGAGCCACCGGCACCCAGCTACTGCTGATCTTGAATAAGGAAATACTGAAACTTGTGACAAGTTCATTTAAAAGAGTTTTTCTCTATAAAGGTTTCTTTTGCTTTAGAATACTAGACTACACTTTGGCACTACCTTTGGGCATCATTTTAAGTAGCAAAATCACCAAAAAGCACGGGGCGGGGGAGGGGGAGAACAACATTAAATCATGGAAACAAAACATTGAAAGGAACAGGTTTTATGAGGGTGAAACAAAGCAAAGGGTCTGGATGGTGATGTAGCTCAGAGTTCCAAAGAAGACTGAGCATCACACTGTTCTGTCTCATCTGGGAATGAGTACACTGGGAAACCATTAAATACTATAAGTATGGACTTTGGGGTTACAAAGAAATATGAACTGAATTTGCAAACTTAAGATCTTCAAATAATGAGAATAAACTGTGACCAATTTCAGGGTTGTTTCTAGGTGCTTTAAGATTAGATTAGGTGCTTTAAGATTAGAGAGCACTCAAAAACATTTTTTGAACTCAACAAGTAGAGAATTAAGAAAATGCAACCTATCTTGGAACACTATACAGACTTAGTCCAGTAATGCTGTTGGCTAAAATTAAGTTTCAGACTGTTTTTAGTACTGTTCAGACTCACACTAAAAGCAATTTTATTAACTTGGAGATTGGATTCTTTTTAAGTGCAGATAGATGTAAGGTACTGAAACCTGAACTGTATATGAAAGGTAGGAAGGTCATTCTAGACATCTAGAACTGCTCACAAAATTAACAATTTCATATAAAAGAGATTTTTTCCCCCAGACACATTAGAGACATATGGCAATCACAGTCACACAAGCAGAAAATTTTTACCCAAGTGATTATTGTGTTTGGGGAACACGTACAAGTTAGGGTCAACCAAAAAAAGCAAAAGTTATATGTCCAGGTATAATGTGGACCTAAATTTGGGTTCAGAATTAAGTCAATTTGGGTTGTGTGTAGATGGTAGATTTTTGAGATTGTAAGCAACAGCAGTTTTGATTCTGGTTGTTTTTTTTTTGCACTGTGGCCCAGGCTGGCCTGTAAGTCACCATATATCTGCCTCAGCCTCCTGAGTGATGGGATTACTGTACTAGCACTGCTGCCTAGCTAAGCAGTGGGGATTTTTAGTTCACCCTCTTTACTCTAGGGCCTCATCAAGAAATTGGAGGAGAGAAAAGGTAAAATCTTCGGCTGCTTTCCTATTTTTTTCCCACTACTTTGCATAATCAATTTCTAGGGCATGAACATATTTTTCCTGCTCCTGTTTTCCCATCCCTGTAGCTCTGATTCTCACTAAGATTGCATTTCCTGTTGTTAAAGCCAGTTATTCCTGCCTTTCCTTAGTTGTTGGCCTGGAAGAAGGTAGGGGGTTTGTACAATGGGGAGCATGGCCTGGGTCCTGGACTTTTCTCACAATACCTTAGATTGTGTGGCCTCCCTGGGGGATCTTGGACAACAGCACTAGCTTTGGTATGCTTCATTTTTTTATGTAACTTAGTATCCTTAACCCATCCTAGTAGGTTTATTATTATTATTAATTTCTCTCTGTAGGATAACTAGATGCGAAAGGCTTGTTATATTTGTTTGTGTAGTAGCCTCACCCCCTTTGGTTTGTCTAAACAGCTTAAGCACATTGCTGTTAACTGTTAACTATTCATTGCCTAACATAATAGTACCCTGCTCTCAGGGAGCTAATTATGTTTTGATGACTGGGGCAGCCCTTACTTTCATACTAAGAACAATAAAAGAGCAATACAGACTAGAGTGTAATTAAGTGCCCAAATATGTGGCTCAAGGTTAAGGATCCCCAGTCTTTCAACATAATGAAGACTGTGTAGCAGAAGAAAAATCTTCACTGTTCTTCCGGGCAGAACTCCCTGTCCCTCACTCCCACACGTACACACCTTTATCTCATTTCTCCCCCCACCCCAATCCTTCCCCCAAACTTCGGTGCTTGCCTTCCTCCCTACGTCTGAAGCCCAGAGTCTGGAAATGGAGGAGGGGGGCGTGCCGCCGCTTCGGTGCTGGTTTCAGTGCCTGGCGGTCTGGGGGAGGTGCTGGGCGAGCGGCCCCAGTCCGGCTGCGGCCGACCCAGGTTCCAGTCCCTGCCCTTTGCTCTCCAGCTTTTCAATAAGTCCCAAGGCTCCGGAGGGTGGGCGCGGGGGTCACCCCGGGGAGTCTCAGACCTACGCCGGGCTGTTTGGGGGGCCCCAAGCGATAGCCACGTTCTTCCCCTGGCCAGCAGCCAGGGGAGGAAGCTGGGGGTAAGGGGAGGGCCCTGAGGGAGGGGTCAGCGCCTCAGGAAAGAGTTAATGCAAAGAGGGGGAGGGGACTGGGCGAACAGACGGAAGGGAAGGCTCAGGTAGGGGAGAGCGGAGGGGAGGCCGGTGGAGCCCGAAGGCGTCCAGGATCCGGGGGGTCGGAGGTGGGGGCTTCTCGGCTTCTGCCCCTCACCCCGGGCCCTAACTTACAGCGCAGCGGCGACTTTCAGTTTCATTTCACCGACCCTCCCGCTTGGGCCGCGCCGCCGCCGCCGCCGCGATGCCCAGCAAGTTCAGCTACCGACAGCTCCGGGAGACCGGCCAGCACTTCGAGAGTTTCCTGGCCGCCCGGGGACTGGACCTGGAGACTGATCGCGAGCGGCTGCGGACCATTTACAACCGCGACTTCAAGACCAGGTACGGGCCGGCCCACCCCCGACCCCGAATCCTGGGTCTGGCGCGCCCGCCGCCGCGATCCTGCGCTGGGGCCACCTTTCCGCCCCGGGGCGCGGACGCACGGCGTCCCCAGCGGATCTGGGGACTCCCGGGGCGGCGCAGACCTTCCTCCCGCGCCCAGCCCACGCCCCGCCAGCGCCGCCCGGAGCCCGCCTGCTCTTCACGGCCGGGCCCCTGCGCAGAGTCCCCGAGGATCCTCCGGGGCCGCCCCTCCCGCGACCCGGGCTGCGCGCACGGACACAGCCCACAGGGCTGGGGTCGGGGGAGGGGGAGCCCCCGGGGGGTCCAGGCCAGCAAGGGGGCGGGGGGGGGGGCCTAGAGCACGGAGGAGGCTCTGCCTTGCTGGCGCGGGCTTCACGGGGATCCCCGGCCCGATGTTGAGGGGCTGCTGCCTCGGGGAGGGGGGGCGTCCAGAATCTGGGAGAGCTCCTGAGGCACAATGTGGAAGGGAGAAATCTCCGAGAGCTATGGAGAGGAGGTTACACACACACTGTATACACACACACACACACACACACACTACGTATGCACCCAGCTTCTATTAGCACCTGTGGCTTCTCCATGGAGACCCAGAGCCAGGGCCAGCCTCCGGGAGGCCCCTTTCACCCTGTGGCTGAAGATATTCGGTCTCCTTTTCCTGTTACCACCCAAATGAAAATCAAAGAGACTTCTGTCAAACCATAGAAGTGTGCTTCAAAAACAACTCTATCAACAGGCTGCTGCTGGCCGTGGGCCGAAAACCAGAAAACAATTTAACAGGGATCAGTAGAAAGAGTTGTACAAATAAACACGGGGGCGCGGGGTGGGGGGACAGGGTGTCTTAATAAGAGATCTCTTGAAAGAAGGTTGGGTTTTAGCAAACCGGTAAGGTTAAGAATGACTTCTATGGTTTTGTGACAGTCTTAGGTTGAATTGGTAGACTTGTGGTTTCGAGGATTTGGGGAGAAGGAAGAATTTTTTTTTTCCGAATTGACCAGAATATTGCTTCTAGGATATTGTTTTGACTAATGCTTGGGCAACATCTGAAGAAGAGGCAAAGATGATGAAGATTTGATTTAGATCCCTACGGCGTTGTAGGCACTGTGGGTGCCACAGATGAAAGATAATTCTAGGGAGGCCAGGCTACCTATGATATGTGTACAATCTACTTAGAGTAGAAGAAAATGATAATACAGGTAATAGGAATTCTAGAGGACTGGTCTTGGAATACCTCCTGTGGATACTTCCTGTATATGAGTTCACCTTAAAAGAGAATCCTAGAGCTCAGCTCCAGATCCAAAAGCACAACCCTGGATATATACTGGAGGAGAGTTAGGATTGGGGGAGTGTCCAGTGTATAGGAATATACTAAGGAAACATAGGAGTGGTGATTCTGGCAAAATTGACCTACAGAACTGCTGTTAAAGACAGACCAGATGGCTTATGCCTGTACTTCTAGCCACTCAAGAGGCTGAAACCTGAGGATTACAGTTTGAGGCCAGTCTGGGCAGGAAAGTTCAAGAGACTAACCAGCAAAAAGCCAGAAGTGGAGCAGTGGCTCAAGTGGTAGTCTTGAGCAAAAAATTTAAGCTGACTTTGCCTAGACCCTGAGTATGCCCAGTGTGGGAGCATTAAAAAAAGGGGGAAGTGGGGAGCTGGGAAGGTGGCTCAGTGGTAGAGTGCTTGCCTTGCATGCATGAGGCCCTGGGTTTGATTCTCAGCACCACAAAAGCAGAAAAAGCTGGAAGTGGCGCCGTGGCTCAAATGGTAGAGCGCTAGCCTTGAGCTAAAGAGCTGAGGAACAGGGCCCAGGCCCAGAGTTCAGGCCCCACAACTGACAAAGGAGCCCAGGGAAGGGAGCCCTACTATAGCTTGATTGGAGGAGTCTGCCAACTGTAAACCAAAACTACACAAGATGTTTTTCAGCAAGGATAAAGGGATCAGCTATTTTGGGTTGCATGTAGAAGACTATGTAGCGGTTCATTATGAGTGACATTGTGGGGGGGAGTTCGGGTTTTTTTGTTTTTGTTTGGTTTTGAGGACAGTTCTCTCAGCCTTGGGCTCTCCTCAAACTCAGTGCCTGTGCCTCAGCCTCACCGGTAGCTGAAACAACAAATGCACACTATTTTAAATTTATTATTTATTTATTTTGCAGTGCTGATAATAGAACCCAAGGCTAGGCAAACAATTGCTCCATAACTGAACAACATCTGAAGCCCCAAAGCAATAGTTATTGAAGCCCAAAAGTGTTTTTTTTTTGTTTTTCTTTTCTGGTTGTGGGGCCTGAATTCAGCCTGGGCACTGTCCCTCAGCTCTTCAGCTCAAGGCTAGCACCCTACCACTTGAGCCACAATACCGCTTTGGCTTTTTCTCCTTATGTGGTGCTGAGGAATCAAGCCCAGGGCCTCATGCATGCAAGGCAAGCACTCTACCACAGAGCCACCTTCCCAGCCCCCAAAAGTAATCTTTTATGTACTTTTTTGTTTGTTTGGTGCCAATACTAGGGTTTGAATTCAGGGCTTGGATTCTGACCCTTAACTTTTTCCATCAAGGGTAGCCTTCCACAGTTGAGTCACAGCTCTACTCTTTTTTTTTACCGATTTATTGGAGAGAAGAGTCTCATGGATTTTCCTGCCTTAGCTGGCTTCTGAGTTTAGATCCTCAGATCTCAGCCTCCTGAATAGCTAGGATTACAGGCTTGAGCTACTGCCAACTGGCTGTTCTTGTTTTTCTTTTTTTCTTTAATGCAAATAGGAGGTTGACCTTGGCCTTAGTATATGGAAGAGAAGGAAAGACCTCTCTGGGTTCATGGGACCCAGTCAGTGAAACTGAGAAATACTTGCCTTGAAAAGAGAAAATTCAGAGACAAGATAGTTATCTGTAAATATTTTAGAGACAATCTGGGTGGATTGAACTATGTATGTCCAAAAGGAAGAAATAGGTTTTGTCTACATCCCTGCCCCCATGTAGTCTTTAAAGCCTGGTCGAAATACTATGAAGTTAGCCCTTTTGCTGGTAATAAACCCCTGTTTCTTCCTCTGGACATTGATAGCTTACTTTGAGTGTAGCCTAGATGTTGCTGAGCCAGCTATTGTCAGGCTCTCTTCCCCACCTTACTCTTTACCTTGGTTTTTATTCTTTATTTTTCTTTCTTTCTTTCTTTGCCAGTCCTAGGGCCTGGGCACTGAGCTTCTTTTGCTCAAGGCTAGTACTCTGCCACTTGAGCCACAACACACTTCTGACTTTTTCTGGTTATGTGGTACTGAGGAACCAAACCTAGCGCTTCATGCATGCTAGGCAAGCACTCCATCACTAAGCCATATTCCCAGCTCTTGTTTTTATTCTTTCATGCTAGTACTGAGGCTTGAACTCAGGGCCTACACTCTGGCTCAGCTTTTGTGTAAGTCTGGTGCTCTACCACTTGAGCCACATCCACTTCTGATGTTTTATTGGTTAACAGGAGAAAAGAGTCTCTTGGAATTATCTGCTCAGGCTAGTTTTGAACCAAGATCCTCAGATCTCAGCTTCATCGGTAGCTAGAATTACAGGTATGAGCCACTGGCACCCAACAATTTACCTTTAATTTTATATCCTCTCAATTCCCTCCCCCCTTAGCAGTAATAGTGGAAACCTTAGGGCCTCACACTTGCATATTATAAAAATTAACCTTGAGTGGGGGGAGTAAGGAGGGAATAACAGTGTTTAAAAAGAAATACACTCATTACCCTATGTAACTGTAACCCCCAGTTCACCTTTATAATAAAGATACAAAATTTTCCTTGCCAGCCATCTATATGTCAAGTATTTGGGGGGGGGGGGGGGGGGGAGAGGCCAGTCGTGGGGCCTGAACTCTGGGCCTGGGCGCTGTCCCTCAGCTCTTCAGCTCAAGGCTAGTGCTCTACCACTTGAGCCACAGCGCCACTTCCGGCTTTTTTCTTTTTTGTGTATGTGGTACTGAGGAATCGAACCCAGGGCCTCATGCATGCAAGGCAAGCACTCTACCACTGAGCCACCTTTCCAGCCCCATAGCTCAAGTATTTTTTGATAGTCATCTGTTGAATTTGTTTATATTGCCTTTGCCATTTTATTTAGATATATTTGTAGTATATGTTAATATATAGACATTATATATATATTTTTTTTCCTTTCATTTTTGGTGGTACTTTAACTCAGGGCCTTGTATTTGTTAGGCTGTTGCTCTATCACTTGATCCATGCCTCCAGCCTTGCCATCTGTTCATTATTTTGAAGATAGAATGTGGTGAGCTTTATTACTTTGCCTGGCCTCAAACGATGATCCTCCACGATCTCAGCCTCTGAGTAAATAGGGTTATAAGTGAGAGCCACTGGCATCTGGCTTCAAAATAGGTTTTAATAGTCAAAACTCACCTTGCCCATGTAATTGTAACCCTTCTGTACAGTATTTTCACAGTAAAAAAAATAGTCAAAAATCTTTTCTTTTTTTTTCCTTTCTATTTTTATTTTTCTGCCAGGCACTGGTAGCTCATACCTATACTCCTAGCTACCCAGGTGGCTGAGATACAAGGATCAAGATTCAGAGCTAGCCTGGGCAAGGAAGTCTGTGAGACTCCTACATCCAAGTAACTACCAAAGATCCTGAAGGGAAGCTGTAGCTTACGTGTTAGAGCTATGTATTAAGTTTTTGTTGTTGTTGTTGTTTTAATGGCTTAGACCTGAGGCAGATGAATTTGGGTAGGGCTAAAAAACAATCACTTGAGAAAGATTTCAGGGGTAGTAGCATCTGTAGACATTGCAAAATTTGCAAACGCAAGTTCTGTCTTCCTTCCTGATATGTCCATGCAGAAGGTTACAAAAATAGACTTATCTCCCTCCCACTCTCCCTTCTTTCCTCCCCCCACCCCTTTCATTATTTTTGAGATAGAGCCTTCCTTTTTGCCCAACACAGCCCTGGACTATGAGTCTTATATTATGGTTTTGGAGGAAATGGGATGATAGATGTACATTGCCATATGTAGCTTCTTTATCTGTTAAGATGGGGATGGGAGGAACCTCAAATTTTTACTATTGTTTATTTTTTGCTTTGGCTGCTATGATCTTCTCAATCTTTGCCTTCCAAGTAGCTACAATTACAGGTATGAGCCACCTGTACTTGCTGATTTTTGTGTTTCCTTGAAAACTGCTCTGTCTTGAGCCTAGATTATCTACTAGCTACATCCGGTTTGGGTGAGGAACAGTATGCACAGATTTTGTTGTTTTTGTTTTGTTTTTGGTCAGTTGTGGGGCTTGAACTCATGAACACTGTCCCTGAACCTCTGTGCTTAGGCTAGTTTTCTACCATCTAAGCCACAGCACCACTTCCAGTTTTTGTTTGACGAATTAGAGATAAGATTCTCACAGGGACTTTTCTGCCTGGGCTGGCTTTGAACTGCAATCCTCAGATCTCAGCCTCCTGAGTAGCTAGGATTATAGGCATAAGCCACCAGCGCCTGGTACACAGCTGTTTTTTGTTTGCTTGAATTCAAGACCAGTCTGCTTTTCCTTATATTTTTAGTCAAGTCTGGAACTTCACATCTCGAGTCACACCTCCCCTTCCTGTGTTGGCTGGTTAATTTGGAGTCTAACAGACTTTTCTGCCTGGACTAGCTTGGAATGGAAATCTTCAGATCTCAGCTTTCTGAATAGCTACCAGCTCCTGGTTTCCACAGCTTTTTTTTTTTTTTTTTAATACTCCCAGTCCAAAGGCTTGGACTCAGTGCCTGAGCTCTGTCCCTGAGCCTGTTTGTGCTCAAGGCTAGCACTCTACCACTTGACACAGCACCACTTCCAGCTGCTTTTTCCTGTTTATGTGTCAGTGAGGCATGTAGTACTGAGGCATCAAACCCAGGGCTTCATTCATGCTAGGTAAGCACTCTACCACTAACCAACATTCCCAGCCCCTCCACAGCTGTTTTTAAGGTTCCTGCACTGATGCTTGCTTGCTTGCTTGCTTGCCTTCCTTCCTTCCTTCCTTCCTTCCTTCCTTCTTTTCTTTCTTTCTTTCTTTCTTTCTTTCTTTGTCGGTTGTGGGCCTTGGACTCTGGGCTTGGGCACTGTCCCTGAACTCTTCAGCTTAAGGCTAGCATTCGACTACTTGAGCCACAGCTCCACTTCCAGTTTTTTGGTGGTTTATTGGAGATCGGAGTCTCACAGACTTTCCTGCCCAGGCTGGCTTTGAACCGTGATCCTCAGATCTCAGTCTCCTGAGTAGCTAGGTTTACAGGTGTGAACCTGGCTTGTACTGATGTTTTCTTATGGTTAAGTTATAAGGATGGGTAGAGACTCCACTCTGTAGTTTCTACTAACCTGAAACTCATGATCTAGAATTACAAGTGTGCCCTACCATGCTAAACAAATTTTTGAGGGAAGAAAAGAAAATGTCTTGGGTGCAGTTTGTGCTGGTTCTACGAGGGCTTGAACTCAGGGTCAGGATACTCTCCCTTGGCTTTGTTGCTCCAGCTTGGCATTCTGTCACTTGAGCTACACCTTCACTTGGACTTAAAGAGTCTCATCGTTCTCCTGTGGCTGGCTTCACATCTCAGCCTCCTGAGTAACTAGGATTACTGACATGAGTCGCCCTTTCTGACTGGATTCACTTCTTTATTCCACAAATATTGACTTGCCCTCCCCCAGTGGTGAAGACAGACCCTCCAGAGGCTGGAGATACACAGAAGGAACCTAACTAAGGAAGGCAGTAGCAATTAAACAGATAATCATTTAATTGCTGCTGTGATGAGTGCTTGTAAGAAAGAGTCCAGTATACTTTGGGAGTGTACAGTTGCTTGTGGAAACAAAACCTAGTCTAGAAACCAGAGGTTTGGGGAGAAGGTGATATTTGAGTAGAGCCTTGAAAGGTTAGAAGAAATGAGCAAATATAAGGGAAGAACATTTCAGACACAAAGGGAGCTCCATTTACAAAGGCTTGGGGTTCCCTTGAACTTGGTAACCAAAGGGAGGCAATAGCTGTTTGGGCAGGACCTTGTGAGCCAAAGAGAAGTGTTGATAGGTGTGTTATTTTGTTTAAAATCTTAAACATGGAAGATTGTAAAATAGGAGACCGATGGAATCAGGGTTTTGTATTATTCTGGCTTCTGGTATGAAGGTGGCTTTGGATAAAGCCATAAAGCTAGAAAAAAAAAGTCTTATCTTGCCCTCTAATATGTATAACCTTAACAATACATTCCACTGAATTAATACATAGCTTTTTCAAAATAAAATCCTGGTAGGAGTGGCTAAAGTTTGCAAAACATGGAACTACTGTTCGGATATTTATTTATTTATTTATTTATTTATTTATTGTCAGTTGTGGGGCCTGAACTCTGGACCTGCGCACTGACCCTGAGCTCTTCAGCTCAAGGCTGGCATTCTACTACATGAGCCACAACACCACTTCTGGCTTTTTCTGCTTATGTGGTACTGAGGAATTGAACCCAGGGTTTCATAAGCATGCAAGGCAAGCACTCTACCACTGAGCCACCTTCCCAGCCCCATGATACTATATTTTGAAATATCATTCCTGTAGCCTTTAGTCTTCTCTGAATTGGGTCTGAAAAAGTTACTTAACATTCAGGCATTGAGGAAAGGCCAGGGGCAGCACAGGGCAGACTATTGAGGATGATTGACTAGAGGCCCAACATCATGTGAAGGTATCTCAGTTTCTTCTCAAGTGACAGTAGTTGTTACCTCAAAGAGTTGTTGTGAGCATTAAAGGTACTTAGCACGGTAAGTACTCAGTTACAGGTTTCTGGTGATGATAAAACTATCATTGTTCCTATGGAGGACAAGAGTATGCCATATTAAAGGGCTAGACTTAGGCTGAGCAGTGTAGAGTCATTAATTGGGGACAATTAATGTGAGAGTTCATAGAGCCCTGAAAAATTGAGGAAGGGTATGATCAGATGGTTCACAAAAGAAATACAAATGATTGTAAGCAGAAGGAAAGGTCCTTGATTATAAAAATCTGTGACCTGAAATTCAGATTTAAACAAGGAACCAGTTTTTGTTTAAAAAAAAAAAAAGTAAAAGATTGACATTTTCAGATGTTAGAGACTGGGAAAGACCACTTTCAAAAAGATTTATTTGGGCCTGGGAAGGTGGCTCAGTGGTAGAGCGCTTGCCTTGCATGCCTGAGGCCCTGGATTTGATTCCTCAGCACCACATAAGCAAAAAGAAAAAAGCCGGAAGTGGCACTGTGGCTCAAGTGGTAGAGCGCTAGCCTTGAGCTGAACAGCTGAGAGACAGCGCCCAGGCCCAGAGTTCAGGCCCCATGACTGGACCCCCCCCCCCCCCAAAAAAAAAAAAAAAGATTTATTTTTTGTGGGTTATGGGACTTGAACTTTGGGCTTGGGCGCTGTCCCTGTGCTCTTCAGCTCAAGGCGAGCACTCTCCCACTTGAACCACAGTGCCACTTCCAGTTTTTCTAATGGTTTATTGGAGATAAGAGTCTCACTGACTTTCTTGCCCGGGCTGGCTTTGAACCGATCCTCAGATCTCAGCCTCCTGAGTAGCCAGGGTTACAGGCATGAGCCACCAGTGCCTGGCTTCAGAAAGGTTTTTTTGTGTTTGCTAGTACTGAGGTCTTGAAATCTAAGCTTCTCACTCTTGCTTAGCTATTTTTCTGCTCAAGGCTAGTGCTCTACCTCTGGAACCACAACTCCATCTCCAGTATATTTATGGTTAATTAGAAATAAGAATCTCATAGACTTTCTTGCCCAGGCCAGGTTTGAATTGTGATCCTCAGATCTCAGCCTTCTGAACAGCTATAGGCATGAGCCATAAGCACCCAAATACTCTTAATTTTGAGACAGAGCCTCTCATTTTGTCTTGGCTGGCCCCAACCACTACACTTGTATTTATGCTAAGTACCTGGAATGACTAGTCCCTACTATCATACCCAGCTTTTTCGATTGAGATGGGGAGGTCTCTAAAACTTATTGTGTGTTACCTCCCGTGTAGCTAAGACTACAGAGAGGGACCACCAATGCCCATCTGTTTATGTCTTTCTTTGAAAACTAGATGATCTGGCTGTCATGGTCCTAGGTTATCGGCTGGCCACCTCTGGCTGGAATGGGCACAGTGCCCATAACTAAGGCTCCTGTACAGTTGTTGGTGGTGTTGGTGGTTCTTTATGGTTGAGTTATGAGGGACAAGAAGTTATTCTTGCACTAATGACTTGACAGTGTATCTGATCTGCTCTGAGAAGAATGCATATCAAGATACCTGTCCAAACTGGTTTTGATAGACATTTGGGTTTGTGTTTCAACCTATGGAACTTTGTGACTGGAAGATTAAGGAAACACGATGAAAATTAATGCTGACTACCTGATTTTTTAAATTTTTATTTATTTTTTAGTCCTGATTACCTGACTATTCCTAGTCACCCATTGGTATTTGACCCTTCTGAGGCCTGATGTGGAGACTTCTGGTTCTCTCTCTCGTGAGAGTTTCTTTTTCTCCCTGGGTTGTCCTGGCCTCAGACAACTCACACTCCCTGGAGTTATCCCAAATACTTCCCTGGCTGTAACTCCCAACCCAAGATTCCCTAACATTAGGCTCACATTTGCCTGAGTTCTCAACTTGTAACTCACATGAGCCACAACTGCCTTTAAACCACAGGAATCTCAAACCCAGTATGAGCAGATTTATTTTATGGTCCTTTGTTTGGTTGACCTTCTCTTGTCTATCTCCTACTTAAGGATAGTCTCAGACACCAAGCCCTGATTTCTAGGTTATCCTAGGCTCCTTTCCTCTTCTGTGCTGTCAGTCTGCACTTTCTGCTAAATGACATTCTAAATGTTTTAGGATCTGTCCCTCTTCTATTTCTACCAATGTCTTATGCAGGCCTTGTTATCTTTTAACCCAAACAATTACCGTATCCTTTTTCTAACTGGTCTCCCTGCCTACAGTCTTGCCTCCAGCAAATCCATGCTCCAATCCTGATGCCAGAGTGATCTGAAATGCAAATATGATCTTGCCACTCCCCCTGCTTAAAACCTTCCACCTGCAGTGGTTCTGTAGCCACAGGGTAGCCCCTGGCGGGGCTGAAAGTAAGTTGTTACTCCTCCTCCTATACTGCCACCATTAGTACCACTGTTACTAATACAAATACTAATAGTAGCTAACATTTATTGAGCATTCTCCATTATGCTTTCCAATGATTTATTATCTGTTGAAAACAAATCATAGCCAGTTTCATCCTTCTAAATGGCACCGCTCTCCTTTTGCTTGGGGGGCAGAGAGGGGCAGAGTTCTAGATGGGGCACCAGATAAATGTTTGTAGCCAGAAATGATCTTACCACGTACTCTAGTGTGTAACTATGCTGATTTAGCCCTGAGAGTTCATAGGGATTACCAGAGTTCTTAGGAACAGAGATTTCCTTTAACTCTCTGCAAAGCATGGGGGTAAGGTGACACTCTTTGAGATCATGGGACCCAAGTATGTCACGTGTGGGTGTGTCCTCTGGCTCCTGGGTCCCTGCCCACCCCTGCGATTCCTGCCATTCCCTTTTTTTGCACTTTCCATTCTAGTACAATCAAACTATATGTCATACTAATCATCACTCACCCTTACTGAGGTCTCCTATGTGCCAAGCACTGGACTAAGTGCTTTCCTTGCGATGTCAGTATCTCACGTAAGCTTCAGCATAATCTTTTAAAGATAAGTCTTTACTGTCCCTTTTTGTTTTATGCTGCTGAGGATTGAACCCTAGGCCTCCCAAATACTTATGTACTTTGCCACTGAGCTCTGTTCCCAGATGGATGTGTTAGAGGAGGAAAGAAGCAAAGCCAGCCTCTGAGGGGCATACTGTAGTAACTGAGTAAGGGTTGCCTTAGCCAGAGTGGCAAATTACAGATGGTTTGTACCCTTCATCTTTGCTCACCTTGGATGTCCTCTGGCCTGGGTAATGCACTTCATCCTCTGGAAACCCACCCCTACCCCTGGCTGTGGTCAGTGCCCCACCTGAGCTCAGTGAGCTATCCAGGGAGCCTCAGCAGCTGCACACATGACCACACTGGAATTGATGGGCTCGGGCTGAGTGGTCCTCAGGGTAGGGACTGGATGTCTCTCATCATGGAACCCCCCAGCATCTAGTGCAGTGTCTGGCACCTAACAGGCCTCCGTAAGTGTTTGTTGAGTTTACTAAACTAAATTCCAGAAGCTGAACCTTGAGGTTATTGTCCTGCTGACCAGTTTTCCCTGTCTTCACCTCTCTAGGCACAAAGCCAGGCTATTTGATCTCTGGAGAAGGATCCTTTCCCTTCCTGCTTGGGTTCCACCTGCACCCTTTGACTTCGGGTGGAAACTGCTGTCTGATCAGCCAGCTTGCCCATACTCTGGACATCTCTGCTCTCTCTGGTCCCCTCTCTCCCTCCTCCCCCACAGGCTGGGCCTGCGTCCACTCCTGAGTCAACTCATTTGAGTTCCCCTTTGGCCTTAGTGTTTTCCACTGGTTGTTTGCATTTTCTTTTTCCTGTCCCAATAGTCCCTCCCCCTAAAAAATAAAAATCTGTTTCTTTCTTTCTTCCCTTAGTCTTCCCAACCAACAGCCCGTGATAGGAATATTCTCCTATGTAGTACACAATCCACAACCTGCTGTTAAGATGATTATATTTTACCTTGGAAAGAAAGTTCCGTTGCCTTGCCTTAAGACATTTAAAATCTGGCCATCCCCAGCCCAGTCTCTGTCTGAGTCCCATATTGCCCCACAGCAGCGCTGGTGTGTCCAATACAGTGACCCTCAGGAGCCTTTGTCCCCACCCCTCTGTACCCCTGCCGCCACCTTGCCTCCTACTGGCCCTGCCTTCCCTCACTTCCCAGTCTCCTCTGCTTCTGGCAGCTTTGGGAGCCCCGCCCCTGGCTTCTCCTCCATGCTGTATGGAATGAAGATTGCAAATCTGGCCTACGTCACCAAGACTCGGGTCAGGTTCTTCAGTCTCGACCCCTGGGTCGATGTGCGGTTCCCAGAAAAGAGGAGAATGAAGCTGGGGTCAGATATCAGCAACCACCACAAGTCACTGCTAGCCAAGATCTTTTATGACAGGTGTGTGTGTGTCAGTGTGTGTGTGTGTGTGTGTCAGTGTGCGTGTGTCCGGTGGGAAGGGTGTGGGGGCGGGGGGGGGGTGGAGAAGAGGCCTTCTGGCTGAGAAAACAGAGGACTGCTTCAGGTTGTTCTTTGGGAATGGGGTAAGGGCAGGAAATTGGTCATGGTGGGGGATGAGGGGTGGGGCAGTTTCCTGAGCATAGCTCTCCACACTCTGCCAACCTATTAGTCCTACAGCGTTACCCAGGGCAGTCCCCCAGTCCAGGCCCCTCACACTTCATTTCCCCTGCTTGCCTTCTACTTTCTTCAGGGCTGAGTATCTTCATGGGAAGCATGGGGTAGATGTGGAAGTCCAGGGGCCCCATGAAGCCCGAGATGGGCAGCTTCTTATCCGCCTGGATTTAAACCGCAAGGAAGTACTGACCCTTAGGCTTCGGAATGGAGGGCCCAAGCCTGTTACTCTCACTCACCTCTTCCCACTCTGCTGGACACCCCAGTTTACCTTCTACAATGCTGATCAGGAACTGCCCTGCCCCCTGGGCCCTGGTAAGTACATTCCCAAAGGGAAAAGACCTGCACACATGGACTCATTCTGGGTGGGCTAAGCTTCGGGAAGCACACTTATGTCTTGGAATGGAACTGCAGGGAGATTCCCCATCTTATCCTATTCACTCAGTCCTCCTCTTCCAGGTGAATACTATGAACTCCATGTCCACTGTAAGACCAGTTTTGTGGGCTACTTCCCTGCCACCGTGCTCTGGGAACTGTTGGGACCAGGAGAGTCTGAATCAGAAGAAGCTGGAACTTTCTACATTGCCCGCTTCCTGGCAGCTGTTGCCCATAGCCCCCTGGCTGCACAGTTGAAGCCCACAACTCCATACAAGCGTGTCCGGATCACTGGCAACCCTGTAGTGACTAACCGTGTAGAGGAAGGAGAGAGACCTGACCGGTAACTCCTCCCCCAACCCTGTCCAGGCTGGGCACATCCTGACCATAATAGTGGATCCTTGGGAATTGCCCAGAGCTTGGAACTAGGAGTAGGGAGCCAGAGCCCCTTTTCTAAACTGTAGGTTCTTCCCTATACCTTTACTATCCAGGAAGCAATTTGAAAGAAAGCGGTAGATCTGAGTCACTCTGTGACTGATTGTCAGGCAACCCGTTGTAGACATTTCTGTTTGATGGTATTAGAGATGGAATCCAGGGCCTCATGCATCCTAAACATATGCTCTAACTTGAGTTCTATCACCAGTATTCTCTTCCTCCCCTCTCTGATTAAGGCAGAACCTCACACATTAGGCAAGCACTCTACTATTTAATACATACCCTCTTATGGTATTGATAACTTTGCCAGAGCTTGTTTCAAACTCAAGATGCCCCCCCACACATACACACACCCTTCACCCCCCTAGCTGGAAATATAGGTCTGTGCTACTCCTTGCAAGAAGAATTGTGACTGCTTCAATTTTTTTTTTTTTGATACTGAGAATTCAACCCAGTAGGCAGGCACTGTACCACTTGAGCCATGCCCCCAGTGTGGTTTCTTTTGCAAGTTGATTGGAAATAAGAATCTCGAGGGCTGGGAAGGTGGCTCAGTGGTAGAGCGCTTGCCTTGCATGCCTGAGGCCCTGGGTTCGATTCCTCAGCACCACATAAGCAAAAAGAAAAAAGCCGGAAGTGGTGCTGTGGCTCAAGTGGTAGAGCGCTAGCCTTGAGTGAAGAGCTGAGGGACAGCGCCCAGGCCCAGAGTTCAGGCCCTACGACCGGAGCCCCCCCCCCAAAAAAAAGAAAGAATCTCGAGAATTTTTCTGCCTCACTTGCCTTTGGACTTCAATCCTCCAGGTCTCGAGTGATCCACAGGTGTTTATGTAGTGTATTTTTTTTAAGCGTTCCCAGTATTGCACTTAGCAACAATAAGAATGGTCCAACTTTGGACCAGTCTGGCACATGAATTAGTGCCTTCTGCATTCTTGGGTAGAGCAGTCGTGTTATAGAAAGACCTAGTGTGCCTGGTGCTGGTGCTCATGCCTGTAATCGTAGCTACTCAGGAGGCTGAGTTCTGAGGATGGTGGTTTAAAGCCAGCCTGGGCAGAAAAGTCCATGAGACTCTCATCTCCAATTAACCACCAGAAAACTGGAAGTGGCACTGTGGCTTAAAGTGATAAGAGCTCAGGGACAATGCCCAGGCCCCAAGTTCAAGCCCCATGACTGACCAAAAAAACTTAGCACATGCTCCAAGGAAGAGGGGGCATTACCAGAGTTTGAAAGTGGGAGGGGTTTGCATGTTTATGACAGCTCTTCTTCCTCCATCCCCACAGTGCTAAAGGCTATGAACTAGAGCTAAGTATGGCGCTGGGGACCTACTACCCCCCACCCCACCTCAGGCAAGTGCTCCCTATCCTTCTTCAGGGAACAAGTGTCTTCACTGCCCCTAAAGAGATTGCAAAGATCAAGTAAGTACTACCCCTCCCCACCCACGCTCCTCCCTCCCCTCTGTTTCCTCCCTGCTGGCCCTTTTCCCAGCACTTCTGTCCTCAGCCTCCCAGGCATTTCGTTCTCCTCTCACTGACAGTGCTCAGCACTGTTCTAGGTGAACCTGTCACGTGGGCTTTGGCCATTCTAGTGGAGAACAGTGAGAGCACTTATAATTGCCTAAAAAAAAAAACACCAAAACATTTTATTTTATAATCTTACATAGCGATCAGTGCTATGAAGAACTGATATGAAATTAAATGAAACTGAAAGCAGGGTAAGGGGTACAGTTTTAAAACAGGCAGTCTTCCTTGCTCCCAACCACAACTTTCATAGTTCCAGAGCTTCTGGTGGGAGAGGGTGGAGTTCCGAGACCTGGGGGTTGCCTACTGTGCCGTTCCTGCCCTCACCCCACCCCAACCATCACTGCCAGGGCCCAGTTGGAGACAGCCCTGAAGTGGAGGAACTATGAGATGAAGCTCCGGTTGTTGTTGCACCTGGAGGAACTGCAGATGGAGCATGACATCCGACACTACGACCTGGAGTCGGTGCCCATGACCTGGGACCCCATGGACCAGAACCCCAGACTGCTCACACTGGAGGTCGGAACTTGCATACAGTGCAAGGGTGGGCCCAAGTCAGTCAACCTTAAGCTGTGATTCTTGACAGCAGATCATACCTAGAATAACGATGAATTCATTCCTGTACCAGAGGGCTCAACATGAAACAGGTGGACAGTCTATGCCATAACCGAGACATGTAGGCAGAGCAGTGGGGTTTTATCCTAGACTCTGTTGCCTTTAGATATGTGACCTGGCTTTCTTTGATCTTAGGTCCCTTATATAAAAAGCACAGAGCTGGACTCCATCATTCTTTGGCGCTTTCTGATTTGAACTAAATTTCAGAGGCAAAGTAGAAACTGAGCTGGCCAAAAGGCTAGTTGGATGACTGGGAAGGTGGCTGCAGGTTCTGGAGTCCTGCCCTACATGTTCTAGGCTTGGCACCTCTGAGTAGCCTGTGGGGCTCCTCCCTCTCCGAGTCTTGTCCTGTCTAATAGGAGAAGAGAAAAGAGTAGGGCTAGCACGAGTCTGAGGCCAGAGCTTCACTTGTCTCTCGGGTCTGAAGAGCCTTTGACTACCATCCCTAGGATAGAAGCTTGCTTGTGTTCACACCCCACAGGTTCCCGGGGTGGCTGAGAGCCGCCCCTCAGTGCTACGCGGTGATCACCTGTTTGCCCTCTTGTCCTCTGAGACACACCAGGAAGACTCTGTCACCTACAAGGGCTTTGTGCACAAGGTGGAATTGGACCGTGTCAAGCTGAGCTTTTCTCCAAGGTAAGTGTTGGGGTTCTCCCACACACACACACACCCCCAACCAGAACACGTTCAAGCTTGTCTCTAAGGCCAAGTATGCTTCCATAGCAGGAGGCTTTTTCTTTAGGGGAACCCTGAACTATACCAGCAGCTTCCTCTTCTAGATAGATTTGTGTAGAAGTCTTGGGAAGAGCAAGTGGAGGAATGGGAGGTGTAGAGAATATTCACCCCACCTGACTGGAGCTCTTTTCTTTTCTCCCTGCCCAAAGCCTCATGAACCGCTTTGTGGATGGATTGACCTTTAAGGTGAACTTCACCTTCAACCGCCAGCCCCTGAGGGTCCAGCACCGTGCCTTGGAGCTGACAGGACGCTGGCCACTGTCACCTCTGCTTTTTCCTGTGGCCTCTTCTGGGGCTGCACTACTTCCTGCAGATGTGAAGCTTAAGTGAGAATGGCAGGGGCACTGGGGCTCCTCGGAGGGTGGTATAGGGAGTGGAGCCGCAAAGTCCTCTGGGATGCTGGATGACTCGAAGTTGATGTTCCTGGCCCTTCTTGCCAGGCTGTTTGACCGGAGTCTGGAGTCAAACCCAGAGCAGCTGCAGGCTATGAAGCACATTGTTATGGGCACTACCCGGCCAGCCCCCTACATCATCTTTGGGCCTCCAGGGACTGGCAAGACTGTCACATTGGTGGAGGCCATTAAGCAGGTGAGATTTGAACACTTAAAACCCATACTCCTGATTCCTTGAACTTCAAATAGTTGTCCCCAGATTCTGATTCCCTTCACCTTCTAATGTTCCTTACACTGTGCCGCATCCACAGCGTAGGCTGGAAATAAGGGTCTGTATGGCGGCTGAGCACAGTTGTGCAGTGGTCATTACGGACCTTAATATTTACTTCAGTAGTCACTCAGCATTAAGGTGCTATTTGAACTAGCAAGGACATGGAAGTCAGAACTTAACCGTTTATGTCACCTGAGCTCTAGGAGACAAGTGCTGCCATACTTTTCGGTCTGAATCCCAGTGTCTCAGGAAGTTGTTTCCATACTGTACATGTTCATTGCAGGTGGTGAAGCACTTGCCTAAAGCTCACATCCTCGCCTGTGCTCCTTCTAACTCTGGGGCTGACCTTCTCTGTCAGCGGCTCCGGGTCCACCTGCCGAGCTCCATCTACCGCCTCCTGGCCCCCAGCAGGGATATCCGCATGGTACCTGAGGATATTAAGGTACGTAGGCTCAATAGGATGACATGGAATTGGGGTGGGAGAAGCTTAGATCTGAACCCTTGCTGTGGGACCTTGGCTGGGTTGAGACTTCTGGATCTTTTTTTCATGGTTGTAGAGTGAGCGAGGGACCTTTTCCCTTGTTTGTAGAGTTGAGAATGGGTAGAGCTATGTTGATTCCTCTGTTGCTTCACAATCCACAGCCCTGCTGTAACTGGGATCCTAGGAAGGGCGAGTATGTGTTTCCTGCCAAGAAGCAGCTACAGGAATATCGGGTCTTAATTACCACCCTCATCACTGCCAGCAGGTGGGAAGTGTGTGCATGTATCTCAGTTGTAAGTGTAAGTACAGAGGGACAGGGCTAGGGAGACGGGAAAGAAGGGTCCATGGGAAGGGACGACTGCATTGAGGAGTCAGCTCGGGTAGTAAACATTTAAGTTAGGTAGTGAGGTGTCTGGGAACGACCCTGCCTGGCCTGACACCTCCCAGGTTGGTGTCAGCTCAGTTTCCCATCGATCACTTCACACACATCTTCATCGATGAAGCTGGTCACTGCATGGAGCCTGAGAGTCTGGTGGCCATAGCAGGTGAGGGGCTCAGAATGGCTGGCTGCAGGTGTGCCACCTTGCCTGGAATAAGAGAGGTCCCTTCCCCACTCACCTTTCTTCCTATTCCATCTCTGACTCCCAGGACTGATGGAAGTCAAGGAAACAGGCAACCCAGGAGGGCAGCTGGTGCTGGCAGGAGACCCTCGGCAGCTGGGGCCTGTACTACGATCCCCACTGACCCAGAAGTATGGGCTGGGGTACTCTCTGCTGGAGCGGCTGCTCACCTATAACACACTGTACAAGAAGGGCCCCAATGGCTACAACCCCCAGTTTATAACCAAACTGCTCCGAAACTACAGGTATTCCCATCTCTCCCCACGGACACTGCTGTCCCATACATGCCTTAGCTGGGGACTAAGGGCCTGTGTGATTCAGAAAGACTCGGTGCTGGTTTCTTTCTAGCCCCATCACCGCTGCCATAAGTTTTCATTCTGGACCACATGGCTAATCTGTATGCTAGCATAGGTCAGGAATGGGTCTGAGTTTCTAGGCAACCCAAAAGAAATGAGAAAAGCAGAATATAGGTGTTCTGTTTTGTTTTTTTTTTAAATAAGCATAGAGCTGTAAGCTATATACTGCTATTTTTATGGTGTTGTGTGTGTATGTGGTGCTTAGGTGTCAAGCCCATGGGCTTGCACAGGCTAGGCTAGCTACACCTTCACTTTCCCCTTCCCTTTTGAGACAGGTCTGCGTTGTCAAGCTGGGACTCAACTCCAGGGCTCAAGCAATCCTGGCCCAACCTTCTAAGTAGTTGGAGCTACAGATGTGTGCCACTGTACCCATCTTGTATATTTCTTTTAGAAAAGGACTATATATCCCGAGTGCCTGTAGCTCATATCTATAATCCTAGCTACAGGAGCCTGAGATTTGAGCACAGTGGTTCGAAGCTAGCCTGTAACAGGATTGGCTATGAGACGCTTATCTCCAGTTAACCACCAACAGGCTGGAAATGGAACTGTGGTTTAAGTGGTAGCACACCAGACTTACTTGAAAAAGCTAAGGGACAGAGCCTTGGCGCTGAGTTCAAGCTCCAGTACTGGCAACTACAATGATAACATCAGATATCAGAAATGCTTAGATTAGAATTGAAAGTATGGTGCAAGTGATAGAGTGCTTGTGTAGAAATGTCCTAAGTTCAAACCTCGGGATTAAATAAATAAATAATTATCTTAAAGCAGTAATCTCAGCTTACTTAGGAGGTTGGAGACCGCACCTAGAAAAATAACTTAGAAAAGCAATAAAAAGCTGGAGGTATGGCTGAAGTAGTGGAGTATGTGTGCAGAAAGCAAGATGCCCTAAGTTAAAACTCCAGTGCTAAAAACACCAGACTTTTAGATTATTTCTACACTATTATTGATGAGTCTAATAAATGTTAGTTATAGCATTCATATCTTAGGGTTTAACAAAGTTTATCAGCGGTGGTCATAGGAAATACTTTGTGTGTGTATTATGTTTTGAATGGGTCATTAGTATCTTAGTTTTCTAAAAAATAAAGTCATTCAGCTGGCCAATGAAATTCCTGGCCTGCCATGCTGTGTGAATCCACATTTCATTCTTCTGTGGTCTATAGTGACGTTGTGGTCTGGCTGTGACATTGAATGAAAGGCCTCCTGGGCAAGGAGCAGGAAGGTGGAAGCTGTGTGTGGGCCTAGGGCAGGTGGAAGGGGAGTCCCTGAAGGCTGGTAGAAACAATCCAACCCTCAGTCTTGTGTTTCCTTTTTCCTCCTACCTGTTAGGTCTCATCCCACCATCCTGGACATTCCTAACCGACTATACTACGAGGGGGAACTACAGGCCTGTGCAGACACAGTTGATCGGGAGCGCTTCTGCCGCTGGGAGGGTCTTCCCAGACAGGTGAGGCTGAGCAGAGCAGGCTCGGGTTCCCTACCTCGTACCCTGACTTGCTTCCTCCTGCTGAAGGAACGTGGCAGGAGGAACTTGAGTGCAGAGTGGATGCTATATTATCCTCCCTTTGTCATCTTGGCCAGGGACCCCTTATTTTCCCGGGAAGGGTGTCTGAGGGTTTCTACTTCTTACCCTATGTCCAGGGCTTTCCCATCATCTTTCATGGTGTAATGGGCAAAGATGAGCGCGAGGGCAATAGCCCATCCTTCTTCAACCCTGAAGAGGCCGCCACAGTGACTTCCTACCTGAAGCTGCTCCTGGCCCCTTCCTCCAAGAAAGGCAAAGCCCGCCTGAACCCTCGAAGTGTGGGGGTCATCTCTCCATACCGGAAGCAGGTCTGGCCTTCAGTTTGCAGCAAAGGTGGAACCTCCCCACAGCTGGCATCTCCCTAAATAGGCAGAGACTTAGGAGCCCCCAACCTCTGCCGCCCCTTATCTCAGATCTCAGAAGAGCACAGAGGTCAGGTGTCCTCAACCTCTTTGTCCCTCCTCTCTGGCATCCTGCCTGCTTCTTTCCTCTTGCTTTTGAGTAAGGGCACATAAGAGAGAAAGGCATTCTTCCTTTCCCTCCAGGTGGAAAAAATCCGCCACTGTATTACCAGACTTGACAGGGAGCTGCGGGCACTGGATGACATCAAGGACTTAAAGGTGACACACTATTCCACATTTGCTCCCTGCCTTCTGGGTACCCCTCACTTCTCCACTTTCAGAGCCCTCAGCTTGTGTCCCTGTCCCACTCCATTTTATGTTGAGACATTCCTGAGGCTCTCCCCAGGTAGATCAGGGATGAAATCAGGAGGCCTGTTTATTTAACAAGCACTTACGTCATTCTTACCAGCAGGCAGGTTTGAGGCCTCTGCCCGAAGGATGAAGTCCAAACTCCACGGTCTTATCTGTCATGTGACCTTGCCAGCCCTTTTCTGCCCCCATTCTCAGTAGCTTGGCTCTGAGGTAGTTGTTCACAGTACTAGATGCAGATAAAAACCACCTGGAGAGCTTTTAATACACCCAGTGCCAAGGCCCCACCCAGCCAATTAACGTTGCTGTCTGGGGGCAGAGCCAAAGCACTGGTATGTTTTACAGCTCCTCAGGTGATTTGAGGTGCAGCCAGGGTTGAAAACCACTGCTTTATGATTTTGAGGCCTCTCCCTTACAATTCTGATCAGGAGTTCTGGATTATACCCAGGGTTGTTATGATCCTACCAAGGTAGGACTTATGATTATCTTCAGAAAAGTTTCAGAAACACTGCTCAGTTACTAGTAGTCTTGGCCATGTTTGCTTTGCTTTGAACCCTTTCCAGGTCCACCCCATAGCTGAATAGGTTTCAGCTTCCATGGTATACCTCTTGTCCCTTTTCCTGGCCATCACAGCTTCCCTGTGACTTTGGTACCATCCTAGCAGAACAAGGCGCCCCTTCCCTTCCCTCCTTACCTCCCCGCCCCTGCCCCAGGCCTGTCCTTGTTCTCCTTGAGCCCACCTGGCCTCAGGCCCTGCCACCCCTCATCTTAGGTGGGCTCCGTGGAAGAATTCCAAGGGCAAGAACGAAGTGTCATCCTCATCTCCACTGTGCGAAGCAGCCAGGGTTTTGTGCAACTGGACCTGGACTTCAACCTGGGTTTCCTTAAGAACCCTAAGGTTTGAGGACTGGTGGGTGGCAGGAATTCTTCCTTCCTCAGAGTCCTTCCCTCCAGTAACTTCAGCACCTCTTTTCCAGCGGTTCAATGTGGCAGTGACCCGGGCCAAGGCTCTACTCATCGTAATAGGCAACCCTCTTCTCCTGGGCCATGACCCCGACTGGAAAGCGTGAGCATTCCCACCCCATAAATCCTTCTTGGTGGCCATAAGCCTAGCCTAGACCATGTGTCTTTGTTATGCCTCTGCTAGGCCTCACTGGATGTGTATGGGCTGTGTACCTTTGATGACTGGGGCCTGACCTCTGGTCTCCACCTCTGATGATGCACTATCTCCAGTACTACTTAGCCAAGCCTGCCTAGCGTCATGTGCCAACATCCTTGTACCCACAGATTCCTGGAGTTCTGTAAAGAAAACGGAGGGTATACTGGGTGCCCCTTTCCTGCCAAACTGGACCTGCAGCAGGGACAGAACTCACTCCTAGGTCTGAGCAAGCTCAGCCCCTCTACCTCAGGTATGAAGGGTCCAGGGAGATCTAGGGAAAGAAAAGAGGGGGATAAAAAAAAAAAAGACAAAAGTATACCTCCTTTCTTCCAAGGCCCCCACTGCCGTGACTACCTCCCCCAGGAGAGGGAGGGTGAAGGGAGCTTGTGCCTGCAAGTGGAGCCAGAGTGGAGGAATGAGCTCTGAAGATACAGCTGCCTGCCTTTGCCAGCTTTCTCACGCCAGCCAAGCCTTAACCGCTGCCCAACCCTGAACCTGAACCCAGCCCAGCTGCCCCTGGGAAGGACAGGAAGTCTGGGGAGGGAGTTTACAACCCAAGCCATTCCTCCCCTCCCCTGCTGGGGAGAGTGACATACCAAGCTGCTAACACTTGGGGGAAGGGAGGAAGAAAAACTCTTGAAAACAAAATCTTGTTCTATGCAAAAGCCTCTTGCTTATGTCTCCCCAGCCCCACCCCCAACTTCCTGTGCCCCCAAAATGACCCCTACAGGAGGGTGAGACTGTTAAGGTCTACCCAGAGGTGCCCCCTCCCCTCCATTTCCAAGGGAGGAAACCCAGTGGGCAGGGAAGCCACACAGATTTCTAAGTTTAGCCCCCACTACAGACCACTTCCCTCATCCACCTCCTGGGCTCACAGCCAGCCATGACCTCATCCCTTTGCTCTAGACTCCACCCTGCCTCAGTCCCGCCTTTGCCTTTCCGAATGGGGCCAGCCTGGCCAGCAACTTGGAAATGAATGAAGATGAGACGCTAGGCTTGCAGCAAAATTAGGGACCAGGAAAGACAGAAAGATGCCACACATTAGAACCTGCAGCCTTTATTCATGCCCCTACCAAGTACAGTCAGAGACAAGGCCATGCCCAAAGCAGAAACCCCATTTCACCACCCTAGACATCAGAAGTGTATAAAGTGCTGGTGTGACTGTCCTTTGGGGAAGGCCACAGGGAACAGGAGCCTCACCCCTGGACCAAGGTAACAGGACCACAGATCCTGCTCAGGAAGGGTAGGACACGGGGCCAAGAAGTTCCCAGAAGACAGGGAAGGGGAAGAGGAGAACCCACCATCACCATTTGGAGCTGGGGAAATCTGATGCAGTCATGGGCAGATGCAAATTGCAAAGGAAGCCTTTAGTGCAGAATTCTACAAAGGTGGAGTTTGGGTGGGTGAGTAATTGGTTACTCCTGTGTAAAGAAGGGTTGGGAGGCCTTCGTCTCAAAGAATGGGACAGCCCCTCCGGCGCTTATTCTTGCGAACCTGAAGGCCAGCCCTTGTGGCCATCTCGAATACCTCCCGTACCCCTTCCTTGGTCTTGGCAGAACACTCAAGGTAGCCAAAGGCACTGATCCTATTTGCCATATCCCGGCCTTCCTCAGACCGAACAGGCTCCTGAGAAGACAGAAGATAAGAGAGGTTAAAGGGAGCTAGTGCTAGGCTTGCTTCTCCCAAGGATACCATTAATAAGTAGAACTTGACTGGAGAACTTGATCCAACCCCACAAAGCACCCAAGCCCTGGCCAGCCCAGGGTTTTCAGGCCAGGGACCTAAGACTACATTCTAAATCCTCCCAATCTATTCCCTCTCTTTCCATCCAGCTCCTACACCCTACCAAACAAGTGGCCACTCCCTAACCAATCTCCTTGACTTGATTCATACTGGAGCTGCCATATTTTTTCCTAACACCTGACATCCATCCCCAGTTTAAAGTATTGTCATAATTATCTTCCCAGTACAGTCCAACTTCTTCATCTTGGCAGCTTCCTCTGATAAAGTAATCCTCTGGCTGGAGAGCCACTTAGCACATCCCCAAATGGCTTCTGGCTCTTTCTCCCTCACTCTCTATGGACCTTCTTAGAGTGCCTTCTGTCTCCAGGTGTGCCACTGACACAGCTTGTATACTCCAAGGGACAGACAGCTGTCTCTGAGGACAAGGACTGTCTTAATAGGCCCAGTTTGGAAAACAGACTAAACTAGAAGAAATGAAGGAGCCACGTGACCTTGGACAAGTCACTTTTCTTGGTATTTAATCAGATACCAAGGGCTCTTCAGGTTCTTGCCATGGCGTAGACAAGGAGAAGATGACCAAAGTCAACTCTAAACACTGCGGACTCAACTAAGAAGGCTGCCTTTGGTACCAGTCTGCTACCCGTAAGAAGGTCCCTTCTCCCCCAAGGGTTCCTAGTATGTGGTCCATGCACCTGCTTCATCTTGGCCAGCTCTCTCCTGGTATGCTCATCTTGTCTCAGGTCCTTCTTATTCCCCACCAGGATGATGGGAACATTGGGGCAGAAGTGTTTCACTTCCGGAGTCCACTTCTCAGGAATGTTTTCTGCACAGACGTGTCCCAAATGGTGTCAGTATCTCCACTTAGCAAAAGGCCCCTGGTCTATCCATGGCAGTATCAGACTATTCAACATGGCAATTCCTTTTACTGCTCAAAACCCCTCCCATACCCCATCTTCCCCCAAGTTTTCCCCATGGCCACCGTTGCCACAGGAAGAATCCACCCCCACCCCAAACAGCCTCTGAAGATGGCTGATTCCAGGGGTCTCAATCCCACTGAAGCTCACCCAGGCTGTCAGGGCTGTCAATAGAGAAGCACATGAGGATGACATCAGTATCTGGGTAGGAGAGAGGCCGAAGGCGATCGTAATCTTCTTGTCCTGCTGTGTCCCACAGAGCCAACTCCACCTGACATACAAGGGCCAGTGAGTAGCTGGCCAGTGAGTAGGGTGCCAACCCTTTGCCACCCAGAGGGCCTCTCTTAAAACCATTGGTCTTTAAATTCATTGAACATCTATTGAGTACTGTCACACAACAAACTAAGCTCTAAAATAATCTAGTTTGAAGCTGGGTGCTGGTAGCTCATGCCTGTAATCCTAACTACCCAGGAGGCTGAGATTAAAGATCACTGTTGAAAGCCATCCTGGCAAAAAAGTCCTTGAGACTCTTTCCTCCAATTAACCAGCAAAAAGCCAGAAGTGGAGATGTGACTTAAGTGGTAGAGCAATAATAGCCTTGGGTAAAACAGCCAAGAAAGATTTAAGGCTCCAGTACTGCCATTACCCAGCTGCCCCTCTCCCACAAGCAGGTGTGAGCACTATTCGATTTCACCTTTCCATCAACTCTTTGGAGGGAGCTCTTGCTATCATCTCCATTTTGCAGTGTGTGTGTGTAAATCAAAAAACTTTGGTCCAGCTTAAACAGCCAGTATGTGGTAGAACCAGAGCATGCATCCAGATTATCTAAGGTTACAGTTTATCTTCCCCAACTTTGAACTGGTTCCAGGAAGGAGAATGAAGCAGATTAGTGTGGGCGGTAAAGAAGGACAAACTAGGCCCATACATGGCAAGGTGCCAAGGTAGTGTAGAAAGAGGTTCTTAGCCCTCACCTGCTTGCCGTCCACCTCAATGTCAGCGATATAGTTCTCAAAGACAGTAGGGACGTAGACCTCTGGGAACTGGTCTTTGCTGAAGACGATGAGGAGGCAGGTCTTTCCACAAGCACCATCTCCTACAATCACCAGCTTCTTCCGTATTGCAGCCATAGCTAGGGTGACAGACAACAAGCATAGGGGATTTGGGAGGGGAGAAAAAATAACTTTTTTTTTAAATTGTCAGAACAGGGGCTTAAACTCATCCTTAACTTTTTTGCTCAAGGCTGGTACTCTTATCATTTGACTTACAATTCAACGTCCAGCTTTTTGCTGGTTAACTGCAGATGAGTCTCATGGACCTTCCTGCACCAGCTGGCTTGGGATCTCAAGCTTCAGCTCTCAGCCTCCAGAGTAGCTAAGTTTTACAGCTATGAACCAATGGTTTCAGGCAAAGATCACTTCTAGGCTACCCTCTACCCCTCCACCCTTTTCCTTCCCCAGCCTTCAAGAAAGGAAAGGAGAAAAGTGGACTTGCCCAGGTACAGTCTTCCCAAAACCAATCCTGTAAGCAGAAGACCTTGGAATTCCTGGTCTCTGGTGAGGGGCATGTCTCCCCTTTGGGTTAGAATAGAGAAATGGGATGCAGAACAAGCCCAATACTTTAGAGCTAGAAAATGTGTTTCATTCATTCAGCTGGGGGACCCCAGACACCTAGGCTCCAAAAGAGCTTTTATCTGCTTTGCATAGGGGAGTTTTATGTGAGACTTCAGTTGTTAAAAGAATTTCAGGATTCTGATACATTTAAAGGTTACTAATCACTAAGATGCAATCTAGTACAGACTGTCCTGTGCAGTAGTCATGCCTGCCTCATCACAGGAATTCCTCTTCAAGACTAAAGACCAGCAGAACCAGATACAGGTAGTGGATGGGTAAGGCCAGACGTATTTGTAGCGTCCTTAGGTGTCCCACACTATGTTGGGCATTTGGATGAAAAGCTCCTCAGTCCCCAGGTACCTGCCAGGTGGATGGTATACTGCCCACAGTGACACACTTGGAAATTAAGACTCAGTAAAGGTTAGTCATGAGATTCAGAGTCTGGCACCTAATCTTCAGAGACAACACTCAAAGCGGGGCTGTGTGGCTGTAGTCTGTGCCATCTTTCCATGTCACTTCACAGGTGGAAAGGCGAGCAGAAGCAGTGAAATCCAAACAGAAGACAGTGGCAACAGCCAGCCGGCTTCCCTGGACTTACCCCACCCTCTCCCCAAAGCCTCCAGTCACACAAAGCAGGCTCAGTCCTGGCAGTGCCCACAGCTCTCTTGCATTCGGGCAGTCTGCACCCCCCTCCCCTTCCTCCCCGGCCTGGCACCAACACTAGGTCACTCAGCTCTCAGCAGGGGACAATGACCACACTGTAGGGAGCCACACATCCACCACAGCAGCGACTGAGAATCCACTTGAGAAATCACCTCCACCCACTCTGCCGCAGCCCCTTCCTTCTCCGGCCCAGCTCGCTCTTAGGCTCTACCCACCCCTCCCTGTGACTCAGGGGAGGGAATCAGCTTCCTTGAGTAGTAGGCCTGTGTCCCACTCCACAACACACAGGGACAAGCAGTTAGTTCCTCACACCTGCAGTTCATCACACCTTCACAGCTTGCTTCCCTCACTTCCTCCTTCCCTAGGGAAGGGCTGAAGCTCCTAAGCCAACAGTCCAAGAGGAAGAGGGAGGGCTGTTGAGCTGTTGGAAAAGGGGAGGGGGCTGGAGCCTGGGCTGGGAGGAGCCTCAAAAGAGACAAATGAGGCCAATCCCAGCACCACCCAGACAGGGAGCAGTTAAGCTGGGGAAGGTAATCTGATCTCAGCTCCAAACCTGGCTTTTTTTCTCTCAGTCCCACATCCTGTCAGGCTGAGCTGAACTGCTTTACTCAGGCATACCACCACCACCACTACTACCTCATGAACTCACCACCCGCCCTTTAGGAAGCAGAACTCTCCAGCCCCAGGCTGATTCTCCTCAACCAGGATCTCATCTCTACACACACACACATTCAAAAAACTGCAAGTGGGGAAGAGGACATGAATCACAGAGAATTTATAGGAGTTGAGAGTACACTGGCACGCTCTCCCCCACCACAAAGAGACTCTCTGATGGAACCCCAGAAGGCAGTCAAGAAGGCATCCAGCCTGCCGCTGCCAGCAGGCTCTCTCCAAAGAGGGGTCCTTTGGAAGTCTACCCGGTAACTGTGGTCCATTTGTAGGATTTCTTCCAACCCCAACTGTACAGATAGGCTGGCAATAGTTCCAACCACGAGTGGACAGTGCTGCTACAAGTCAATCACTGTGCTAAATACACAATTATGGTCACTTAAGTGTAAGTGTGCACTGCGGGACCCCAGGAAGGCAGCTGGCATCAGATGGGTAGCAGTAGAGGCCAGAACTGGGGTCAGTGACATGCATTAAGTGGCCTGATAGCCCAGCCCAGTTAGAAGACTTTCTTGGTTAGGCCAAAAGACAGGAGCTGGCAACCTAGGCCAGGCCAGTAGGCACAAGGCCAAGATGGCAAGACAACAGCTCCCTGTGAGAGGCAACCCCCATGGATCTGCTCCACTGACCCTAAAAGGGACAACGAAATCTCACTTTGGGCCTGGAGTGGAGTCTGGAGAGGGGCCTGGAACGTCTGGAAACTTCCCTGAGACAAGATACTGTGGATCTTCTAGCTCTTTCCTCAACCATTCTCCAGATAACCCAGGGGGGCCCTGTACCCTGCCTGCTTGCTTCTCGGGAAGTCTGGGGAAGGAATCGGTCCTTTGGAGATCGCTCTTCCTCCCCTTTAAAGCCACAAGTGTGGGAAGCTCTGGGCCTCGGATTCCCCGATGCAAGAGAGTCTTTTAGCTTGGTTTGGGAGTGTGAAGGAAGGACAAGAATTTTACACACACAAACACACAGAGGATCCCCCTCGGTCCCCCCCACCCCAGCATCCGAGGCAGCGACAGACCCCCTCGGCTGTCAGTCCCCACGGGCCACACCCGCCCCATTCCCGCTCCCACCACCCTCCCGGCCTGGGGGAGCTCCCACCCCAGCCGGCCCCGGCCCCACGTCGGGCCGCCCCGCCGGAGCGGGAGCGCGGGAGGCCAGGAGAGAGCGGGGGTGGTCGAACCCCACAGGAGAGAACCCCTGCCCGGCAGTTACCGGGGTTCCGTGCTTCCGCTTGGGGAGGGGGCGCAACCCCTCTCCCCGACCGCGCCCCGAGCTCCATTCCCTGGGAACAGCGCACGCCGGGGAAGGAGCACCGGGGACGCCCCGCCACCCCGCCCCCACCCCAGTACCTTCTGCTCGGCCGGCTCCAGCTGCGCGGCCGGCGCCGGAGGCTGCGACTGACCGGGGCGGGCTGGAGGGGGCGCCCCGCCCTCGCGGGCTGGGGCGGGCCCGGCAGGGGGAGGGTCGGGGGGGCGGCCCTGAGCTCGGCCCGCCCCTGCCTCTGCCCCCGGCCACGGCGGGCGCTGCCCCGGGGTGGCACGGAGAGATGCCCCGGCAGAGAAGGAAGGGGCGGCGATCGGGGGTGTGGGGGAAGCCGGAGCGCCCCACCCCACACCCCGAGGATTTACCCTGGGCCCCGCCTTCCAGCCCCTCGGGGCGGACCGGCGTCGGGAAAGTTGAGAGGCTCCGGGAGAGGGGTCAGGAAGGGCGAGGCTGCCCTCCGGCGGCCAAACAGCCCCACTCGGGCCTCGGGAGATGGGGATGGGGCGAGCGCGCAGGGGACGCGCCGCCGCCGCGCGCGCGGAGCCCAGGCCGAGCCGGGACGGCCGGAGGCAGTCCCAGCCTTTGAAGGCCTCAGGATCTACCCGTCCTGACCACCATTCTGTTCTGTCTCCCGAGTCCTGTCCTTCCGAATCCAGCTCCTACGTAGTTTTCAGAGCCCCCCCCCCCACCCCCGTGGAAAGGCTTCCGGCTCCCCGCTGGGAACTCTCCCCACTCCGGATCTATTACCGTGCCATTACTATTGCTCCACCGACTGGCGCGTTGCACAGGGTATTCACCTACCCTGAGGAGGTGGAGAGAGGCGAGGAAGTCTGCCAACCTTTTATTAGCTTGTGCTTAATATGCTTCATAGCTGAACTGGGAAAGTAGTTGAGATGTAGCCTAGTAGTGGAGTGATTGCCTGGCATGGGTTGGGTTCACATCACCTGTATGGCCACCAGCATTGGCAGCATTGTAATTCCAACACAGGGAGGCTGAGGTAGGTGGGTTTCCAGTTCATATAGGCAGCCTAGACTAAAGAGTAAATTCAAGATCATCCTGGGTTTTATTGTGAGACCCGGAGTCAAAAAGAAAGAGGAAGGGAGAGAGGAAAGAAGAGAGGGAGTAAGGGAGAGAGGGAAGAAGGTAGGAAACTAACAAAAGTGGCTCTGCAAATGTTTGCAATCTGTGACAGCAAGAATTGCAAGTTGGGCCTGTGTTGTCTTCCCTTGCCTATCACTGCCTAGCCAGTATGGGGCACATATTTAATGAATGCATGTTAGAAGACATATAGATCTTAAAAACCTGATACTGTACATCTAATTTTTTTTTTTAAAAAAGGAAATTGGGGCACAGAGCAATTTGCTCACCAGACCTCTGTGTGTGTGTGTATGTGTGTGTGTGTGTGTACTGATGCTTGACTCTGCTTAATGTTCTTGCTTAGCTAGTACTCTACCATGTGAGCCATGCCACTTCTTGCTTCCAGCTTTTTTTGCTAGTTAGTTGGTGCTAAGAATGTCATTGATTTGTCTGCCTGAGTTGGCTCCAAACCTCCATAGTAAGATCTCAGGCTTCTGAGTAGCTAGGATTATGGGCTTGAACCACCAGTGCTCTAACAGGCCTCTTAATATGCTCAATGAACTTTTATTGTGAACTGAACATTAGGTGCCAAGGTGAATTTCTGCCTTCAAACCATTTACAGCCTAAAGAATAAAGACAGGGGCTGGGAATGTGGCTTAGTGGTAGAGTGCTTGCCTAGCATGCATGAAGCCCTGGGTCTGATTCTTAGTACCACATAAACTAAAAATTAAAAAAAAAAGCAAAGAAGTAAAATTAAAAGAGGAAAAAAAATCAAATATTAAAAAAATAAAGACAATTCCAAGATAGCTAACGTTTATTAAATTATTACATGGACCTTGCTCTACATACTCACAACTCAACTGATAGCAACCTTAGAAAGCAGCACTGTGATCTGCTTGATACTGCAAAAGGGAGTCTCAAAGGGCTTACAGAGCCAATGTCAAGTCTGGCACCAGAATCTAAACAGCTGGACTCTGGAGTCTCTGCTCTTTAACTTCTACTTCTGTAGCTCTTTGATAAGCTGTTATAATCCAGGAGGTAATTGCCATGAAGGGCATGCATGGGCTGTGGAATGCCCAGTCCTGGACAGGTGAAGTATTCAAGAAAAAGGAATGTGTAGATTTTAAATAAAGTTGGAGCCACTACAGGCCCACAGGGCTCTGGGAATTCCAGAAGAGCAGTGATGGTGGTGGTGAGGATCTTCATGAAACTAGAGAAGGCTATAATAGATAGCTAGATAATGAAGGTCTTATGTGACAGTCTTACAGAACAGTCTCAGGGACTGAATATAAATTCTGTTCTAGTTATAATAAAGAGCGGTTAAAGTTAAGAAGCTTATTTAATAAAAAAAAAAACTAAGGTGACAATGGAAGTGATGGTATGTGGGCAAATACCATTTTTTAAATATATAATCAAGGTCAGGCATCGTTCATGCCTGCAATTCCAGCTGCTCCAGAGGTGGAGATTGAGGGGTTCATGGTTTAAGCCCAGCCCAGGGAAAAAAAGCAAGACATGTGGGAGGTCCAGAAGGATTGAAACCTAGGACAACCTGCGTGTGTATGAGGAGGCAGGGGGAGACATGTGAGATCTTACCCAAAAACTAAACAAATTTAAAAAGGGCTAAGGGCATGGATCAAGTGGTAGAGTGCCTAGCAAGAATGAGGCTAAGAGTTCAGACTCCAGTAGCTATATATGTACAACAGTACAGTCAGGCATTCCTCAATGGTGAGGGTGTTATGAAAAATTCATTGGTGATTTCATTGTGTGACCAGCATACCATATAGCATATTTATACAAGTGGAACCACCTAGTACACACCTAGGTTATCTGGTATATACTGTCATATATGCAGGTGATTTATTGAAACATGGCTCACTTCCTGATAGTAACCAAGTCCAATATTTCTAACTTGAGCAGCCAAGTTGGTGCCCACTGAGAGGATGAAGGAGAAGGGCCATATTTATGGGAGGAAATGACAAGTTCAGTTTGAGGTATGTTGAGGCACGTTGAGGCTGTCTCCTGTCTAGATGTGTGGGAGATAACTGGGATATATGAATCTATAAAAGGTTCAGCTGGAAACAAGAAGGCAGATGGATGAAGTCACAGAGATTGATGCAAGTACTCCCAGCAAATGCAGGAAGTGGGAAGAGGGCATAACAGAAGACAGGCCTAGAGAAACATAGGACTGTTAATATTCTTTCTATCACTCCAAAGAGTTTTTTCCATACTTTTCAGTGTTTAGTCAGAGAAAATAAAGACACACACACGTATACACACACACACACACACACACACACACACACAACTTTATCCATCTGGTTTATTTGCCAATAGCTGTAAATGACCACTAAGGAAGAGTTAAGGAGACAACTTCAGAATTTGGACTGGGAGAGGGGTAGGTATGAAGAGGCTAGGATGGTAGTAGGAACAATGGGGTTGTGAGCCCCTCAGGAGTAATTGCCTGGCCCTCCCAGGGGGATAACGAAGACTGAGATGTCATCCCCGGAACCCAGCTTGTTGTTTGGGAGACGCCAGCCACGATCCCGGGGGGTGCCCCGGGCCCCCAAGACCAGAGCTTGGGCCAGAGCTGTATACCTGCCAGGAGCACATGTGCACACTCATGTTCTAACATGTATATGAGAAGCCAGATACAAAGGCCCACAAGTAGGCCTTACTTCCCTTTGCCCTTCTGTCACCATTTGCCATCCCCTCATCACTAGGCCATGCAGCCCCTACCTGCTGGGGTCATTGGGCTCATAGGCCGACAGCACCCTGTCCACAGTGGTGGCTACCTCAGAGTCATTGGTGACATCCCACAAACCATCAGTTCCCAGGACTAACACATCATCTGGACAGTGCTCATACTGTGTCAGGTCATATACTTGTACCTGATGGGAAAGGAGTAGCAAGAACTGAGCTGTGGGGTTTGGGATTTGCAGTTCAGATTAAGAGACCTTGGGTGTGAGCCAGCTTGAGGAACATCCCTTCTCCCTGCCCCGCGCAGCCCCCCCCCCTGCCTGAGTAAAGATGGAGTGCTCACCTCAGGAAAGCAGGAGAGGAAGGGCTTGATGGGCAGGGTGGAACTGCAGACCTTAAGGTTGTGGTCTCCCAAGCCCCGGGTCACCCCTATGGTGGCCATCACCCGGGCCTGAGGGAAATGATGAGGGGTGCTGCTATTTCGGCCTTTCACAGACTCTCCGAAAACTATAGATCCCTCCCATCCTCTACCCTGGGCTAGAGCCTATACCTTCTTAGACAAATGAAAGCGGGCCCACTGCCCTCTCCCACCCCCTCCCACCTCTACTATGGAGTTTACCTTTTTGCCTTCCCCACACACCAGAGGAAATCTGAGATCCTCCAGTTCGATCTTTTTGTAGGCCCTAGGGAAGGGGGAACAGAGGAAGCATCACTGTGCAGCCAAACTCCTCTTCACTAGTGGTTGCACACCCCTCCTTGGAAGGACCGCATCCCCCCCACCCCCCCAGGCATCAGCTTCCACCTAGCTGCTGGTGAGGGACTGGTTGTGTTGTCATGGGAACAGCCCCAGCTCTGAGGGAAGTGTTACCAGCCAGTCATGTTCTGGTCCCTGTAAAGCATCCTCTGGCCCAGCTCCTTGGGCTGAACTCTGCGGGGGAACTCGAGGTGGGTGAATTCACTGCCCAGCAGCTCTGGTTTCAGGAAGCCCTGAAGAGGTTGGGAAGGGCCAGTCAGAGCACAAGGATGGCATATTACATTCATGACACCCTGGTACAACATACAAATGATGTTAATTATAGTAGATCTTTATATAAAGTTTGCCACATGCCACACACTGTTTGAATGTTAACATATGTTAACTCATTCACACCTCACACCAACTCATGATATACAGAGGTTAATGTAATTGTCAAAAGTTCCCACTATTAGCAAAACATAGAAACCAGGATGTGATCCCAGGCAGAGTTAATGTGTTGAAGAACAAAACCCTACTGAGTCAAGGGCCTTTGCTGTTCCTTTATCCCACTTCTGACTGTACTCTCTTTCTCAGCTGGAGTCACAGTATGGACACAGGGCCAGCCAGGCTCCTTCCTACTACATTATCCCACCAGCTCAGCCCTGCTCTCCACAGTCCACACAGCTGCCCTGTCCCCAGAAAGCTTTGATATGGGTGTCAGGGCTATGAGAGTTCTTAGGGACACAGTGAAGAGGTAAAGCCTCAAAGAATGGGCATAAGGAGTTTGTCCTACTTACAAGTAGCTGAAGCCGCTGCCGCTCGGTCTCCGGGGTAAACTCCCTGGACATAGGAATGACTTCACCATTCCGGACAATGATGGCTCTGAACAGAGACAGAAAAGGTTCTCCTAGCCAGGCACTAGTGGCTCATCCCTATAACCCTAGCTTTTCAGGAGGCTGAGATTGAGGATTGTGGTTCACAGCTAGCCCTGGCAGAAAAGTCTATGAGACTCTTATCTCCAATAAACCACCAAAAAGGCCAGAGGTGGAGCTGTGGCTCAAGTGGCACAGCACTAGTTTTGAACAGAAGAAGCTCAGGAACAGTGTCCAGGCCCTGAGCTCAAGCCTCAGTACTGGCACCAAAACAAACAAACAAAGCTCTCCTCAGCCCTCTTTGTTGAAGTTTCAGAAAGATCAAACCCTTCTAATAATTACCTTTAGGATTCCTCACCTGGACCCCATCTTTCCTCTTCTCTCCCCTTTGATCTTTTATTTTAGCCTCCACCACCTCACTCTCTCTATCCTATCATCTGAGAGGTTGTGGCCCCTTATAACCACTTTCAAAGTTCTCTTCATACCTGCTATCACCTGCATTGGCCACATACACCTTGCCTAGCAGATACACCACAACAAGTGCACAGCAGCCCCCATCCACTTGGTAGCCACGACGCTCCTGGGCCATCTGTTCATCCTGCCAAGTGAGGAAGGGTCAAAGGAGAGTGGAAGAAGAACTTGCAGGCACATGATTACTCTCCCCACACCCATCTGCAGAAATCATCTGGCTCAAACAGCCCATACAGGGAAAGGAGCAATACACAGGACGGAGGGAGTATCCCTTCCCTTCCCTTGAGAACCAAGCTTCACATAGGCTCTCAAAGGTGTTACACATTCTCAGTACCACTCCTTGAGCCTAGAGTGAACCCGAGTGTCTGCCTAGCGGGCCCTTAGCCTAGGCCTACCCACTTACCATGAGCTGGAAGGCATTCTCAATGGCTCCTATTACCAGGCTCTCGTGGGTCACTTCCTTCTGTGAAGACCAGCAGGACTGAGGGCCAACCAGGTGAGAGGTATTGGAGTAACTTGGAGACCCTGGGGTGGATGGGAGGCAGAGAGGAGGTGGCAAGGGGTCCTGAAGTATGTCTACCAGATCCTTTAGCTGTTCCTGGATGTGACGATGCAGGAGCCGGGAGGCCATTTCTGCAGCTCCACCTCCAGCATGCCCATCAAACAAACCCCAGTAGTAGAAGCAGAATCCCTGGTAGAAAAAAAATTGAGGGAGGGAGAGAGAATAAAACTACCATCCATATAAACATCAGTGAGGCAAACAGCTTGTGATGAAGGGCAAGTTAGATTTATTCACTTATTCATGCAGGGTCTACATAAATAATACAAGAAAGAGGACAAAGAGTCCCTGTCTGTGATTAAGTCATCCACAAATACATAAACACCTGCATTTTTTTTTTTCTTGGTGGTATTAGGGTTTGAACTCTGAGCTCATGCTTGCTAGGCAGATACTCTACCACTTGATTCCCAGCCCCAGCCCAAAGCATCTGTATTTTAAGAGGAAAAGGAAACATTTATACAAACATGGTGGAATTTCACAAAGCAAAGCCATGTGAGGCTTTGCCATATGGGAAGCCTAGTGAATTATGTGGCAGCTCTTCTACGTGTCTCAGGTTTAAAACTAGATGCCTAGATGCCTAGAAAAGAGGGCCAAGGCTTACCTGACTTTGGCTAGCCTCTCTAGGGGCCCCTGTAACACTCCTCCTCTGGCTGTCCACGTACACCACTTCACAGCAAGCCTGGTCCTCATTGTGCCGGCTCTTGCCAGCATTGATGACCCTGCCAGGCCAGAGTGACCACATTAGGTTGGACACCAGACCAGATCCCGGAATAACCCCCTACTTTAGTAGACACACACATCCTTTTCTGGCCTGCTGGCTAAGCTTAGAAAGGTCACAGCTGCCTGGGATGGAGGCCAGAGAGAAGAGAAGGGAGGGCCAGCAAGGAGTACAGTCTGGGTGACAGGCCCTTCCACCTCCTAGAAAGGGTGGTGGCAGCACCTGTGGGTCTAGTTCCCCCATCCTTGGCAAAGGTGGCTTCCGGAGTGGTGCTGCTGGGGGAGGGGCCATATAGAAGCAGGAAGTTGTCCTTCTTTCTGACCAAGACCCTCCATCCCCTCCTAATTTCCATCAGTCCTTTTGTCCTCACCATGCTGCACCATCTCTCTAAAGCCCTGCAGCCAACCAAAGTTCTGCCCCACTGGCAATGGGGAAGGGCTCCCTAGGAGGGGGAAAGAGGGATTGAAATAGACTAGATGTGTGACCACACCTGGACTGGGCAAGAACCATGCAACCACAGACTCCTCCAGCTGAAGGGCTAAAGCCAACTCCCTCCCAGACCTCAGGGGGCAGGGGGGGGGGGGGCGGGCTTGGCTTTCCCAGCAGGTGTATTACAAATACACTTAGCCTGGGAGCAAGAGGCCAGCCGACCAACCAGCGTCTACTTTCTTGTCCCACCAGTGCAAGTCTCGGGGTGGCGCCCCCCACCCCCCCTCCCCTGTCCCGGGAAGGCAGCGGCCTCCTGGTGTCGCGGGCTATTTCTGGGTGTGGAGGGGGAGGGGAACGGTAAGAGGGACAGGGAACTGGGACGCTGCGCCCAGGAAGCCGGTTAGCGAATCTTTTCAACCACCATTTCCCTATAAGAAGGAAACTAGCTTCTTCTGGAACCTTTCCTCCCCTAGCCTTGAAATTGCCGACTTGCAACTAAGAACTGGCTAACTGATCCCAAGCGGCGCCCCCCTCCCCTCCCCCCCGGTCCCCGCCGCCCTCCCGTGTGTGGGAGGGAACCCGGTCCTGATGCAGCCACGATGATCCACGAGCTGCAAGGTCCTGACGAAGGTGATTCCGGCTGCCCCGACTGGAGAGAGGGATGGAAGCGGGTGCGATCCCCCGGGAAGGTCCTGGCCCAGACCGCCGCGCCGGGGACACATCCCAGTACCCCAGATGCCGAGCTGGGGAGGGGTGCGAGTCCCGTGCTGCTCGGGATGCCCCAGGGAGGGGGGCGCTCACTCGGCGTAGCCCGTGCTCCAAGGCAGGCGGCGACCTGTGTCCGGGGGGCTCTGCACCACCCGGCCCGCGTGGTCGTCGGCGCGTCGCAGCCCCCGCGGACTCAGCTGCAGAAAGGTCGGTCTGGAGAAGCTCGCGCGAGCCTCCGGGGTCTTCGCTGGCGCCCCGCTGCCGCTGCCGCTCGCGGTCCCGGGCTTGGCAGGCGGGCTCTTGGGCGCTCCTGGAGCGGCTGCCGGCGACTCGGAGGTTGCACTGGGCGAGTCCGGGGATTTGGGGCGCGGAGGCGCAGCGCCTCCGGAGCTCACCAGGTGCGCCACGGCCGAGCGCACTCGGTTTAGCATGCTGCCTCCCTGCCCCGCCCTCCGCATGGCCCCGCCCTCCGCGTGGCCCCGCCCTCCGCGTGGCCCCGCCCCGCCCAGGCCCCGCCCCTAGGGCTCCGAGTGGGCGGAGCTCTATCGGGGGGGGGGGTACTTTCACTGGCTCTGGGCCACCCCGGGAACCGCCCCGCTGGTTCTGAGCCTCTGCCCCACCCTCTCCCGGCTGTGTCGCACCCTGGTTTCTCAAAGGAATAATCGGGGTCTGTTGTGGGAAGTGGGTGGAGGCAGGGAAACAGTATTGCAGTCCGGTTGAGTGAGACATCAGTAGACTTTTCCAATTGTGACGGGGGTGGTCCCTCCCTTGGGGGACCGGTGTGTGAGGAGCCGATGACCTCAGCACAAAACAGCCACTTCAGGGCCCCTGGGTGTGAAGCACCTGGTGTGACTCCACCTCTGGTTGAAGTCGCCCAGATCAGCGACGTCCGTGAGCTGGTGCTTCACCCAGGGATGAGTGGGTGCCACTCTGGGCGCAGCCCATCTTTCTGGATCGGGCTGCTGGGGTAAATTCCTAGGCTCTTGAAAGCCGTGTTCTCTCTGAAGGCCATCTTCACATCCGGGAGAGTGGTTGACACTCCCACCCCGCTTTCTTTGCCAGAACCTTTTCCTTCATAGTTAGACTTCCTTGTCTATTATTTTGTGGTAAAGAGAACAAAATCACGATTTATTGAGGACTTACTGCACACTAGGCCTTACACAACAAAGACGTTCCACTGCCCACTAACATGGATGAGGCTGGACGGGACGCCTCTGTCATTTTATGTGACTTACCCTAAGAGATCATACAGCCACTCGGAAATTCATGCTCTATCTGCCACCTGATACCCAAACAAGGTTCTGACCTAAGAACCAAGTGATTTCTTTGGACTGAAGAGGAAGTGTTAGGAAGGAGAGGATGACCAGATGGATTCATGCTCTCTCAAACCACTTGAAGAGAGATTGAGAGTAGATTCCAGATGTTGAGCAAGTTCTCTGGCTGACACCAGGGGGAGACAGAGGCCAAACTAAACACTTGACAAAAGTGGAAAAGCCCACTCCTTGGAAGACTATAGGAGGGTAGTATAGAGCTAAGACATGAAAAGCTCTATCCTTAAGCTTGGTGTCAAGGAGTTGGTCACCCGGAGTTCAGAGACACCTGGCTCCCAACACAGTACAAATGAGGGCAAGTTATTGTCCTAACACCAAGGGAGGCTGTTAGGGACCACTGGCAACTGATGCATGGTTGTGACTCAATTTAGGTTCTATCCACTGGGTGCTTCCTGACCATATCCCACTCTGCTCTCCAGGCTAAACTGTCCCAAGAAGGGATGGCTTTCTTGGCAGCTCATAAGTAAACTCCTACAATGGTCCTTCAGATGTGTATAGTTGCTGTACTAATCCCTGTACTTTAGGTAGAAAGAGCCAGAAAAATGAAGTCACAAACAGAAAAAAAAAAATTAGAAACAAAAACAGAGCAGCAAAGGCAGCTGGGGACAAAGAACACACTGCTATGATGGGCGTTCTGTTTGAGAAAATCAGCCAGCTCTGATAAATGGCATCACATCAGCAGGGAGCCAAAGACTGAAGGATAAAAAGCACATAACCCGTGGCTATTTTTATTATTCAGTGTTTCTGGGACAGTTTACTTACTGCATCTCAGTGTCACCCAGCTTCCTATCCCTTGCTCTTTACACCAAGGTGTGGCTGTTAAAGTGGGCCACAGAACTAGAAGACCCCTGACTCCAGCACTAGATCAGCCAACAAGAAAGCCCATGATTTCTTGGGTTCTAGTCCCCAGCTATACCCAAACCCCTGGGCTCTCCTCTCCCTGAGCCTTGTAGCTTTCCTAGAGTCATCATATCTCTTGAACTCTCAGACCTGGCAAGGAGGTCATCACCTTGCCTCATTCCCTCAGGCAGTCGAAGTGAGAGGAGACGGGGGAGGAGGGAGGCAGACTTGTGGGTGCTTTCATTGCTGAGAGTTAACATACTTTATTGAGTGATCTGTTCATATGGGAGCACAAGGCCTGAGCCAGAGAGAGACAGGACAGATTTGAGATAGGCCTTTTATCCCAAGGCTCAACACTAACCCCTAGCCCCCCTCAACACACACACACACACACACACACACACACACACACACACACACACACACACTATCCCCAAAACCCTCTTAGCGAAGAAACACCTGTTTCCTGTGAAGAGACAAATGAACAAAACATCTCTGCCCCCCCCTTGTGTCAGATAACATCCATATCCAAAATATAACCCTGTAAAGAATGACACAATCGAATATATTACAGTTTTCCTGATGAAGAAAGTTCCAGAAGCTTCCTGAAGCTAATAAACACTCTAAGTAGCATTTGAAGAAGAACTGAATTGTATTTAATGAGTGTAGATGTAAATTGAAATAGCAGCTTGCAAGTACTGAATTGAACAGAGGCTTTCTAGAGTCTTCAAAACTCAGAAACACATGCAAGTCTGGGTGAGGACTCCTCACTCCCAGCCCTTTTCCCTTCCACCTCCCCTGAGCCTGCAGAACTAGGGATCTAATCCTAGGGTGGCAGTGTGGAAAGACTCGCTCCAAGCTGTCCTGGTCTGCACCCGTGAGCTGTCCATCAGCATGGGACTCAAGCTCTTTTCTCTTCTCCTGTCCTGTGCCGCCAGGGGCCGCTGCGTGCAGGCTGTCCCCGCCGAGCACCCCTCCTACTAGCTTAAGGAGTTGGCAGAGCCCTGGGGGTCGGAGCAGCCTGGCGACCCCAGGCTAGGAGACAGTGGCTGCGCGCTTCCCGACAGAGCTGCGCAGTCCCCGCCTGCAGGAGCGGAGCCCGGAGCGCCCCGGTGTCCGGAACCAATCACACTGGGTGAGGGATGCCAGCTTAAGTAGCACCCCGCGGTGCTCGCCGCGCAGCAACGCGGTCACAGACTAGGACAGCGCTTCTTAGGAAGGACAGCACCTAAACTTGCAGCGAGCTTTGCAGAGTCTTAATCCTTTGTGCAAAAGCAGAAAAGACCTCAAGCCAGCAAGTTGGATCATGAGGGGCAGGTAGGTCTCGGGTGTGGGGACCCAGAATTTGCAGGGCGCTGAATGGGGGCGGGAACAGGTGGGGAGAAGTCTCAGGTACTTCGTTGGTCCACATCCTTACTCTCTTTCTGGTCTGTAGGCTGATCCATCAGTCTCACCCACAGTCTGCATTGGAGCTTGGGGCCAATGGGCTGGGAAACTAAAACAGAGAATGAAAGCTGATGAAAGAAATCCCAGAAGCATCTTTTCTAGTGCCGTTTAAGGGAGTGAACAGAATGCCAGAGATCCTGCCTTCCCATGCCCCTCTCTATCCCAGGTGGATTAGATTGGAGCCTGTGACCACTCAGAGAAATAGCATCTCCTAAGAGAACACCAATTTACATCTGTAATGGTCAGCATGAGAGTTCCTGAAGGCAGGGTGAGGAAGAAGCTACTCAGAATAACAGCCCATGGTGATGGGTGGGAGTTGTCTGCCCATGGGCACACCCTTCCTGTGGGTGTTGGCATCACTTCTTCCATCTGCCATTGCCCCTTTATGCCTGAGACCTGGACACAGGATACTTTGTCTTTCCTGGGCCTCCTAGCCTGTGAGTTTTACTTCTGTCTCTGTTGGAGGTTGAACCAAGAGAGAAAAGAGAATAAAGAGGCTCTTGGGGGATTGTAGCCTCCGAGGCTCAGAAACTGTGGCACCCCCATTCTATTCCTGGAGGAGACGGGAATGACTGCAGAATTAAGCCAAATCTATTTGAGTCCTTGAAGCAATGGTTTGGGGGGGGGGGAGGAAGTTATGATAAAGAAGATTCAGGGCCCCCTGGAATCTCCCTAGTGGCCTCTTCCAGTGTGATCAGATGGATTCTGCTGAGAAACCCATCTTTGACCCTTAAGTCTGTCCCAAGACCTGAGAGATGACACCACTGATTCTTAGGCCCCACCCACCCCTGCTTTACTCCTAGGGCAGAGAAATTCCTGGCCACTTGTCTCAGGCTTGCCTGAGTCTATAAGAACCCCTCATGTGCTTCAGGCAGAAAGACTCTGCCCTTATCCTGGGAATAGCTTCAGAACTGACTCTACTGGCGTGCCCAGCCCACCCCCTTCTCCTCTCCCAAACTTTCCTTCACCCTCTCTGGAGGCCTGGACTCTCTCTGTTCCTTACAATCCCTCAAAACTCTTTTCCACTTGTCAAGGTAGAGTCAGTCTGAGGCCAGCAGATGAGCAAACAGAAGCTGAAACATCTCCAACAAGGTAAGTGGGGAAGCAAAGATGGGAAGTGAGGAAGAGCAGAGGCAGAGAACAAGTCAGCATCTAAAGAATCCTAGCATTTGGGTTTGGCTCCTTGTATTCCTGGGACTCTGTTGGCATTTGAGGTGGGGGAATGATTAGCAACGCTCACAGGAGACTGGCAACCCCCCCTCCCTCAAGAGCCCACTCAGTCCTCCACTCTGTCACAGGCTGAGGCAATGACCCAGGCCAACCCCTGAGCTCAAAAAAGGCCCCTATTCCTCCCTGGCTCTGTGACTGGGCAGCTACTCTGTGTTCTTCTTTCCTGGGATTCCTTAGTTTCTAACTTCGTTTTGGGAGGCCTGATTTGGTTTGATGGAGAATGGAAGAGAAGTAATAGAGAAGAACAGAGGCAAAGGGCAGAGGACTTGGGGGAGCTGCTGGTCTCTGGCCTCTGCTACCACTGCTGCGAGGTCTTAGGCCTATTAGCTTTTGTTTCATTTCTTCCTCTTTAAGTTTAATTTTTAACTTTAACTTTTATTTAAATGAAATTGAACTGCGACTACATTCCTAAGGTTTGAAACTCAAATAGTATGAAAAATTGAGAGAAAAATAATCTACCTCTTGCTCTCAAATCCAGCCACCCAGTTTCATTTCTTAGTGGCAAACATTGTTGGCTTTGTGTACCCTTTCCAGAGGTAGTTTATGCACATTAAACAAGAGAGATAGCCCCTCCCCTTTATACATAACATTCTTTGTTGTTGTTGTTGGTTGTGAATCTTGAACTCTGGGCCTGGGCACTGTCCCTGAGCTCTTTAGCTCAAGGTGAGCACTGTACTACTAGAGCCACAGCGCCATTTCCGGTGGTTAATTAGAGATAAGACTCTCACAGACTTTCCTTGCCCGGGCTGGCTTTGAACTGCATTCTCAGATCTCAGCCTCCTGAGTAGCTAGGATTACAGGCATGAGCCACTGGCACCCGGCTTACATAACATTCTATACGTAACATTTTATATAACATTCTATACAGTTACTTTCCCCAACCCCTAGTTTTGTGTGTGTGTGTGTGTGTGTGTGTGTGTGTGTGTGTGTGTGTGCTAGTACTAGGGTTTGAATTCAGGGCCTGGGTGCTCTTAAGGCTCATGTTCTACCACTTGAGCCACCTCCACTTCCAGCTTTTTAATGGTTAATTGGAAATAAGGGTCTCATGGACTTTCTGTTTTGTTTTCGAATTGTGATTCTCAGACTCAGCTTCCTTAGTAGCTAGGATTACAGGTGTGAGCCATTAATGCTTATTTATTTTTTTAACAGTTGTGTGGAAAGGACTACATTTGTATAGCCTATACACTGTATCCAGCCAGTCCTTTACTGATGCTTCACCCATCTGTAAAATACATATAACAAGTCTGCTTTGTGAGATGATTATGAAGGATTTAAGATCATGCATGCAAAGTGTCTGGGTCAAGAGCTCAAAGAATGGGAGTCAGCGGCATTGTTCTGGTTCCTTCTGGTTCCTTCTCCCCAAGACCCATCTGAAATGTTATCTCCTTCACAGTCTCTTCCTCATTACCCCCAGGCCTCTGGTAGCACGTACTCTGTCCTACGCTGACTTCATTCCAGGCTGCAAGTTGCTGGGCACCAGGTATGCATCCTGCCCACCATTGTGTTTCCCGGAGGGCATGGCACGGAGGAGCCACCTGCCTTGAGCAAAGCAGGATATGCACTTCTCTCTACAGGATGAGTGAGAGGTTCGCATGGAACTGGAGCCCGGGTGGCTGGCTGCTGGCCTTGTGCGTGGCCTGGCTGTGGACCCGCCTGGCCTTGGCTTCTTTGCAGCCTTCACCTGCCACAGGTTTGAGGGAGGTGTGGGGCTCGGAGAAGAGCTTCCCGGGACACCCTACCCCATTCCACATAGCAGGCAGATCTGAGGTAGAGTAAAACGCACAGATTTCAGGGGCTGACTCCTCTGATCATTACCCAGGACACTCTGTCCTCTTCTCCACCTGGCCAGAGAAGGCCTGGGATGGCTCCTTCCGGGTTGGAAGGTGTTCTGTAGCAAGAGAGAGAAAGAGGACCTTGCATGAGGGCTTAAGTCTAGCCTCCTGGCCTAATTCTGAGGTTTTCCTTCTGGGATGGCTAAAGCCTGTGTAAGCGGATGATCCCTTTCACGCATTGTAAGCCCTGGGGCCCTTTGCTCTAACCCTGAGAAAGCCTAAAGGTGGGGGCTGGTGTAGGACTCCACTTTCTTCTGCCTAAAGACTAGGCTCTGACAAAGGGTGATTGATGAGTGTGGCCTTGCTAGGGAGGAAGAGGAAGGTTTCGTTCACGTCCTCTACCTGGAAATCTTCCTGTCCTCTCTCCCCTTTCCACCACCTGCTATTACTAAGCCACAGCCCTGGGAATCTCTTAAATAGCACCTCCCTCCCAAGCAGGGAGGAGGTGCTTGAGGACCACCTGGGTTGGTGGGAGGGGTGCAAGTCTTGGGGCCTGATCTTGTGTGCCTTGGCCTCATCAGTCCTCGAAAAGCAGGGCACGTGTGAAGTAATTGCTGCTCACCGCTGCTGCAACCAGAACCGCATTGAGGAGCGCTCTCAGACTGTCAAATGCTCCTGTCTTTCTGGCCAGGTGGCTGGCACTACACGGGCAAAGCCTTCCTGCGTGGATGGTGAGTAACCAGGGCCTGGCCGGCGGGTGGGGAGGCCCTGAGCAGAGATAAGGAGGTTGTGTTCAGGCCTTGCCATCTGTTGGGGATCCAATTTCATCCTCATCAGGGCTTTCATGATCAGAGTCTCAAACGGTGGGGCACCCTCTGAGGGACAGGAGGGCAGATGTGGACATCTCTGTGTCATGGATGCAGAAAGCTCTTGTTACAGCCTCTGTGCCACTCTATCCACCCTCTGGCGCATGCGCACATACGCATTCCGGTACTCCTCCAAAGGGGGCCCTCTTCCATGTGCTGCCTCTTCTCAGCCAGGCCTTTATCTTCTCCTCATGAAGACACTGGATCCTGACCCCTGTTCTTACCTCTCCATCCATCCTCTGCTCACTGTGCTCATGCACGGCAGCTTGTACACTCCTGGACACAGCTCCCACACTTGCTTACATGCTGTACACCAGTGTGAGGAGGGATGCTGAAGATTATGCCTTTGTGTGAATGGCCTGGCTGCCTTCGAGGCGGCTTCCCCCACTTCCATCCTCCCTTGCTGTCTTTGACGCAAGGCAGATCCATGTGATGAAGCTCAGGCCTCTGCTTGAGCACAGGGCTGTCTTTCCAGACTCCCTAGAGTAAGGGGAAGAGAATGGAAGTTCAGGGCTCAAAGCCAAATGTATGCCTTTTTTCTGGGACCCCTCAGAACCACTGCCGTGCTTGAAAAGAGCTTAGAACTGGTTTTCTGCCTCCTGCTCCCCAGCCTCCATTGTCCTGCAGAGGTGGTGGTGTCAGATGGAGCCCTGCCTGCCTGGGGAGGAGTGTAAGGTGCTTCCCGACCTGTCAGGATGGAGTTGTAGCAGTGGACACAAAGTCAAAACCACCAAGGTATCGGGATGGACATGTCATCTTCTTTCTTACTTGGGGGGCAGCAAAGGGGATTCTGAAGCCCTTGGAGGTCCAGGAGAACAGGGTCACTAGGTGAGAATTGTGAGCCACGACAATATATCTCAAGAAAATCCCTCTGGATCTGTCCTGATTCTGGGAGGGCTTGACATCCAAACTCCAGTGTGTCTTTCTGGGAAAATTCTTGATGTTACATATGCTTTTGTTTCTTTCTCTGTGTGTTTGCCTTCAGAAACTGCCAGGTGTAGAAAGACAAAGTGGAGGCAGGTGTTGGTGGTACATGCCTGTAATCTCAGTACTCCAGAATCTGAGGCATTAGAACCCTAAGTGACCCAGTGAGTTACAGGCTAGCGTGGCTACAGAGTGAGACTGTGACTCAACAAACAAGACCAAACCAAAACAAGAATTGGGGAAATTGCCTAAATAATTCAGGAAAGTCTCTCTCCAGCCTGAATCCCACTACAGTAGCCAGCTCTGTCTGTTGCTGCCTCTGCCATGGATTCTCATCAACCCTCACCTCACTGCCATGATGATCAGCTTCCTGAAGTTTAGATCTATCTTTCTCTAGTCAAATTGCTCTGTCTGCTGTGACAGCACTCAAGAAGAATATTTTCATGGTTTGCTGCCTGCCCCACAAAACAAGGGGTAATTAAAATTTTATCAAACTCTTCAACAATTCCATGCGTGTCATGGTTAATTAGTTGCATTATGTTGTTATTACCATGTATACAGAGGAGTGACACTCCAGGACAAGCCATGGCACAGCTTTTCTTCCCCACAACAAACACAAACAAACAAAACCAGAGAAGAAAAGGGCAGGATCCAGGGTTCTGAAGAAAGCAGTGATTTTTCTAAAGCACAGAACAAAAGCAGTTGTGGCAAGAAAAAAAAACATCAACTGGATATAAAGCAGACTATCTGATCTGTAGGTAGGGAAGAGAAACAGGCATTTGGAGTATATTTAAGGCTAGAAGAGAGTGAGGCCTGGCACAGAGGTTAGAACATTTGTTATCCTGTTATAGATCTGGGGTTGTAGCCTGAAAAGTGAATGGCTATGTTTGCCATTTGTGTAGTGAGTCCAGTTGTGAGGCATTTTAGTTTGTGTTTATATAGACTCCCAGGCTCCCTTTCCCAACTTGAGTGTCTTTAGGAGGAGACAACCAGGATGAGTGACCTTCTAAGTGACTTGTATTTCATGGGGGAGTCTCTGCATGCTGGGATTACCCCCAATGACTTCTCTAACCTTTATCTACCCTATCACTTGCTCCTTAGGTCACCCGATAGCTCTTGTGGGGAATCATGGCTGGATGGAGTCCTGGACTGAAGAACAATATCCAGTTTTTAGCCAGCAAACATGGGGATTCACTTACCTGAACATGGACTCCATGCCACATGTAGCATCTGTCTTTCCTGGGTATTTCAGTACTGTGAAGAAATGGATGGATTTGAAACCACATACCTGGGGATCTATGTTCTCTTGGAGACAAATAATGTCAAGACACCATTCCTGCCCTTGAGGAATATCCAGTCAAGTTGGAGAGTGAATGACAGACAACTTAGACTTCTGAGCCACCTGCTGTGGACATGGTACAGTTTTGAGGATGAAACTCCCATAGTGCTTCAGCCAACCCTTGGCCACAGGGCACAAAGACTTAGATGTCGTATTCTTCTTCCTTGCATCCTATCCCTCCAGGCAGTCTTGAATCTCCAACAAGCTGCTAACACCTTATAGGAAACACTGACCCAACTATAAACCAGGCCAATGGGATCTCATTTAGAAGAGGTTGGATTGGCTTAGGAGTAGGAAAGCAAAGATGAAACTACACAGCTCTCCAGCCAAACATTGAGAGGAATGGCCTAGTTTGGGCTGTTCACTGAATGAGTGACAGATACGACCTTAAAATCACCCTACCCCAACACCTTAGATTTTTGTTTGCTTTTTTAACATGAGGAAACAGAGTCATAGAATAATGAGTGATTTGCCCCAAAGCTCATAGTTCCCACATCTCTTAAGACTGGCACTTAGTCTAATGTGGATATTAGGATTTCAGTTTGGGCCTTCCCTCTTTATTTTTTTCAGGTATTAAACCCTGCAAAGTATTGACTAGTCAGGAGCAGTATTTATCTTGAGAGATGCTCAAAATGGGTCTTTGGTCAAGATCACAGTTCTATTAGAACTCATCCAGAATGCCCCTCAAAGATGTGGAGATGCTTGATTTCTACTCTTCCCTTAGTACCCAAATTCTAAATAAGCCCCATAACAGCCCAGAGGTCTCTCAGCCCAGTTACAGTTATGGTCTCTGAGCTGTCATCCCAGTACCCTGCCAGGACTCATTTTTTTCTGGAGCCTTTGTGTTGTAACTCTCAGAAGCATTAGATCAAGGAGAGTTGGGGTGTGTAGGTCAGCACCCCTTTCCTGCAGAGGCCCTGCTCAGCAGGGGGAGTGGTAGGTTGGACCTCTGGCCAGGATTAAGGCCAGAAGTCAGGCTAGTATTCCAGGTGGTATAGGGGCAATGCACTGGCTTACAGGAATTGTCATGGCCTTAGGGATTAGGGGGTCATTAGAGACCTGGATGGTGTTGAATTCTGTCCTTCAGAGAAGCCCATCGAATGATGGTGTGGAGCTGAGTCTCTCTCCTTCCCTTTGTGCCTCCTTCCTCTTGCAGTAGACCCAAGGCTGACATCTCCCTTCTTCACCCCACCCTGCTGAACTTTCTGGTTTTTGTTTTTGTTAATGGAGTGAACAGTGGTCCAGTTTCTCACTGAACTAGAAATGTTAAAACTCCAACTAATAAAATCACTGCTCATAGATGACTTATGGGGTTGGGTAGCCAAGGAGAGGGTTAAAGGCTCCCATTGTCTCCTTCAACACTGGAGAATGGAGGTCAGAGGAGAGACAAATGGGTTGGCAAAGCTTTTCTGTAAAGAGCCTGAGAGTAAATATTGTACGCTTTGCAGACCATGTAAGTCCTTGTTGCATAGTCTTCATTGTTACTGGTTTTCCTTTCATTTTGTTTCAGAAACCTCTCAGAAATGTAAAATCCATTCTTAACTTAAAATCAGATTCTAGCCCCTTTTCAGCAAGTTGCCAACCCCAGGGAACCTTTCAAGTCCTGGGATGGCCTCCAGCTTCCCGGCCTGCCCCATGTGAAGGAGAAACCTGAGCTCAGGGTTGGGACAGGTTTTGTTTTTCTCATAATGCTCCTTGAGAGATAGGCAAGTGAATTATTTAGGCTACAAATGAGACAGCTTTAGCAATCCAACTAAAAGCCTGCTTGCTGTCCTGGAGGCTGGAATGTGGGCTTCTCTGTTTCTCCCTGTTCTGGAGATCCTCTCCTCCTGCTCATCTGTATTATCCACACGAGCTAGAGATGAGCCTGAGAGCATCAGAACCATGCTGCATAAACTCTCCTGAGCTGCCAGCCCCGGCTAGCTCCCCACAAGCCCTACCTCCATCAACATCCTGGCTCTTATCTTCCCTGAGCACCCACATCTCCACTTCCAGAGTGACATAGGGTCACTCACTGATTTAACTCCTCAGAGCCTCATTCCCTCCTGACCTATTCATATTTCTTTGGTGAGCTTCAGGGTTGGGTATTTCTTACATGGTAAGAAAAGCCTCTCACAGAAGAGGGTCTGATGAGAAGGGCAACAAGAGTTGTTTCCTGAGTTTTGCTTTACGATGGAATCAAAGCTGTAGGTTTTCAAGTGATTACAATGGCAAACAGACAAAGTTCCTAGAAGTGTTGGTCTTCCTTTTCTTCTGTTGGTGATGGGATCTCAGAGCCTTTGAAATTGCTGCTCCCCTCTCCCCTCATCTGTGCAGGTCTTAGGGTGGTTACATTCTGCAGATCAAGTGGCCAGCTTCTACTGGCCTCCTGGCAGTTTTCTTTTTTTCTTCTTTCCTTCCTCCCTCCCTCTATCTCCCTTTCTCCTTCTCCCTCCCTCCTCCAGGTGGCTTAAAATCAGGGCCTCATGCTCTTGCTTGGCTATTACATTCAAAGCTGGCGCTCTACCACTTGAGCAACACTTCCACTTCCATGTTTTTTTGATGGCTAATTGGAAATAAGAGTCTCACAGACTTTTCTATCCCATCTGGCTTCAAATTTTCATCCTCAGGTCTCAGACTCTTAACTAAGTAGGATTGCAAGCATGAATTGGTAGCACCTAGCTTTTCTGGCAATTTTATTAAAGTTTTTTTGGGTGATAGCCTAATTAATGACTCCAGATAGTCTCATGGGGTTAAGACTTCAGCTTTCTGAAAATCAAAAGCTTATAGCAGAGTGATTTTAGGTGCTATATTTGATAGAGAAAGTGGCTCAGAGAGGTTAGGTAATGTGCCTAAAGTGACACAGCAAATTGGTGACATGTACTGCCCAATAATACAGATAACTTGTTCTTTTCACTACTGCACATCATCTCTAGCCTCAGAACAGATGAAACCCTGGAAAGAGGCCAGATTACAGTATGGATGAATGTGAAAGTGTCATTCTAGAATCGTCCAATGCTATAAGTACAAGGGACAGAAAAGAGAATCGTACATTGTATAAATACCAAAAGAGGAAAGAAGACAAGAAGGAAAAGTTGATATTATTTAGTTAGACCATCAAAACACCAACACAGGGCTGAAGGTATGACTCAAGTGGTAGAGTGCCTGCCTAGCAGCATAAGATTGTGAGTAGTTCTTTCTCTCTCTCTCTTTCTCTCTCACACACACAGAGTAAAATATTAAAAACACTGATGTACATAAAAAAGTGATTGACTCTTGACCTTTCTGAAGAGGAAGAATGGAGCCCTACCATCTTTTGGCAGGCCTGGAGTATGGTACAATCCAAGCATGGGCAAGGCTGAGGCAGGATTGTGAGTTGCAAATCAGCCTGAGCTATGTACTGAGACTGTCTCCAAAACAAAACAAAACAAAACAAAAAACAGCCCCGAGTCCCCTACAATCCTACTACTCAAGGAGGCTGAGATCTGAGGCTGCAGTTTGAAAAAGACAAATCTGAGAGACTATTTTCACCAGTCAGCAAAAAGTCATGTGGAGGTGTGGCTCAAGTGGTAGAGTACCAGCCTTGAGTGAGAAATCTGAGTGCTGCCTCCTCCTCCACTTCCTCCTCCTCCTCCGCTTTCTCCTCCTCCTCCTCCGCTTTCTCCTCCTCCTCCTCTCCTCCTCCTCTTTGTATTAGATCATAACTCAGGGTCATTGAGCTCTTGCTTGTCTTTCTTGTTCTCAGCTAGTGCTCTACCACTTGAGTTATGCCACCATCTCGGTATTTTGTTGTTTAATTAAATAGAGTCTCATGAACCTTTCTGTCTGGGCTGGCTTTGAACCACAATTCTGAAGTTCTCAGCCTTTTGAGTAGCTAGGCTTACAGGCATGAGCCATCAAGTAAGTGGCTGGTTTTTGGGTTCTTTACACCCTATACAAAGGTTCACAAACCTAATCTGTGAGTCGCTGTTTTGTTTTTTGCAAATAAAGTTTTATTGAAACATAACCATGCTTATTTCTTATTATTTCTTACTTTGGAGGGGGGCAGTAGAGGGAATTGAACCCAGGGCCTCTCTTGCCAGCCAAGTGCTCTGCCACTAGACTTATCCAGTCATCCCACCTATGGCTACTTTTGTGCTACAATAGCAGAAGTGAATCATTGTGAAGAGCCCAAACAGCCCACAGAATCTAAATAATCATCTGACTTCATGTGGAAAAAATTGGTAGCAATTTCCACACCTGTGGTAAATGATTACATTATATTTCTGCATTTATAGTCTTTTTTGCCTGTGCTTGTGGCCTGTGTTCCCTTCAATCCCTTCTAGTGCCATTTTGTCACTTCTTTGTGTGTGTGTGTGTGTGTGTGTGTGCGCGCGCGCGCACACACGCCACCCCAGGGGCTTGAACTCAGGGCCTGGGTGCTACTCTTTTTCTCAAGGCTAGTGCTTTATTATTTGAGCCACAGCTCCACTTCTGGCTTTTTAGTGGTTAATTGGAGCTAACAGACTCATGTCCTTTCCTGTCCAGGCTGGCTTCAAACCACGATCCTCAGATCTCAGCCTCCTGAGTAGTTAGGATTATAGATGTGAGCTACTGGGCCCTGGCTTTCACTTGTGATATCTAACAACCAAAGAAATGAAGACATTAAAACTGTAATTGGTCAAGAAAAAGACCTGGAGCAGATGGATGCTTCCCTAATAAGTGATCGTAGCCCTTATTGGATCAATTCATATTTTCTCAGTTTATGTAACTGCTACCTTTGAATTTAAGGAGGACAACTGTGCAACCACATGTAAAAATGTACTATACATGTATGCTTGCTGCTCAAGTTTCTGTGTGTTGGTGGATTTGAGTCTTTCCACATCCATAAGCCATATGTATTCAAAATACATATAAACCACTTCAGTTGACCAGACTTAAGACATACTGACTACACCCAGCCCAGCCCATAAGTATATGTTCCTGTTCCATCTGTGTGGCTGATATGGAGCTCCCCAACAGAGGAAGCTTCGTTTCCTCTTCTCCTATTATAAGCAGCCAGCCAATATCCCTGGGCTTGTGACTTGTCACTGAGTATGGGTCTGGGAGAAGCAGGGACACAGCAGCCATTGAACTCAGATGGCTGTAAGTGAACTTGCAATAGGCATTACATTTGGCATACTGAGGCCCAGGCAACTACCTTTCAAGCCATTCTTGAGGGTGCAGGAATGGACTCGTTAGTTGAGCTTAAAAAGAAGAGAATTTCAACCTTTGAAAATGGTGGTCAGCTTCCAAAAGTTGAATTGACCTACATGCTGGGACTGGTGATGCACCAGCACTTCTATTAGTGTATTTCTACCATGTGCCAAGCACAATGCTAGGCTCTTTATACAGGTAACAGTAATATTAAATGGAAATCTTTCCACCCCAAAACTTGATTAGAGAGCCAAGGGCCAGTAGCTCATACCTGTAATCCTAGCTATTCGGAGGCCAAGAATGATAGAATCATGGCTTGAGATGAGCAAGGCAGAGAAGTGTCAAAGATTCTTCTTACCCTATAGCCATAGGGTAAGATGTGATGGTGAGGCTTGCCATCTTAGGCTATGTGGGAAGCTGAAATTGGGTGAGAGGTTCACATTTCCAGGCCAGGCTAGTCAGAAAAGTCTAGGAGATTCCATCTCAATGGAGGCAAGCTATAAGTGGTGATGCATGCTTGTCATTCAGCTAGGATGGGAAGCCTAAAGCAGGTGAATCACAGCTTAGGTGCACACTTCAGTAGAAAGCAGGACCCCTATCTCAAAAATAATTGGTGAAAAACCGGGCTGGAGGCATGGTTCATTGGTAGAATGCCTCCTAGCAATCTCAAAACTCTGAATTTAAACCCTAGCACACCCATAATCCCCACTAATTTTTTTGACAGAAGCCTTAAAAGTCAGGATAAAAAAGTATTAACTAGTCTCAACTGCTTCCATATTGTGTGTGTGTGTGTGTGTGTGTGTGTGCGCGCGCGCACATGCATGCTAGTGTTGGGCTTGAATTCAGGGCCTGGGCACTGTCCCTGAGCTCTCTTGCTCAACAGATGCACTTTTGGATTTTTTGGTGGTTAATTGGAAATATGAGTCTCATGGACTTGATCTCAGCCTCTGGAGTGTGATTACAGGCCACCAGTGCCCAACTCGTACCCATATTCTAAATCAGGATTCTAGACTATTTTTTCCAGCCTTGTAAAAGGCTTTGTATGTATGCTTCCAGACCATTTGTAACCATGTTCACAGGGATTTAAATCTGCCTCATATTGGAATCTTCAGGAAGGAAACAGAGAGAGAGAGAGAGAGAGAGAGAGAGAGAGAGAGAGAGAGAGAGAGAGAGAGAGGGGAGGAGGGAGGGAGAGAGGCAGGTCTTCAGGCCATTGCCAGTGCTTCAGGACAATCTTGGAAAGAACTGACAGCAGCCTTGGTGGCTGGGAAAGTGCTCTGTAATCCTAGAGAGGTTCTGGGATATGGTACATCTCATTTCTATCACAATCCCAGTGTTTAGGAGACAGTGAGCCAGGCAAAGAAGATCATCTAAAGCTATAAAACAAACCACAAAATAAAGAGGGTCCATGTTAGGATTCAAGGAAAAGATGTGAGAAAGAATTAAACAAGCTATCTGCTGGAGCCATAGCAAGTCATTGCAATTCAGTGAAGGAATGCACATTTATTTCCCTGCAAGAATCTATGAGGTAAGTGTAATTAACACCAGTTTACAGATACAGATGCTCTAAGAGGATGAAAAACAAAGCCCCTGGCTTCGATCACTGCTGTCATACTGACTGGGGAATCTAGGGCAAGGAAAAGGCATAAGGAAAGTGAACACTGAAGGCTAGACTTTACTAAGTTTTGACCTCAGTGCTTGGTGCGCATGCTCATAATTTTGTTCATAGCTGGTGCTCTATCATTTGAGCCATGCCTTTACTTCTGGCTGTTTTGCTGCTTAACTGAAGATTAGAGTCTTCTAGATTTGTCTACCAGGGCTGACTCCAAATCTCGATCCTCAAATCTCAGCCTTTTGAGTCACTAGTGTACCAGTGCCTGGCTAGAGTGGACATTTTTTTAATGAATTGTCTCATTTAAGTCTCATGGTCTTTTCATAGAGCTATTGCTGTCTACATTTTTCAGGCAAGCAATCTAAGCTTCAGAGGTTCAGTAGAGTTTGCCAAAGATAACAGAACTCACAAGCAGCAGAACCAGAGTTTGCCCAGAGTTGAACAAGTCTGGCTCACCTCTCAAGCTTGTTGTACCCTTTCAGGATACATGAGCTGTGTTCTAGTCATTTTCTACAGGATGAACAATCCAAACACTTCACAAGTCATGCCTAGGAAAGGAATGAGGGGCCTGGTGAAGGGATGTGTAATAGGTAGGAGGGTGTTGTGGATAAACAAAGAGAATTGAACCTAGCCTGAGTACCAAGTCTTTAAAGCTGAATGAGAAGCAGCCTGTGTTGTGTGTGTGTGTGTGTGTGTGTGTGTGTGTGTGTGTGTGTGCGCACGCATATTGAAGGGAAAGCTGAGCAAAGGCTGAGTGAAAAACATCTGCCAAAAAGGCTTGAGGCAAGTTCAAACAAGGAATTAACTCTGGCCAGAATACAAAGGGTAAGGAAGGAAGGAGAAATGATGCTGAAAGTCAGCCTAGGGTGAATTTGGGAGAAGCTGGACACTGTGCAGTTTGAGTTCTATCCTGAAGATGATGAGATGATAGAGATCCTCACAAGGACACAGGGACAAGGGAAGATGCAGAGTGCCTATCAAAGACAGGACTATCTGGCCACATATGAGTTGAAACTGCAGACTGGGATATAAGAAGATGTTTTAATAATCATCCAGGTAAGGGATAAGCCCTTGAACCAGAGAGAAGAGGGAGGGCGATGAGGGAATTTCCAGCTTCAGGCTCTCTTCTCATTTGTATAACCAACGCTTGAATTTTTCCTTTCCTATGTCACAGATCCATGCACAAGGCCAATAGTGGGCCTTGAACTCAGGGTCTGGAAACTACCCCTTAGCTCAAGGCTCTCATTCTACTAAGCCACTGCTTTGTTTCTGGCCTTTTGGTGATCAATTGGAGATAAAAAGAATCTCACAGACTTTCCTGCCCAGTCTGGCTTCCCACTATGATTCTCAGATCTCACCTTCCAAGAGTAGCCAAGATTGTAGGTGTGAGTTGCCAGCACCTGGCCTGAGAGTCCCCTTTTAAAGATGTATTTACACAAAAGCCAGCATGGATTATGTAGGGGTTACCATTTAAATCCTAGCCCACTGTGAGCAAGAGGTGAAACGTTTGCTGATGGACTGGTGATTCTGGGGGACTAGTTGTCCAGGAATTCTTGCTAAGGAGAGGAGACCATACTGTCCTGGAAGGAAAGGCTGCTGGGGTGGTCAGGGTGGGTGGTGAAGACAAATTATTTGTCTTTTGGATTCCAGGAATTTGGGAAGCCTTGTCAAGCTGCAGTGTTAAGTTTCTCTCGAACTTTTCTTTATACATTTGAGTTAACAGACCAAGCTTGGAGTGCTCAAGGCCCAGCTAGAGAGGAGCACATAAGTGGAAAAAGCTCTTTTGAAATCCTGACACCCCCCACCCACCAATCCCACAATGGAGAAACAGATGTTCAACAGGTGGCCCCTTCAGATTTGCCAAGCCTATCTGAGATCCTTCTAGCACTTAGAGCAAAAAACAGGAACAGTGAGAGCTTCACCCAAGTCCCACCCTACATCCCAAGTCTTTCTAAGAGCAAAGGCAAAAGAGAGCCAAGAGGATGGGAAAGTTGGCATCCTCCAGGGTGGAGGGGGTGGTTTGTGTGCTGCTCCCTCCTGGGAGGTCTCCCCTGCTCTTGGCCACACACACTGACTGCTGGCCTAGCCTTCCACCAGCCAGGGGTCCTGCAAATGCTGTTTGCTTGGAGTTGCTGATTGTTCAAGATTAAGCTGATGCTAAGCTGATTACACATCTATAATCTTTCCAAAAAAACCCCACCAACTTTCAATTAAGTTTACTAAGAAACAGTTGGTAGACATTAGCCAATTAGAAGATGTCAGAGAAGGGAAAGGAGATTGGAGGAGTGGGGGCTTGGGAGGGGTGGGGAAGGTTGAGGGGTGTGTGTGTGCGTGCAAAATTTGAAGAGTTCTCCGGGTTCAATTTGGGACAGCTTTCCCAGGACAGACAGACAGCCCCTTGCACAGTCCCCCTTCCCCCCCCCCCCCCCATGAGGCTGGACACTCATTCCCAGGGATTCTTCTGTTGGCTCCCCTCACCCTCCCCGGGCGTCCTTTGTGTGCTGGTGGATCCGCAGCAATGCGGGGCGCAGGAGGAGTGCCAGTGTAAGGCCGCTGGGACCCCGATCCTGGGGTCCTTCTGGCCTCCGCGCGCGCGCGCGCGGGGTCGCCCGAGCCGGCGAGGGGTGGGCGCGGGGCCTCTGGGCGCACAGCATCCCCTGGCGGCGGGCCGGGCCCCGGGTCCTCAGCCCAAGACCCGCCAGGGGCTTTAACTCCTGGTCCAGGTCCCCGCGTGTCACCCACCCCCCTCCGCCTGCGTCTGCCCCGCGGCTCGCTGTGCACCAGAAGCCGAAGGCGCTGGGATTCCTCCCAATGAAGCTCCGTGCAAACCTGTGTCTCCTCGTTTTTAAACTTTTTGGTGTAATGCAGTGCGTGCTGGAGGCTCACACCTGTCACCCTAGCTCTGCTCGGACAGTTGAGAGCTGAGTGTCTGAGTATCCCCATCCCAAGCCCTCTCAGGCAGACAAATCCCAGAGGCTCCAGACCAAGGATGTGGCCTTCTGACAGTCTTACTCAGATGAGTCCGAAAAAGAGACAGGAAGGGGTAAGACTTGTAAGATTGTCATCACCCAAACATTAAAAAAAATGGAGTCAAACTCTTTTTGCAACTATCCTCACTGATGATTATTACCTGGGGTTTGAAAATAGTGATTTTATTCATTTTACCTGATTTTGTAGTTATTTTTAGAATTAGGGTAATTGTCAGGGAAGCTAATCTGTACTGGAAGAAATCTATATGGAAAATTGGGTCAGGGACGTTCCACACTCTCTAGTCGTTCACCTCTGTAATGCTAGCTGCTCAAGAGACTGAGATTCAGAGGATCACAGTTTGAAGCCAGCCCAGGTGTAAAAGTCCAAGAGACTTAATCTCAAGACCTGATTTGGAGATGAGGCTCAAATGATAGCATGAGGCTTTATCTTCAAACCCTGACATAGTAAAACACAAAAGCAAAAGCAAAAGAGCAACAAGCAACAACAAAACTCAGTCTGAGGTCCCATAGGTAGCCTGGGGAGTACTGGTAATCTTGGAGTATGTTCTGGGCACTTGTGTAGTCCAGGTCAGATGGACCTTTCAGGGGAGTCTCCAAGGCAGGGGAATGCAGGGACTTTAGAATGCATTGGTCTTTTAACATTTCTTGCAGAAAAAGCTTTGCATAGTTCTGGATATGTGTTTAGTCTGTACAAACATTTGTCCGTGGTCAAGGTATTTCTATATACTTTGTGTCCTACATTTTTCTACAGACAGCGCGAGAAAGGATGTGTAGAAGGTAGATGGGGTGCTTGTATCTTAGCTGAGAGGTCAGTAGAAACAGAAAGGAGAAAGGGCTGGCCTGGGAGAAGGGTAGAAAGATTGGTAAATCCAGTGATCTGCCAGTATAAGAATTGGCACATAATTTTCTTTGATAAACAAAGTTTGCTTACAGACTACATAGCTATTAAATGCCTGGTGCTTAGGCAGCAGGGTCTTGCAAAGAGCCGCAGATCTGAGTCCTGGAAGGATCATAGACCTGACTTCAGACCAAGGAATGCAAGTCCAACTCACATGTGATTCTATTTCTGCTCCTCAATTTTCAGGGTCTTCTGGGCTGATCTCCTACCTGGTAAGTCTCCTTAAACATCTTTGTCTGCCTGTGTCTCAGATCTCAGCTGCCTCTCCCTGAACAGTCAAAATGATCCAAAGTAGAGACTGAAGGACAGGGGGACCACATTAGCTGAGCTACTTCTCTGGTAGAAAGAACAAGGTGAAGAATGTAGAGAGCAGTAAAGAAAAGAAAGAAAGAGAGGGAAGGCTCTAGTAGCCTTCATGTTTTCTCTGTCCGTACATTGTCCCTATATTGTCTCTTCTAACGTAGTGTACCTGTAGTAGTTATCATGTTTCTCTGGTTTGAGGACTGAGCACAGAACTATATCTGAGTTTGTGGAGCAGAATACACATGCATGAGGAACCTGTGTGGGAGACACAAGTATGAGTGTGTCTGTGTATAGATGGAGCTCTGGGGATCTATGAGGCATGGTCTCTGTGTGTTAAGAAGTCTAAATTCTCAGGCCTAGTGTGGTGGTATGTGCTTGTAGTTCCAGCCATTGAGGAGTTTGAGATAGGATCACTTGAATCCACTAGCTCAAGAAGAAATAGGGGGGTGGGGGCTATTATCCTCAAATCTGAAGAACAACCTCAAGGACACCTATGCTTTGTGGAGGTGAAAAAAATTGCAACACTTCTAACACTGCTGCAGGTATTGGTGGAATCAGGAGTTTTGTTCTGAGTAAGCAAAATAAAATTAGCCAACAACCAGGATACATTAGATTGAAATTATTGCTCAGAATTCTCAACTTCAAATTTTTGTATTCATCAAACAACCTAAGATTCACCAAAGCAACTATAAGATACAGTTATTGACATTAAGATGCTAAAGTTAGAAATCTTGTTAAATGTATTCATTCATACAGAATACCATTTTAATCTTGAATGGATATTCAGGTTCTGCATGAAATTAGACTTTGGAAAGGGTTCCCCTTTTCTCTCACTGTCTCACACAATCTCAGATCTTATCTAGCTTAAGATATTATTATTGTCATTACAATTTTACAAATAGAAAACAAAAGCTCAGAGAAATGAACTGATTTGCCTAGACAAAACTAAGGAGTAGATACTGGAGCTAGGATTTGAAACAAACTGCAAATTCAAACTCTTTCTATTGAACCAGGCTGCTCTAGCATCTCATTTTTTTCTTTCTTTTTTTTTTTTTTTGTTGGTCTTGGGATTTGAACTTGGGACCTGGGTGCTGTCCCTGAGCTCTTCTGCTCAAGGCTATTGCACTACCACTCTGAGCCACAGTACCATTTCCAGTTTTCTAGTGGTTAGTTGGAGATGAGAGTCTTATGGACTTTCCTACTTGGGCTGTCTTTGAACGTGATCCTAATATCTCAGTCTTGTGAGTAGCACCTGGCTTTGCTTCGCTCTCTCTCTTTTTAATCATGGGGCCTGAACTCTGGGCTTGGGCACTGTCCCTGAGCTCTTCAGCTCAAGGCTAGCGCTCTATCACTTGAGCCAAGCACTGCTTCCGGTTTTCTGGTGGTTAATTGGAGATAAGAGTCTCAAGGACTTTCCTGCGTGGACTGGCTTTGAACTGTGATCCTCACATCTCATCCTCCTCAGTAGCTAGGATTGCATGTATGAGCCATTGCTGCCTGGCTTTGCTTCTCATTTCTAAGCTCCTGGAAATGCATGTATCATCCACAGCCTCTCTCTCAAAGAGTGCTGGAATCCAGAGCAAATCTTGCCCCTTGACCACTGAGTCAGTGAGAGAGGAATTAGGACAAGAATTCCTCACCTAGTAAAACTGATAGTAAAATTTATTAGGAAAGAAACGTCAGGTTGGGCCATAATGTGCAGAAGAAAAGAAAGACCTGATGAAAGGCAGGGAAAGGAGATTTATTATTATGTGAACCGCTTCTGGGGTATGGATATGAGTGTTAGGTTTAAACAGAAGAATTAGGAAGGCATATGTGTATAAAGAGTTCCAGTTACTGATGTGGTCTGGCTGGTCCATATCTCAGTTCTGTTTTTCTCATGTCAGAGTTGTTACTGCTATCATCACTTGAGGGGAGCAATCTGGTTTCTCTGGATTCTTCTGCTCCAGCATGTGTAGCCTCATCATTATAAGTAATTCCCTTCATTTGGGGGTGGTGGTCTGTTTTTCAGGCCCTACTGTTCCTTAGGGGTAGTTTTGGTCCTTTGTCATAAAGATATTATCCATCAGTCTTCATTTCTGGGACCCAAAGTGACTGCCAAATGGCTGTGGAGGGAACAATTAGAAACTATGACAAATACAAAATGGAGGCAGGGATGCCTTCTTCTGTGTTTAGTTTATTCATGGCAGCTAGACAGTTTAAGTACTTGTTACAAAAACACTTTCAAGATGGAAAGTAGGCTGTTTCTAGGGTGAGCATAGATAGCATTTGAATACTTGAGATTGTGAGAAATTCCTCTCTCCAGGTCTAGTCTATAGAGCTGAGCTCACTTGAGTGGGCAAGTTTTGTTTATAGTACAGTGTTTTCTTCCAGAGACCTTGTGATCTTTTCCTCTATTTTAACTTTTCTTTACATATCCTCATGTCTCAAAGCTAGCTGCTACCAATCAAGTAAAAGCAGCAGCAGCAGCAGCAGCAGCAACAACAGCAGCAATAGCGTTCTGACACTTATTCCTCAAGAGGACTCAGTAGCCTGTTTGGGGAAATGTTTGCAAGTTTTCACTCCCAAACTAGCAAACCAAAACCTTATTCAATACTCAGGAGGGGTGACTTATGCCAAGCAGGGAGCTTAGGATAGGAAGAGGAGCCCAAGTGATCTCTCCAGTGACTGCACAAGATTGCTCATCTTGGCTTTGGCTAAGTGTCTTGAGGCTGCAGGAGACGAGTTGTGGCAGAAACCTCTTTTCAAGGGTGGGGCATTAATGCTTCCTTTGGTTTTGGAGGTTTGAGTTGAGTCAGGAAGATGTAACTTTGGCTCTGTGGGCTCTCTGAACTATGCACACAGCTCATCTTCCAGAAGGAGAGAGCCATTATATATGCATACACATTTGCTTTAGCCACTCACTGTCAGCACCTCATTAATGGGTAAGCACTACCTCTGATGCTTCCTATTCTAGAGCCTTAATCCCCTGTGACAGAAAAAGCAAAGGAAATATCAACAACCACACTCCCTTTTCTCTCTTGGCTGATCTCCCAGGCTGACCCTTTCACTCTGCACTGCTTTGCATCCTGGGTCTGAATTGCTCTTTGTTGTTCAGTGCCACTCTTTCTTGTCTGGGGTAGTTGCACCAGCTCTCCCATTTCCTAGCTGGGTTATGGTTTTCTCCACTTGGGACCATCCTGCCAGTGTACTGCTCCACTCAAGCTTCCAAGCTCCCAGCAAGAGCTGCAGATCATCTAGCTTCCAGCTAGATTCATTTGTCCACACAGAGGTCAGCCAGCTCTGGATATTATCAACTGGAATCACCCTCAATGACTAAAGAACTAATGACTAGGATCTAATGTTTACTGAACTCTGTTCAAATTCTTCACTGTCATTGATTCAATCTTTTTGTTTGCAGGTGGAAGAAATGGAGGAATAGAGAGTATAAGAAACATGTTCAACTTCATTCAGCTAAAAAGTAATAGCTGTAAACGCTAGAGGTAGCTCAAGTGGTAGAGTGCTAGCCCATGGGGAGCTAGGCCCTGAGTTCAATCCCCCCCCAACCCCACCCCCGCCACAGTATGAGAGGCGGGGAGGAGAAAGAAAAGCCAAAAGTGATAAAGCCAGGTTTTTTCAAAGTCTCCAAAATGCTGGGATTATACAGTCATACCAGCTCATGTTTTAGTTTTAAACAGATAGAAAGGCAGACAGGGAGATGAAGCAGGCGGCTTATGCCTGTAATCCTAGCTACTCAGGAGATTGAGACCTGACCTAGACAGGAAAGTCCTCAAGACTCTATGTCCAAAATAACCAGCAAAAATCTGGATTGGAGACATGGTTCAGGTGATAGAGTGCCAATCATGAGCAAGAAAACCAAGTAAGAGCATGAGATCCTATGGTTCAGCTTTTTACTGGTTAATTGGAGAGAGTTTCATGGGTCTTTCTTCTCAGGTTAGCTTCTTACCTCCTGAGTAACTAGGATTACATATGTGAGTCAGAAGTGCTCAGCTCCTATCCTCTGGGATTTCCCACCCATTTTCTCTTCTGGTGTTGACGTCTCTATTACTAATGTCACTAGCTTAGTCAACCTGATTATTTGTCCTCTGGATCATTAGGTTTTTCTCCTAATTGCCTCTCTGTCTTGCTACACCAATTCTATTTCAGCTCTGTTGCCAAGGTGATCTTGGGAAACAGAAGTCAGCTCATAGAGTTTTAGATGAACTAGGCTGCACAGACATAGGTCCAACATAGGTCCAAACATAGGTATATGCCTATGTTTCTGGCCTCTTCATATCAAGAACAGCTTCACCTTTACAAGCCTTAGTTCTCAGTTCCCCTAAACTGACTCTGGGCTGCAAGTTCCTCATTTATAAAACAATAAGCTTACCACTCAGGGTAACAGTAAAAGAATACTATGTAAAGCTCTTAGAACCATATTGGTGAGAGTTAATTTTGATTGCCAACTTGATTAGGTTGAGAAACATTATTATAAGCAGGCTGGAAGTGTGGCTCAAGTAATAGTACCTGCCTAACAAACAGGAGTTCAAAGCCCCTATTACAACAACAATAACAACAATTATAGAAACAGAAAAAACAACTAGGGGATTAGGAGAACACACTTTTGAGTGTATGGTGATGATGTATCCGAAGATTTGATCATGAGAGTTCTGATCTAAGCAAATGGATTGATCTCTTGAAGGACTCATGATATGAAGCATTGTTGGGAGATGGTGAAAAGTGGGAGATGAGGGCCTCACTGGGGGGTGTGGAGCGTCCTTGGAGGTTGTATGTTTCCCTGACTCCTTCCTGTATCCCCTTCCTCTGCTTCCTGGTACTGCAATATGAGCTGCTCTGTTTTCCCCGGGCCTCTCACCATGATGGACCGAACCCTTGAAACCATGAGTCAAAATAAATCATTTCTTCCTTAAATATTTTATGTGAATGTTTTGTTCTCGGGAATGAGGAAAGTAAGTAACTCAACACCTGACTTGTTCATATATCCAGGACACATAGCATCACTGTGCTTGAGGTTGGGATGGTTTTCCTCCCTCTCCTACTAACAAACCCTCAAGATTCAAATTGTTACACAAAATCTGTGTAGATATATATGAGTAGAACCGCCATGGCTTCTGTGTATCCCATGATGCAGGATGTATCCTTCTGGCAGACTGTCCACCCTTTATTCTCTTATCAGTCAGCTTGTCTGTTCGCTTCAACCCTGTTAAAGTCCTGGATTACAAACACTGACCTTGTTTTCTGAGTAGTGTCTGGCTCCTGATTGGTGCTTAGTAAATTTTCAGGTAGTAAATCAATAAATGTGTGGGAGCCTGGTGCCGGTGGCTCATACCTGTGATCTTAGCTACTCAGGAGGCTGAGATATGAGGATCACAGTTCAAAGCCAGACCAGGTAGGAACATCCGTGAGACTGTTATCTGGAGCTGAAGAGCTCAGGGACAGTGCCCAGGCCCAGAGTTCGAGCCCCACAACCTACCAAAAAAAAAAAAAAGTGAGCTCCAATGAAGGGCTTTGGCTGTCTAAATAAGAGACACACCATTTGCACCTCTGACCTCAAGCTAGACTCTTCCACTGTGCCTGGACACTGTACCTGTTTCCTACTCCTGGAAAAGAGGTCACTAATCTCTTGTTATTTCTGCTCCCCAGCATCCCCTCACACTCCCTCCACCCAACATCTGGCTCAGCCTGATGAAGTGCTGGATTATTGACTCCCATTCAGCAGGCCCTCTTAAAGCCACTTCTCCAGCTGTTTGAATTTCATCAGAGCCTTTGGCAACCTCCCCTCCCTCTCCCTGCTCTGCCAGTTACATTTAGAGGGGAGATTTCAATAAGCAATGTTCAGGTCATTAGCAGCCTAGCTGCAGCTTCTTTTGTTTTTTTATCCCTATATATCTTCCTATTTCCAGGCATGGAGGAAGCAGATGGGAGCTGTGGAGGAAGCCAGATGAAAAAAGGACCTCAGGATGCATTATCCTTTTGGAATAAATGAATTCATAGCTGAGGAAGGCTGAGTCAGACTTTGCTGGAAGAACTGGAGGCAGTGGGAGGGATTTCATGTGAAACATGAAGGCCCTCTTGGATTTGGGTCCAGAGACATCCAAACCAAGTTGTCTGTTCTTTCCATCTCTGCTGCTTGAGGCTGTTTCAGGGGTGCCAGAGGCCCAGTTCTCCCTTCCATCTAACACCTTCCAGGACTCAGCTGACTTCTTCACTCTGACCCTCATCTGTGCAGGATTTGTATCACATTTGTCTCTGTGTAAGAACAGTGGCAGAGAAGGAATCAGGATGAGACCTTAGTGTGGGTTCTGGTACTACCATGATCTAGTGTGACTTGGGATAGGTATTGTGTGTCTGTGAGCCTCAGTTCCCTAATTAAGAAATCAAGAGTTAGAATCTCAGTCTGATCTACTCTCCAAAGCAGCGCGAGAATAACGGAAATGAATGATTTCCTCATCCCAGACATGCTCCCCCGCCCCCGCCCCTCCCAAGCTTGTCTTTCTTGCTCCTCATTGTGCTCCCAGTATATTTGAGGGAGCCTGGCATACAGTAGGAAATTCACAAAAACTTGCAGACTAAATTACTGGAAATGTGTTTCATCAGTTGCTCCTAATCCAGTTCTGTTGCACAGAACTACTTTCATTGCTTTTCAGTTAGGATATGTCAGACAAGAGGCAGAACATGAAAATAGGGCCCCAGGGATCCTCTCTCTTGTTATCATCTTTTAAATTTTTTTTTACCAGTCCCAGGGCTTGAACTCAGGACCTGGGCACTGTCCCTTAGCTTCTTTTGCTCAAGGCTAGCACTCTACCACTTGAGCTACAGCACCACTTCTGGCTTTTTCTGTTTATATAATACTGAGGAATTAAACCCAAGGCTTCATGCATGCTCGGCAAGCACTCTACCACTAAGCCACCTTCCCAGCCCATTGTTATCATCTTTTTCAGCAGCTGGGGTAGGGTTAGTTCTCTCTTACTCACTCTCCAGTCTTCCATATTTCTAAAGAAGTAGATGTTTTCACATTATTATATTCAATGTTATACAACAGGTCAAATGTGGAAGTCAAGATCCAACCCAGCCCAGTCATATGCTCTTGGCATACCATGCAGAAGCAGCCACAGAGCTTTGTCTCCTGTGTTGGCTTTTCCTTCCTCTATGTTCATTAACTGTACCCTCTGTTGCAGATACTGACCCCTTTATAACTGCCACTTCAAGACTCATTTCAAGTAGCAGCTCTTTCCTGGGTTTCTTGGCCTGGGTTAGAGGCCTTTTCAAGTATTGCTGCATCTTGAGCTCACCTTTCTCTTCACATAGATTATCTGTATCTGCTTACCAGATCAAGAACTTCTAGAGGGCAGGTACTATCATTCTTGTACCTGTTTAGCTAACACTGTGCCAACACACAACTCTAAAAATAAGTAGCTGATAAACATTAGGGTATAGTTCAGTAATAGGGCACTTGCTTTGAATGCAAAAGGCTCTAGGTTTATCCCCCATAAATGAATGAATGGTGGATCAGCTCAGCTCACTCAGCTAGGATTATTAATTGAAAAACAAATATTTAAAAGGTTGAATCTTGAAATCAGTGGTTCCTTCCCTGAACCCTAGCTACTCAAGAAGCTGAGATCTGGGGACTTAGCTTTGAAGCCAGACCAAGCAGAAAGTTTTGCGGAATAATGTTACCAAGTAACCATCAAAATGCTGGAAGTGGAAGAGTGGCCTTGAATGAAAAAGCCTAGTGAGAGTTTGAGGCCCTGACTAGCATAAGTGCACCCCCCAACCCCCCACACCCTAATAAGTAAGCAAATTGAATAAAATCAGGTTTACTCTTAAGTGTTTTGCTAGTGTCTCCTGCCAGGTATCCTGCCTTCTAATGCAGTTGTCTTCTATGAGTGCCTACTTCAGAATAGAAGTGCTCTGGACTTAGATTCTGGACATCTATTTCCAATCTGTTAGGAAAGCCCAGCGCATGAGCACCTGCCTCAGAAAAGCAACTTGTTTCCCTTTTGCTGAGGTGATCTTTCCCATTCTTTTCTTCTTGGATTATGGATTCTATACCTCTCAAAGCAATTAGTGAGCATGCCAACTGGGCTTCTAAAATCCTCAGCAGGGCAGAAGAAGGGAATGACACCAATGGTCTGAGATCTTGCTTGCTGCTCCAGAGCTAGAGCTGTACCGTCTGATGAGGGAAGTTATTCTATTCATTCTATCCTGAACCCACTGTGTGGGCCCAAGTGATATCCTATTGTGAGTTTCTGTAAAGCCCATCAATTAGTAATACCACCACAGGGCCAGGATTCAGGACACACCACACATCAAAGTATTGTGTCTCAGTTCTAAAAGAGACCCAAAGCAAGAATGTGGGTGCAAAGAGCTTTTGTGGGAAGTGATCCCAGGTGATCCCCTGTAGGGAACTCTGAAGCTGAGCTGTAAGGTCAGGAAAGGGTTAAGAGGTTGAAATGCCACCTCACCAGTGCTCAGAAGGCTGAGAACTAGTCCCTAGGAGGATTGAGACAAAGGGAATAAGATCACTGTCTAAGTCACAGTCCTAGCTTTTGAAAATACTTACCACTTCTCTCTGCCCCCTAACAATAAGGGAGTCAGTGATCACTAAGTACACAAACTCTGTCAATGATGGTAACCACAAAATAGATTGATACTTTGTTTTCTGCATGTACCTGTAGTAACCTTCCCTGTACTAAAGTAAATAAATTGCCTTGCTTAAGGGAACTTGGCGCTCATGTGCCAGTGAGCACCTTGAGCCCCCTGGTCCCTGCTCGCTCTACTCTCTCCAAGTGTGTTCTCATTTCTTTGGCTCTAGTATCCCACCGTACTGCTGCAAGTTGTGGAAAGCAGCAATCCCCCTAACGCTGTGGTGGGAAATAAAATAAAGAAGAAAACCAATAAAATCATGTTAGTAAACCAGGTACCACCCCAGACAACTCGAGCCCCATCCTGTTGGACAACTTTAGAAGATGCTTTGGGATATGGTATAGAATGAGAGTGAAGCTGTGTAATTATGTTTTACCTCCACTGTTGTCCTTGGTTGTGTGCTGCTTCTGTTCCTTTAATACTGTTACATCTGATTTGCCAGGCATGTACATGTTCATAGTAGGCAGCCTTGGAGATGCAGAGGTGAATGCTAAGGGCTTGTGGTCAGGGCCTGGGCATGTCCGTTCTTGTTGGCAGCTCTAAGCTTTTGAGTACCAGAAAATTATGGACTGGGCTTATAAACCAGAGATTTTTAGCTCTAGATCATGAACTATACTAACTAGAGGCTTAAGACTCCAGAGGCTTGGGGCTGGGAAGGTGGCTCAGTGGTAGAGCTTGCCTTGCATGCCTGAGGCTCTGGGTTCGATTCCTCAGCACCTCATAAGCAAAAAGAAAAAAGCCGGAAGTGGTGCTGTGGCTCAAGTGGTAGAGCTCTAGCCTTGAGCTGAAGAGCTGAGGGACAGTGCCCAGGGCCAGAGTTCAGGCCCCACGACCAGACCCTCCCCCCCCCCCCAAAAAAAAGTCAGAGGCTTATAATTCTAGGTGCTCAGGTCACAGCAAGGTATGGGCTTTGAAAACTAGAGACTCCGTGAGAACTAGAGGCTTTATTGCTACACATTTTCGAAGTCAAAGACATAGCTGTAGGTGCTCAAGTCTGAGCTTTGAGTGTCAGCAGCTCAGCACCTGCAGCTAGTGTTAATGGTTCCTGAGCATTGGATATAAGGATATTTGGCTCTTAATCATTGTTGTCTTCTCAGGAACTCTTCCAGGCACCAGGGCTTGCAGAAATCACCACTTAGTATTCACAGCCTCTGACCTTCCACAATGTTAACTCTCTGAAACACAGCTGTTCTCAAACTCTTCAGTTGCCTCTTCACTGCTGCAGGATAGGTCTGGGGCTAAATGCTATAGTATCATAATGAAGACCACGAGGAAGCAACAAAAGACCACTCTAAAGAAGCCTTTAGGCTAGAGGAGTTGGTCAGGTGATAAAGCATTGGCCTAGCAATTGAAAGGCTCTGAGTTCAAAACTCCAGTAGTAATAGATAAGTAGAGAGAAAGAGAAACAGACAGAGAGACAGAGAGACAGGGAGACAGAGAGACAGAGACAGAGAGAGAGACAGAGAACCTCTTTGCGTAATGTTGACATAGGAAAGAAGTATCCTGTACTGACCAACAACATTAAGAAATGGCCTTTGTAAGGTCCGCTCCTGAATGGTGAGCAGACTCCATCCTCCTCGCAGCAAAGTCTCTGCTCAGTACCTGCATTACCTAGGCAACTGGCACCTGGAAGAGGTCACATCTGCACCTGCTAATCCAGATGTGACCATACCTTTCCCCTCCCCTCCCCTAGATAAGGCCTAGCCCAGGGCCAGAACCCCTCTTTCCCAGGCTCCCTCCCAACCGCATGGAGTGCCAGCCGGAACGATGAATAAACCTATCCCTTACCTGAATACCATGTGTGTGATGTGGTTCTTACTTGACGCTCTCTTCTTTAAAAAGCTAACAGCCTTCTACATCGAAAAGGCGAATGGCATGTTGTGTTCAGATTGCAATTCACTACCTTGTGTGTATACAGCTTCTAGTTCCACCCTTCACACACTTTATATGTACGATTTGATGGGAATCTGCTTTGTTCTCATAACTCTATGTTGCTCCTGGGGTCCACTGACCATTCCCCAGGGGACCCTTCCTGACTCTCAGGAACAGCTCACCCCTGATCTGAAAGTGCAGGATTGTCAGTGTCAGAAGGATACCCTACCATAAATACCCAACAGGACAGGACAAGACAGATCTTCCAAAGAACATCTTACACTTGAATGTATAAAACCTTAAACTACACACTCTCCCCACAACTTGTTCCTCCAACCCTGCTCAGTGTTACATGGAGTCCCTTGGCTGCAATGATTAGAACTTGGTCCAGTCTGTTGAGCTCCCTGCCTTCTTTCTCTCCTTCCCCCCACCTAATCTTTCCTAACAGATGGTGCTGAGATTCTCTGGAGGACTCATTGTCCTTGAAGGTAACTCCATCTACGTCCTCTCCCTTTCTCTCCTCTCTTTTTCCTTTTCAAAACAGTAGCTTTCAGAAAGCTGGTCAGTTCCTCAAGCCGACTACAAAAAGGGTGTGGAATCCCCAGCTAACCGGCAGCCTGTGAGTGACCAGAATTTCCCACCCTTATGAGGTCCCAGTTTAGCTTACATAGGTGAGGCAAGATCTTGGTCTAGGTCTTTATTGACTGAATTGATAAACTTGGTCGTTCGCCTGCTGTTTTCCCTGATCTCCTCCCTGTCCCTCTCTCCCTTGTAAGGTAACTGAGTCATGAAGCTATCAGGATAAAGAAAGGGTAGAAAGCAAATTCAACAGATTTTACTCAGGAATAAGGTCTGGAAAGCGTGACCAAGTCTCCTTCAGCATGGCTGAAGGGGAAATGGCATCCCCTTACAACTAGGGCTCTTTAAATATTAGTCAGAATCAGGGGAGAGGATGGAAGCAGGGTAAGATGAAGGCAGGGTGGATAAGCAATATTATTTTGACTATGGATTTTCAAGGTATCAACATCACCTGTATTTGTCAGGAGCATCAGCATCAGATGTGCCCTTTCAAGACAGTTGGTACATTTCCTCATGGGTAAGGGGAGGGGAAATGATTCAGCAGGGTCAGCGGCAAGGATAGTTCTAAGATAAGACTGTCAGTGGGAAGGTGGGTGCTTTAGGTTAAGTCATTTCCCATATTCCTTTCTCTCTCCCTCCCCTTCTCCCTTTCCATCTCCCTTCTTCTCCTTCCCTCCCTCCCTCCCCCCCCTCCTCTCTCCCTCTTCCTTCCTCCCTGTCTCCTCTCTCTACCTTCAGACTAGAGATCATTCGCCATTCAATTGCCTGCACCCACCACCCAGCCACTTCTCCTATGAGCACCTTTCTTTGGGCATTTTGAGGTATGGATTCTGGTTTCCCTCATTAATGGCCCCAGGTCCTGGGGACGCCCTCTGACTGATCAGTTTTTGGAGATGCCCAACTACTCAGCTCAATAGAGGACTTTGCTGGCCTTAACCTAGCATTTGGGAATGCCCTAACACAGGTTCTTGGTCATCATCCGTTTCCTCACTGCTTTCTATATGGGCGTCACAACAGTCCATTCTGGCTGACAGCCTTTTTTGCTTATCTCCTAAAAAACCTAGAAATTGGATTAAATCAAAGAAACATATCTGCTTTTGCATAGATGTTTGGCCTCAGTATCAACTAAATGATTGCAATCAATGGTCCAAGTGTAGCAAGGTATGGACAATTTCTTCTATTGGAATAGCAAATGGTCAGAGGTTCCTTATGCCCAAGCCTTTTTCCATCACTCCTGGCCATCACGACACTGTTCTTGTTCTGCAACTCAAGTTATTTTAGCCAAAACTATCCCTTCAAAACCTCTACCTCTACCAATAGTCCCTCTTCTTCCTCTCCTCCTTCTCCCACTCCTACTTGATCTCAAAAAGACTCTCCACTCTCAACGACCAACACTAAGTGCTCCCTCCATAAGGTGGCAGGAGCAGAGGGCACTCTCTGAGTGCATGTTCTCTTCCCTATGATTGATATGGCCCAAATTGAAAAGCGACTTGACAGCTTTTCAGAAAATCCTACTAAATTTTAAGAGATAAAAGAGACTTCCAAAAGTCAGATACCAATTCTTTTGCTATGCACCCCCCAAAATAGACTGTCCTATGTCAGGCCACTCCTGAAATGGGTACCTGGCTGGTCCACTCCGCCTAGTGTGTGCTTCTGTTGTGGCAAAGATGGACACTGGGCAAAAGCTTGCCCCAACCTGTCCCTCTAAGGCTTGTCCAATTTGTGGTGCATGGGGATACTGGAAAATGGACTGTCCTCAGAAGCAAAGCCCTCCTTTGCTGGTACAGCCAGACCCAGAGTTCTCCCTTGCCCTACTAGAATGAGTCCTTTTCTCTTCCAACAGTCTACTCACTTCAGGATCTGGATTCTTAATTTTTCCCTTAAGGCAAAAAAAGTATTGTGGCCTAAAAATGGATGGAAAACAGAGTTTGCCTCCCCACTCCTTAAAATGCATAGTTAACAAAAGGGATTTTGTAAAGACTCTAAAATTAAATCAACTCCTACCAGATCCAGGCCACTTAAAAGAAAAATAGAAGAAAGGCAGTCTCCCAGACGGATAAGCCCGCTGACAGGAAGATGAGAGTCAAGCAGAAGATCCTAGCTGCCAAGCTCAGGCTTCCATAATGGTCTATGATGAAACTAGTAAAAAATGGGTACCAATAAAGCCTGATGAATAGGGATTCAGCAGGATCCACATCTGCTACCACACTGCCAGCAATACCTTTAGAGTTAGCAGAGTCAAGCTACAGGATTGGCAGATTGTGATCAATAATTCAATCACAGAAGGGCTCTAGTACAATCAGGCAACACCAACCACCAGTGGCAAGGTGCCCACCAGGTATGCAGCTTAAACTCTTCAACGAAGAGGTGGCTTAACCTTTTCAAGGAAAGAAGAGGTGACCACATTCTTCAGTGCAATGCTGTTTGCCCTGAACATCATGGATTCTCAGGAAGGAGGCCCCTCCACTCAGCATCAGGTACAGGATGGCCCCTCTCCTGAGGAGATGGACATCCAGAGACTAGTGATGGAACAGCAGCAGTACTGCTAAGAATCTCTGGAGAGAAGCTCAGCCACAGGGCCCATTCTTCCACTGGGACATCACCCATCTGCAGCCATCTCCCTGGTCTCATGTAGTGGACCTCCACACCCACCTCTGCCCCTACTCCCCTTCCACCTACTGGGCCACTCCCCTGCCCCCACCTCCCTGCCAGCCAGAGCTCAGGAGGCCAGCCACGATGAGAGTTCAGCATCGAGACTGGCTGCTGCCCTGGTTGGGGGCCACGCTGAGGAAGGTGCAGTGTCTGGAAGATGAGTCTGGAGGCCCGAGTCCCAGCAGGGACCTCAAAGTCTGATCTCAATTGGACAAGCAGCGAGGGTGATGGAGATGGTCTCATGGAGGAAATGAACAAACAGCTAGCCAAGTTAGGGAGACAAATTTTTATCAGAGGAGTTAAAATGGAACTGTGACTACCAAGTGTGCTGCTTGTTAGAAGAAGACTTTATTAGTGGAGTTGAAATGAATGAAACCTCCTTTTGAGTGGGAGCTTGCAGCTGACCTCATCCACCTCCTCCAGCTGTTTGCCTGCCACCCTGTTCCCAGCCCCATTCCCAGCTGTGATGGAGAAAAAAGGAGGTTTCCTCTGGATAAGAAAGAATTTGGAGAGTAAGAATTGTCTTAAATGTTCATTCCAAAATGGAAAAAGGAAAAATGAAGGCTAATGACCAAACATTCAAATAAGTAATAGATAGTATGAGTATGTCCTAGGTTTGATAAAAGAGTTTATTTGATAAAATAAAGTTGCAAAGCTGGTATGTAATTAAGTTGGCTATTATTTAAAAACCAATATAAAGATTTTTTCCTAAGGTCAAGATTAATACATTGATGTAAAACCAGCATCCCATTCTTTTTTTTTTTAGGTCCGGTCATGGGGCCTGAACTCTGGGGCGTGGGCACTCTCCCTCAGCTCTTCAGCTCAAGGCTAGCGCTCTACCACTTGAGCCTGGCTTCTAGTGGTCATTCTTCTCTTAACTTTTCCACCCTATTAAAAAAAAATCTTTTTCAAACTTTCCTCATCAATTGCACAACATCAACCACACAGGCTGGAACAAATAAAGACCTTCTTCTATGAGCAACAAAAGACTCCCAAGACCTTCCCCTCCCTTCCCATGTCAGCAGGAAGTAGCCAGAAAAGACCACGATGCCCATTATCTTTTCAGATCCCTTCAGGGTCTCAAATAATGGGAATCTGCTTTGTTCTCATACTCAATGTTGCTCCCATGGCCCACTGACCACCGCCCCGCCCCCCCTTCAATCTCCAGGAAAACTTCACCCCACCCCTTATCTGAAATTGTGGGACTGTCGGTGTCAGAAGGGTACCATAAATCTCCAAAAGGACAGGACAGGACAAAGACATTCCAGAGAACATCTTACACTTGAATGTATAAAAACCTTAACCCCCCTCCCCTCCTCTCCCCACTTCTTGTTTCTCCAACCCTGCTTGGTGTTACTCGGAGTCCCTCTGCAGCAATGATTAAAGCCTGTTCTGGTCTCTGCCTTCTTTTTCTCCTTTCAACTGCTTGATCTTTCCCTAACAAGCCTCATGAGAATAGTTGTAGGTTGAGCAGAGGATTCTTGAGTTCAGCAGGGCCTGTCCAGCCTAGACTAGAGTCTTCTAAAGCCAGAGCAAGTTGCCTGGAGCAGACATGACCAGAGCAAGGCCTCCTGAAGCAGAAGTTAGGACTGAAGCAGCAGCAACTGTAGTTTCAGTGATCCTCATAGCTAAAATGACCTTCATTTAGAGTGATGTTGGACTGTTCAAAATAGCTGAATGCGTGCCAGAGAAGGGGTGACTTTCCTGATTGCTTCCTGTTTTGAGACAACCAGGCACAAGAGAAGTGTCTTCAATTGTCATTTGAGGGGCTGATGACTGCTCCTGGCAGTTTTTCTCATTCACAGGAACAACAGCAGTAGCAGCAGCAATAACAACAACAAAAACAAAAACAAATGCACAGACAGTAGGGAACAGATGGGATGGGGGAGAATGATAGAAGGAGGGACTCTGATCAAGAAGCACCAGTGGACATTTAGATAGATATGTTGTACAACTTTTTAAATTTCAGATAAATGCAGAACACTAAATAATGCTTAGAAACCATGAAATTAACATTCTTAATAGTATTTAACAGTGCTTAATCCATAACTACATGGCGTGGGGAAGATTGAGTTCTTCCAATCTATTTCAGGCAGTGCTCACTGGGGACCTACCTGGACTAGAGATTGACTTAGTCCCGTTTTAACTTCCCTATCATCTTCCCCAAAGCAGGGATACTGAATTGCCTTCCAAATTGGGCTGTGGTTAGCTTGGGGGAGATGAAGATATGAGTTGCTACTTGGTAAAGTGGAGGAGATGATGACAGTTGACAATTAGGTCTAATGAAAGCTTCTATCTTCTGGCACATTAAAAAGAGATTTAGAAATCAAATAATACGGCTGGGAAGGTGGCTCAGTGGTAGAGTGATTGCCTTGCATGCATGAGGCCCTGGGTTCGATTCCTCAGCACCACATAAGCAAAAAGAAAAAAGCCAGAAGTGGCGCTGTGGCTCAAGTGGTAGAGCATTAGCCTTGAGCTGAAGAGCTGAGGGACAGCGCCCAGGCCCAGAGTTCAGGCCCCATGACTGGACCCCCCCCAAAAAAAAAGAAAATAATAAAGAGAAAGTCCAGTAGGTTGGTTCCAAGGGGAAATGGCTTTAAACTTAGACCTTAAGTTTGAGTTGGGTAAAGATAGAGGAGTTCACACTTAACCCATATCCAGACCTCAGGGAGGGAAAATCACTTTCTTATCAGCTTCAGAATTTGGCTCAATTATTATTGTGCAAGGGGGCAGAACTACCAAAGAAACAAAGTGGCTGAGGAAATAAAGGGCTCTTTCCTGTGTGGCAGGAAGGAAATCTAAGTAGAATGTTAGTGACGTGCAACTGTCCCATTGGATGTTGGTTATTGAGTGGATGGCATATGTAATTTGAAGCTTTCTTCCTTGAAGATCCAGAAGTTTCAGGGGGAAATGACTATGAAGGAAAGAGGTCTCTGCTTCTTCTGCCCTTTCCCAAATACCAGCCCTAGCTACTGGCAGTAAAATAAGTAAATCTACTTGAAGCTGATCTTGTTGGAAGAATTGACTTTAATTTGGTTTACAGTAAGAGCAAATCACATTTGTGTACACTTTTATTATGGTCAGTAAGGGCTTCATATATACTGACAGACATGGATTTAAAAGGCCTGTGTCCCGATTCTAGGAAAGGAGAGGACAAACATAAGACTGGTGGCTTCCTTGCTCAAAGATTCTTTCTCTGGACTTTTCAACTCCACACTTTTACTCTATCCTTGGCACCCGAGCAAATGGCTCTAGCAATATATGGCATCCAGAGTGCCTGGGCTGGCAAAGATGTATATGTACATACATACATATATATCTTTCTATCTATTTTTATCTATCTATCTACCTATCTACCTATCATCTATCTATCTATCTACCTCCCTACCTATCTATCATCTATCTATCTATCTATCTATCTATCTATCTATCTATCTATCTATCTATCATCTATCTGTCTATCTATCATCCATCTGTCTGTCTGTCTATATAGGAAATGGAGTAAAGACTCAAAATTGACAGACATCAGCAAACTGGTTCACCTAGCTTGCCCTCTCCTCCACTAGTGGCCCCTGCCCAGGGAGGGCCTTGGGTCTTGCTATGTCTCAGGCCAAACACACCTTTCTGTGACCACCACACAGGAGAGGGGCTGGCTTGTTTTAAACAAACTAGCTAGCCTGCCACCTTGTGACCACCACCCTGGGGAAGGTCTGGCTTGATTCAATATCAGTCATAATCTGGGGCTGGGAAGGTGGCTCAGTGGTAGAGCGCTTGCCTTGCATGCATGAAGCCCTGGGTTCTATTCCTCAGCACCACATAAGCAAAAAGAAAAAAGCCGGAAGTGGCACTGTGGCTCAAGTGGTAGAGCGCTAGCCTTGAGCTGAAGAGCTGAGGGACAGCGCCCAGGCTCAGAGTTCAGGCCCCACAACCGGACCTAAAAACAATATCAGTCATAATCTGACAAATTGCCTGAAGGGAAGAGAGAAAGAGGGGGAGGATGAAGGTACTATAAACAGTCCAGGACCACATGGAGGGTAGCTAGTTTCTGGTTCCTGCTGCTCATTCTTTTGAGTGACTTTTACTTTCTCTTTACTAAATAAACTCTTTAAAACTGTGCTAATCATTCTGGTATTATTATTATTATTATTTGTCGGTCGTGGGACTTGAACTCTGTGCCTGGGCGCTGCCCCTCAGCTCTTCAGCTCAAGGCTAACACCTTACCACTTGAACCACAGCACCACTTTCTTTTTTCTGTTTATGTGGTGCTGAGGAATCAAACCCAGGGCCTCATGCATGCAAAGCAAGCACTCTACCACTGAGCCACCTTCCCAGCCGATCCCTGGTATTATTTTGATACTACCAGATGAACAAGAACCTACCACACTTGTATCTTGTACACCAAAATGGTGGTTCTCATTTGTAGCCTTTATACTTCTGCACTGGGAGAATATAGTCTAAACTTGACTCACAGTAGTTTGGTGAGTGGGGCATGGGGGTATAATAGGTGTTGTTTACTGTTCTAAATCATGTAGTATGTGATCTAGGCTCACTCAATACACCAATAGATGATTTTGGACTTCTATTTACTAGGTACATCTTTGAATTTTTGTCTTTTTACACATTATTAAGAATTTTTAGCTTTTTAACATCCCTCTAGGAGAAGTCAGATGCAGACAGGCCCTTTATGTCCCCTTATTCTTGATACTTAGTGTCTAAAAGTAGGTGTGGTGATAAGGATTAATTAATTAATTTTCACTTTCACCTCCTGGCTTTACTGTCTGAGTCTGGCCTTTTACAATTAAAAAATTGTTATTTAATTCATTGTTTCTGCTAGTATCAAGGTTTGAACTCAGGACTTGGCTTGCTTGGCACTCTACCATTTGAGCCAAAACTGCAGCCCAGCTTTTTGCTGTTTATTTGGAGATGGAGTCTCCCGTATTTTTACGTCTAACTTTGAAGAACAATCTTCTTCTAGATCTCAGTCTCCTGGGTAGGTAGGTGCGAGCCACTGGTATCCGGCTTTTGATTTTTTTTTCTTCTCATCTGTGTATCCTGCTTTAGTATTCCAACATCTCAAAATTATTTTTCCAATAATTTTTGATCAGTATGACCCAGTAATCCCACTTTTGGGCATTTACCCATATGTTCACAAACAAGACCACACTAAAGCTACCAGCACGACTATGTTTATTGCAGCATTATTTACTATAGCTAAGGTATGGAACCAACCCAGATGCCCCTCAGTAGATGAATGGATCAAGAAAATGTGGTATATATACACAATGGAATTCTATGCCTCCATCAGAAAGAATGACATTGCCCCATTTGTTAGGAAATGGAAAGGCTTGGAAAAAATTATATTAAGTGTAGTAAGCCAGGCTCAAAGAAACATAGGTCCCATGGTTTTCTTATTTGCAATATCTAGTATATGTCTGAGTCAAACAGAAAAGGTCAGATAAGTTGATGTTAGGGAAATGAACCCTAAGATACGTATTCAAATGTTTTTTATTTTATTTCATGCAATTGTTTCTAACACATTTATAAGATTATTTCTTTATTGCTTTGCATGTCCCTCCCCCACAGTATAACCCCTGCTTTCACTGTATTTGATGTTGTTATAATTTATGGAGGGGAAGGGGAAAAACAAATGGTTTAAATAGGGATACAGGTGGACCCATTGCAACAATGAGATGTACAAGTCGTTATGTCGAAAATGAACTTTACAACTTTGGTGGGGGGGTGGGGAGTTGGGGTGGGGGGGGTGGGAGGATTGGGTGGGAGGGTGGGGAGAGGATGGGAAGGGATGGGAAGGGGAAACAAAGGAGGAGACTACAATGCTTGATAAGAAATGTACTCATTATCTTGCTCATGTAATTGTAACCCCTCTGTACAGTATTTTCACAATAAAAAAAATTTTGATCAGTATGTGTCTGGAACATAATTTTTCAAAGAAAGGCAAATTTTGTGATTATTGAAAATCCTAGCCTCCCCCCCTCACTCCAGTGTTACAGAGAAGAGCCGTGGAGTTTCACAATAAGGAAAAATCTGGAGTTGAAGAGTAAACACACCCTCAGAGCAAATGGTTAAACAATGACATGACTTCCTGCTTTACAACCTACCCAGGCCTGAACCCCCTGTCACTTTGGTTTAATGAAGAGATATACTGCCATCTCCTTGTAGCTCAAGTTGTCTCCTTATCTTGTCAGTACCTAATCTCATTGGTACTAACTAAATATATGTAAAATTTGCAGTTTCTGCCTTTAAAAATCCCACTTAGCTTCCCCTTGGGGTGGAGAGTTCCTTTGTTGGTGGCTATACCACCTCTTCTACCCACTGGCTTCAATACAAATTTCTCAGTGTGTGGTGCTCCCGTGGGTATAACATTATTATTCAAGACCACACATTGAAGTTGTTATGCATAGTAAAATTTTAGAGAGTTTATATGTGTAGTGATTCATGAATTATACATTAAACCACTAGCAGTTTGGGCTCTGACATGTGCTTGGTAAGACTTCAATGAGCTGTTAAGAAAATAAGATTAATTTTTTTTTTTTGTCGGTCGTGAGGCTTGAACTCTGGGCTTGTGCGCTGTCCCTGTGCTCTTCAGCTCAAGGCGAACATTCTACCGCTTAAGCCACAGAGCCACTTCCAGTTTGCTAGTGGTTTATTGGAGATAAGAGTCTCAAAGCCCAGGCTGGCTTTGAACTGTGATCCTCAGATCTCAGCCTCCTGAGTAGCCAGGATTACAGGTGTGGGCCACCGGCTCCCGGCTTAAGATTAAAACAATTTTTAACAGAAAAAAATATTTGAAAGGTTAAAGTGGAAAGTCTCTAGCTAGAGGTTAGTTGGTAATTTCTAACATGTTAAAATTTTGGTTTACCATTTTTACTGAATTGGGTTTCATTTTTCTTTTGTAGAACCCCAAGTCTCTGGGTCCATCTTATCCTAGTGACCCATTGTGCATGCATGCGTGTGTGTGTGTGTGTGTGTGTGTGTGTGTGTGTGTGTGTGTGTGAGATGTCAAAAATTGCACCCAGAATTTAACTGATGCTAGATGAGTACTCTACTAATGAGCTATATCTCCAGATCCAAACACAATACACAGCAAGGAGTTTGTCATACAGGATATGCTGAAAAGTGTTCTTCATTCTTATTTGAATACTTTCAACTTTAAGGAAATGCTAGTCTAACTGGCATAAAAACTGAGAAGGGGCCAGGAGTTCAGGTGGGCTGCATACAATTGGTCATTAGGTTGCAAATGCCCCAAGATTTTGAGCTTGTACTCAGAGGGAAAATTAAACCCCACTCAGTGTAAATGGTAAAGCAAAACTTTAACTTATTAGATACTGCCAAGGCCCTGAGAGCTGCTGGGTAAATGGATTCCATTCAGGAGATGGAGTCTACTAATTGAAGAGGGTGCCCTACTTATTTGACAGATGAATTGCTCTCCAGTTATATATCTTAAGAGCCAGGCACACAGGACTAGAGCATTGAAAATATCCTGTTCCAGAGTGAAATGAACAGAGCCTCAGCTTTTCTAACCAGCTTTTTCCTTTCTCCTTGTCTCAGGATGTCACATTCAATCCCTAGAGTCATACTTCCAGCCATCTTGTGTATGTGTGTGTATATGTGTGTGTGTGTGTGTGTGTGAGAGAGAGAGAGAGAGAGAGAAAGAGATTATTATTACTTTTTTGTCGGTCGTGGGGCCTGAACTCTGGGCCTGGGCGCTGCCCCTCAGCTTTTCAGCTCAAGACTAGCACTCTACCATTTGAGCCACAGCACGACTTCCAGCTTTTTCTGCTTATGTGTTGCTGAGGACTCAAACCCAGGGCCCCATGCATGCAAGGCAAGCTCTCTACCACTGAGCCACCTTCCCAGCCCGTGTGTGATTATTTTTGAGACAGAGTCTCATGAACATTTTTCTGCCTGGCTGGACTCAAACTGTGATCCTTCCATTCTCAGCTTCCCAAGTAGGATTATAAGCCTGAGCCACCAGCACCCAGCATTCTGCAGTTATTTTCAAGCTCTCCTGAAAAATTATGCTTTTAAGCAAAGCCAGACTTCTCAAAGATACATGATACCATTACCTTTCAATGTATCAAATTCAAAAAGAAAACATGCTTAAACCCAAATTTCCTGGCCAATATATCAAATACATCACCAGAAATTTAAAGCAGGTAAATTGACCACAGTCCTGATGTTTGGCAAGAGAAAAAAAAAATCAGGCAAGATGAGAATGTAGTAAAAGTGACAGAAAAGCTAATTAGAAAAAGAAATATGGCAGCCAAAACAACATGTGACAAAGATAGCACTTCAGCCAAGGCAACCATCTTATCCCATCTTTCTCATCACAGTAGTTGGCATTGTGATGACCCCCACAAAAAGAATATAAAATATGAAGTCAGAAACAGAACAAAACTATTGATTATTAAGAATAGGGCTAAACTTGAAAGGCAGGATCTCCCTGTAGAGAAAAACTCCAGGCTAGTCATTCCAAAGATAAAGGCTTGCTGAGTTAAACACCAGGCTACTGGAATTTGGTAAATAACAGTGAAACTCAGAAAGAACCAGAAAACCCGGAAGGTGGTTTGATTTTGGGGTGTAGTAAGTAAGAAATTTGGAATGTGGTTTTTGCTTTGAAGACTTACTACTTTGCTTATTGAGACTGCAATTGCTATTTCACTAACTTGCTTCTTTGATGGGAAGATTTGGGATAAGAACTTTGCCTTGTGACTTATTGCCTTGGTTATAACTTTGCTTTCTGACTTATTGCCTTGGTTATAACTTTGCTTTCTGACTTATTGCCTTGGTTATAACTTTGCTTTCTGACTTATTGCCTTGGTTATAACTTTGCCTTGTGACTTATTGCCTTGGTTATTGGAATGACTGGAATTATAATAATCATTTTGTAATCACTAACTGCTAGCTCTGCTTCTGTAACTTGCTTCTCTGTTGATTATGAAACTACCACTGACCACCTGAGAGTAGGACCCACCCCACCTTCCATGGATTTTGCCTTTAATTATCCTGAGCTATTTGACTTTACTGCTTTTCTTCACTGTCTTGGTATAGTGAGGGGCAGTCACCATTGCTAATAAAGATTCCTAGTCCAATTGACTGAGTGTTGGTGACTCCTTTTCCTGACCACTGGCCTTGGGAGGTTGGAATACTTCAGTCTTGGATTAAAATAGAGACAATTGGAATTCTTGAATATGGCCTTCTGGGTGGATATCCTTTCTGTTTACTAAAAGATCCTGACACTTATGATTTTGTGCCCTATCTTTATTTTCTCATCCTTTTGTTCTTGCTTCCTCATTCTTTTGTAGGCCTCTGCACCCATTTCATTGTCAATCAGATTTTGGTTTATCATCTTATCCTGTCATCTGCAAGTTGTATAGGTCCAATTCCCTGACTGCTTGCTTTTCTATTAATTTGCATCAGTATTAGATGTAAGGCCAGTCCTGTTTTTGGCAAGGCAACTACAGGCCAGTGAATCGGAGGTTAGGAGCAGACACAACACACAAGAATGAGTTAGCTTGTGCTCCGAACCAGTTCTAATAAATTTGTAGATGAGAATATGTTTGTTGGGGATTTTTTTTTTTTGGTGTTTATTTCTCTTTCCCCCTCAGGAATCCACTTGATCTCTTCCTTCTGTGAGAGGGCGAAGTTCAACGGGAACTAAGCAACTGTTTTTTATCCTGTCCCCAGGCTGGAAGTCATCTACTAGGCTATTGGCTATGAAACGAATAATTCCCCTTGGTGTGAGGATGACTGTAGCCCTTCAGTTCATTGGGACTGGAAGATGGCTCTGGGAAATGAAAGAGGTTCTCTGCTATAAAAGAGTTGGCAAATGAATTTTCAAGTCATTTTCTCCCCTTTGTCCTAGAACCTCAGGAGATTAGAGATGCTTGCTGATAGCTCTAGTAATTTGCATTTCAAAGTAATGTATGAAAAATAATGTATTTCAGCAAAGTTCCATTGGCATATTAAAACAAAATGGCCTTGGGTCCTTGTTTCTTTTATTCTCCTCTGGAGTTCAAGTCACTTAATGCATTTTGGGTAGAGGGGAGAAGGAGGGACATTTGGAGGTAAAGAAGAGAGAAAAGGGGCTGGGAAGGTGGCTCAGTGGTAGAGCACTTGCCTTGCATGCCTGAGTCCCTGGGTTCGATTCCTCAGCACCACATAAGCAAAAAGAAAAAAGCTGGAAGTGGCGCTGTGGCTCAAGTGGTAGAGAGCTAGCCTTGAGCTGAAGAGCTGAGGGACAGTGCCCAGGCCCAGACTTCAGGCCCCACGACTGGACCCCCCCCCCCCCCCCAAAAAAAAGAGAGAAAAGTGGAGCTGGGACCTGTAGCGTTATGTGTGTGTGTGTGTGTGTGTGTGTGTGTGTGTGTATGAGTGTGCAAGAGAGACAGAGAGACAGACAGACTGATACATTAATATGTTGGGTAGAGAGATTCACCTTTCCCTCTGCCCTCTTGTGGTAGAGGCAGGAAGCCTCTAGAAGCCTCAAGAGCTCAGGCTTGCTATCCCCCCAGGGCTAGTTCTCTATATTTCAGCATAGAGTGAAGTGGATGCTGTGAGATGAATGTAATGTGTCCTGTCCCCTAGAAAAATGGGAGCTGACCTTGAGAGATTCTCTTCATTTACACCATTATCACAGTTGCTCAAGAATCTTGTCATCTCTCACAGGTTGTAAAAGAAAAATAGAGGGATCTGGTAAAAATAAGAACACAGGATCTTCATCTTCACCAAGGAAGTGAAGCATCTCTACAGTAAAAATTATAAAACTCTGAAGAAAGAAATTGAAGAAGATACCAGGATGTGAAAAGACTTCCCATGTTCATGGATTGGCAGAATTAATGACGTAAAAGATGACTGTACTGCCAAAAGTGATCAACAAGCTCAAAGATATACTCATCAGAATCCCAAATCTTCATTAAGACAGAGAAACAATAAAAAAAATTCAGATGGAACCATAAAAGCAAAAGCAAATAGCCAAAGCAAACTTGGGCAAACAGAGGAATGCTGAAGCTATCTTAATTCCAGACCTTAAACTTTACTATAGAGTGGTCATAACAAAAACAGTACTGCACAAAAATAAGACTGAAGACTAATGGAATAGACTAGACGATCCAGAAATAAACCCATTTACCTACAGCTATCTGGCAAGAAAGCCAAAAATATATGTTGGAGAAAAGATAGATTAGGGAAAACTGGACATCCATACACTGAAAACTGAAACTGGAATCCTATTTGTCACCTTATACAAATCCTAACTCAAAATGGACCAAGAACCTCAGAGGAAGACTCAAAACTGATATTTGAGTGATATGAGTGAGTGGGTCCTTCTTCTCTGGACAGGATAGAGAGAAAGCCACAGGCAGTGAGCAGTAGAGAAGTTTATTTGAAGGTGAAAGGAGAGCCATGAAAGAAAAATAAATAGAAAGAATTAGCAGACTCTCCAGGTAAGCAGGGAATCTCCCTGATCCTCCATGGGGGAAACTCTGAGGCTTCTTTGGTCCTGACAAGTATTTTGTCCTTAATCCACTCTCTCTTAGGGAGGTAACTTTGGTTTGATTTGTTAGGTGGTGGTTGCTCACTGGTGAAGGCCTTTCTGATTGGATGTAAGTTACCGTCTGGTTGAACCCCTCCTATTCTGTGTAAAAGTGGGAGGGCTTTTCAGTTTCTGCATCCCTCAGGTCTAAGCACAGTGTGCCAGACTTAAAACCTGCCACCCCAGGCAGGAACAAGAAAGGTGATTTATGTCTTTTCTTTGTTTCCTGCCTTTAAGCCTTTGTCCCAGTTGTCCTTTATCCCTAATTGCCAAACTGGAATCAAATACCTGTCTCTGGACAGGTAGGAACTACTCCAGGCAGGAATAAGAGAAACATTAGAATGTATTGGCCTAGGCAGGAACTTTCTGAGTAGAGTTCCAGGGGCTTGGCAAATTGAAGAGAGAACCAGCCAATGGGATTGCATCAAGCTAACCAGTTTCTGCACAACAAAGGACATAGTTACTAAGCTAAAAAGACAGCCTACAGAATGAGAGATTTTACCAGATATACTTCTGACATTGGCCTAATATCCAGAATATACAAGGAGCTCAAGAAATTAACTCTGCCCCCAAACCAATAACTCAATTAATAAATGGGTACACTAACTAAATAGAGACTTCTCAGGAGAAAAAATAAGAATGGCCAATAAACACATGATTAAATGCTCAACATCTCTGTCCATAAAGGAAATGCAAAGCAAAACAATGAGATTCTATCTCGCCATCGAAAATACAAATAACAGCAAATGCTAGTGAATATGTTGATGGGAATTTAACTAGTGCAGAGGTTTTGGAAGGCAGTTTGGAGCTTCCTTAAAAAACCTAAACATATGGGCTAGGACATTGGCTTGGTGGTAGAGTGCTTGCCTAGCATACATGAAGCCATGGGTTAGATTCCTCAGTATCATATAAACAGAAAAAAAAAAAAAGCTGGAAGTGGCACTGTGGCTCAAGTGGTAGAGCGCTGGCCTTCAGCACAGAGAGGCTCAGGGATGGTGTTCAGGCCCTGAGTTCAAGCCCCAGGACAGGCAAAACAAAACAAAACAATACCCCTAAACATAAAACACCCCATCGTCCAACAATACCACTCTTAAGTCTCTATCTAGAAGATCACAAGTCAGGATACAGTAAAAATACTTGCAGAATTATACTCATTGCTGTAGCATTCACCATAGCCAAGTTATTGAAACAGCCCAGATGTCCTACCATGTATGAGTGGATCAAGGAAATGTGATTTATATTTATTTCTATAGGTATATAGATACATAAATATAAGTTTTAATCATCAGAAAGAATAATAAAGCCAGATGCTGGTGGCTCATGCCTATAATCTTAGCTACTCAGGAGGCTGAGGTCTAAGGATTGTGATTCAAAGCCAGCTTGGGCAGGAAAGTCTGTCTCTTACTTCTAATTAACCACCAAAAAACCGGAAGTGGTGTTATGGCTCAAAGTGGTGGAGGGCTAGCTTTGAGCAGAAGGGATCAGAGAAAATATATACAGGGAGCCTATCTTGGGTCCCTTAATTGCAATTTTTTTTGCCTTATTTTGATGGTGCTTTGCTTGCTTAGGTGCATGCAGAACTTCCCCATGGGGAAGATGAGACCTGTCACCCATCAGTCTGTCAATCAAATGCTTCTGGGAGGATACTTGGTCAAGCATCCCCGCTGACTACTTCCACCCCTTTCAGCAGAAAGCAGCTCCAGAAGAAGAGACCTTCACCCATAATCCCGAATCATGTGCCTCTCATCATTTATAAAACCAAAGGGTTGGGAATGTTAGTAAAATGAGCTCCCTTCCATAGCTTAGTCCACTCCTTCCCTTCTCCACAGCTTAGCATGCTCCCTTCCTAAGCAACACTAGGCCCAAGTAGTAAAGGCAGTAAATAATCAACTTCCAACCCCCTTTACCTTGGGAAGGCACTTCTCTGGGGGCAGCTACCACCATATAAGGCAACAGGAGCCCCTTACAGTGCCTTCAGGTCTGGGCAGCTGCAGGACCCCTTATCTACTATTAGGATAGCAGCCATAAATCCTAGTCCACCATGAAGAAGTCTCTGGCCCACACATCCACACCAGGGTCTCTGCCTCCTAGTGCCTTCTAGCCCCTCCTAACCTCCCTAGGTTATATAGGTCACCTTAGACAATAGCCGGTGCTTCTCCTCACTTCTCCCTTGTGAGTCTTGCTGGCCTCCTTTCCCAGCAATACACCTTCCTTTGTTCTCTGGAAGTCTGTGTGGTTCTCTGGTGAAGTCTAATAATGTTTCATTTAATCTTTCAGATATATACGTAATAAATTGACTAAAGGATACTCAAGAGAGGATTCCAGTGGTGTAACTCCTCTGAACAACTAATGAACAGTTTAACAAAATGAATTCCAGGAAGCTGAAATATGTTTTGATGGAGGCGAGCAAAGAGAGAGGAACAGACAGATGGAGAAAGGAAGGGTGGATGAATAGTCATTATATTCAACATACATTATGTAAAGTTGAACTATGTAACTTGAGGGTAAGGAAGGGATTTGGAAAGGAAAGAGTAGAACAGTGGAAGGAATGACATGGATCAAGATGCATTCTACTCATAATCTGACTTGTATTGAAACCCCTTTGTACAACTACTTTAAAAAAGCAAAAAGTAAAGTTATAAAAGAGACTGAAATAGATTTTTGCATGATTTATGTAAAAAAAAAACCACTCAACCCAGATAGTATGTCCATCTTGGGTAGCAAACCGCTAGCCAGGAAAAGATGTGCATAAAAAGTTGACAGCCTTCCCCATAAAGTCATGAGTCTAGAGACAATAGGGGTTACCCAAGGAAAACAAGACCCTGTTTGACAGATCCAGGAAGCTAAGTTTTTCAAGGTGTCCTTACCCTTGTCCTGCTTGTACATGGTTAAATTTCAAAGGCTTGTTTTGCAAAAGCACAAAGGCCTTCCAGGAATAATTGTCATTTAAAATATTGCTGCTAGATAAAGCAACTTCTCCTCTAATTTACCCCAGTTACCAAAAAGCTGGCCAATCAACCAACAACTGTAAGGGTAAAACTAAGATCTAAATATCCCCAATGCAGAATAAAAAAGATAAACTCTTAGACTGTGAGCCTGCTTTGACTTGAGTTTTCTCTCTTGCCCTCACTACTCCACAAGGAAGTTTTGTTCTATTCTTTCAATAAATTGCCCCTGGCCTGCTACATATTGTGTGTGTGTGTGTGTGTGTGTGTGTGTGTGTGTGTGTGTGTGTGTGTGTGTGTGTGTGTGAGTGGCCGTCAAGTCCTGGGCACTGTCTCTGAGAATTTTTGCTCAAGGCTAGCACTCTACCACTTGAGCCTTAGCACCACTTCTGGCTTCTTTTGGTTAACAATTGGAGATAAGAATCTCACATACTTTCCTGCCAGGCCTGGCTTTGTATGGTGATCCTCAGATCTCAGCCTCCTGTATAGGTAGAATTATAGCTGTGAGCCACCAGTGCTGGGCTTATCTGCCACTTTGTTTTTGAGTCTGGGATCATTAGTTGTCACTGACTCCCAGACATGAACCTAGACACCCTAGCATTTGGAAGTCTGAGACAAGAAGATTTCAAGTTCAAGGCCAACCTAGACTACACAGCAAGTTCTTGTCCAAATAAGTAAATTAAACAAAAATATAAATAATAACTGTAAATTAG